>NW_012236530.1:316733-916733 GCF_000787575.1 Acytostelium subglobosum LB1 | reverse complement strand
TGAGCCCATATTGCATTGGAGAGCAGTCTGTTGCCAAATATGCGAAAGAATAACCTTGTCTTGAAATCATAGATTCGTTCTACCTCTCTTATCTTCTTCTTTATTGGTGGCTTGGCTAGAAATGGTCGTGTGATCGATAGGTCAGTCAGGTGATGCGTTGTGTGGAGTAGGATACATTACATACCTTTTGCAGCTGGAGGAGTATAGACCTCGTCTGGTACGACGACTGCGATCTGGTTTGGTTTCTTCCAGGTCTTACTTGTGCCAAAGTTATCCACTGACATCGTTTCCTCGCTCAATGATACCAAGAACGCCAGTGGCGATTTCTATGATCTGTGTTCCTGGCTCCATCAATATTGTTGATCATCAAATAAATAGATTAGTGTTAGGACAACAAGATTGATGAATAGTCATTGGTCCCTGATCATTCAATTTGGCAATTATTCAAAATTTGAAATTCGCGCCCATTTTCGTGTGGTCAATTAACGGTTTTTTGATCAATCAAATGGACTTGATGGACCTATCAATCAATCAATCAATCAACCAAATATATATTACATAAACAAATAGAAAGATGTCACAATATAGTTTTGGAATACGTACTCCGCTGGAGTTGTACACTCACTTGAATGAGATTGGATTCAACTTGACAGAGGAGGACATTATCAAGCCACAGCCAGATACAATGAGACGTATCTATGAGAGGTTCTTAACAGAGTCAACGGATTACAACAGAGAGGAGAGTGCACAGATCAAGTTCCAGGGCATGAACCTCTTGACCAACCCAGATATGCACGATGAGTCTGTTAGCGAAGTGAACTTTGTTCGTTCACTGTATGTATACCCTCGCCCTCGACATGGATCCTAGACATGGTCCTCGATCAATGGACTGACACATATACATACATATACAGCATCAGATTCATGAGAAACATTGGTGCCGCTGACTTTGGAACGAGGGACATATATAGACCAGAGTACCCGAGGACGAGGAAGGCACTCAGCGCTGTGATCAACTTTGCCATCTTTAGAGAGATGCGTGTCAACAGACATATGGAGTTGGCCAGACGACATGAAGACTTGGCGATTGAGGCCAGTCGCACGAGGGAGGAGTCGGAGGATCTGCACAATCAATTGGAGATCTTGCGTGACAAACGTGAGGATATCGATCGTCAAACGTTTGATCTGCAACAGGACCTCGATCAGCTCAACTTCAAACTGCACACAGTGAACAAGGAGCAAGCAGAGATGGCCCGAGGCAACACTGAACTCAAGACTATAGACGATGAGTTGAATCACAAGATTGTAAGTATATATGAGCGCGCGCATCTTGTCAACTCGCTAACACAACGTATCCTCACTCGGACGCGCGACCATGTAGGAGGATCATATATTCTCCATATCGACTATCAATCAAGATATTTCAAGAATGGAGGCCATGGTTGTAAAGTCACCAGATAGAGTCAAACGCGTAAGTAAACCATTTGTCGCGCCAGACGCAACTGGAAACACACGGAAACACACGGAAACACGGAAACACACATTTACTAATCGATGACTTACTCATATCCAACAAATAGATGATTGAAGACATGGAGAGTAGCTTGAAGAATGAGAGGGATCAAGTGATAAAGGTGGATGAGGAGATAAAGAAGATACAGTTCAAGTTGAACAAGGTGGAGAAGATTGCTGGTGACATGCAAAAGACAGAGGCATTGGGTGAGAAGTCCAAGGTAGAGCACCACAAGTACAAGAAGGTTCGCCAAGAGTGCAAGGAGCTGCAGAAGAAGATTGCCAATCAACAAAAGGCTCTGAAGGATCTTGAAGGTGTTATAGCGGTAACTATCCCTCGCTCGCCATTCATTCATTCACCAACTAACTAACCACCCGCGCTACACCAGAGACTGGACAAGAACATTGATCATTCAAATGACACGATGGCCAGCAATAGACAGAGATTCAACAAGAACAAGGAGGACCTGAACATCACGATGCAAGAGGTGGAGAATGAGAACAAGGGCTTGCGTCAGGAGGAGCAGGAGAACAATGCTCAGGGCGAGGAGATTGAGCGCAAGATAGACGAGGTTCAGTTGCTCCTTGAGGAGGAGGTGCACAACAGTGAAGAGGTCCGCAGTCTCCTCTATAGCAAGTACCAAACATTGGTCAGTGCCATCCTCTCATTCCATCAGCAGTTGGAGGACACCATGGTGTCGCCACCCGAGAAGATGTCTGACTGATCCATCCAACCATCTGTTCATTCATCCATTCATCCATTCAATCAATCAATCGTCCAAGCACGTCCATGTATAGTTTCCAATCGTTATTGTTATCAATAAAGTATGCTTGCTTGCTCCACTTCATTGAATGAACGTGGACATTCAACTTCATCCTCATCCTACATCATGTCTCGCATTCGTTGTAGTTGTTGATATGTTGTTGCATTTATTCAAGGTTGATTAGTGATTGTGATTGAGGGATGTGATGTGATTGGTTGGTTGATCGCGCTACATGTAGAGAGTGAAGGCATTGATGGTCGTTGGTTCGATTGGGTCGAGTATTATTAAATCTTGCCGAGTCTCTTCTTGAGCGATCTCATCTTTCTCCTCAGCTTTCTTTGCTTGTGCTTGGTCATCATTAGTCTCCTCTTCTTGATAATGCTAGACATATCCAAGTTACTGTCACCATTTGATGATGTCGATGGCTCCTGTATCATCGCACTTTCCGATGGTTCTATATCAATGAACTCTGTATCATTCTGTCGAACTATAATGTTATTATTAATGTTGTTATTGTTGTTGGTGATGTTGTTGATGGTTGTTGTTGTCGTTGTCGTTGGTGTATCTATATTGGTGTTTGATGTTAGGTTATATGCACAAGAGCATCGTTATAGGCATGACTTATAGAAGCCAAACATACATCTATTAGTTAAAGGGAATAGTGAGAATATATCATTGGTATTAAAGTATAATGGTGATGATGTAGATGGTGAAGTGGTACGCAACATGTTGACATTCTTGTTGTTGTTTGATTGCTTCTGTTTCAAAGATCCATCCAAGTTGAATGAGTAACGCATTGGTGATGCTCCTGTTGAGATCTTGTTGTTGCTGCTGTTGCTAGAGGACCAGATTGATCTGGTGGTCAATGCAGTGCATTGTCTGCTTGATGACAGTAGAGTAGTACTGCACTGTCTAATCTGATTGAACATTCTCTGGCTGATGAGTAGAGTTGAGTCAGTCAGAATGATGTTGTTGTGAACATTGAATGAGTGAGAGAGTAAGAAGAGATAGGATGTTGTTGGGGTCATGAATGTCTTTCGTGTTGTGTGTGTCAAGACGAAAATTAATGAAAAATGGAAAACGTTACTCTTTAATTCAATGATGTGAAGTTAGTTCATTGAGCTTGATGATCTGTGACCATTCATTCATTGAGTTACACTAACTGTATAACAACACAAACAAACAAACAATATAGTGGTCTACATTGTTATCATCAACAACATTGACCAAACACATTACATTACAAACCATGATGGTATGGTAAAATGCATTGCAATTCATTCAATCAACTCAATCAATCAGCTCAATCAACTTGATCAATCAATCAATCGATCAACAACATACTAATATGACACTCAATGAATGAGTAGAAAGTGTTTCACAGATTCTCAACACAACATGATGACTTGATACATGATGTCAGCTATGACTTTTATGGAAAGAGATTGGCAACATGCTCATCAGATCAAAAGATAAAGATATGGGACTTGAGTCCAGACACTGGAAAGTGGACAATGTCAGCAGAGTGGAAGTCACATTCAGGCAGCGTTTGGAAGGTGGCCTGGGCACATCCCGAGTACGGCCAGGTGATCGCCTCGTGCTCATTCGACAGAACAGTGTGCATTTGGGAGGAGGGCGAGGACGAGCATCAGACCAAGCGCTGGCAGCTCAAGGCCACGCTGGTCGACTCGCGTGACTCGGTCACCGACATCAAGTTTGCGCCCAAGGCATTCGGTCTGCGTCTGGCCACCTGCTCCTCAGACGGCTACATTCGAATCTACGAAGCGCTCGACATTATGAACCTGTCTCAATGGCCGCTGCTCGAGGAGTTTGAATCACAAAAGGGCGCCTCCAACTGTATCTCATGGAACCCAAACTCGTTCGACAAGCAGATGATTGCGCTGGGCAGCAACGATCAGTTCATCAAGATATGGGAATACAACGAAGCCAACAGGAAGTGGGTGCTGATGGACACAATGTACAGCACAATGGCGCCCGCTCAAGCGACGACCGGCGGCACCTCCACCTCACTGGCCAACAGCTTCTCGATTGGCGGCGCTGGCGGCCCTCTCGCACCCAGCTCGCTAGTGTCCACCTCTAGCAGCTCGAGCAGCGCACTGTCCGACCCCTCGGACACCAACCGCTCAATCCACGACATATGCTGGGCACCCAACATGGGTCGCACCTACCATCTGATCGCCACCGCCTCAAAGGATCACAACGTGCGCATATGGAAGCTGACCAACAATGATAAGTTGCGGCTGGATCTCAAGGAGGTGCTATGCAACCCATTCCACCGATCCGAGGTGTGGCGCGTTGAATGGAACATCACCGGCACCATACTGGCGTCGTCTGGCGACGATGGTAACGTAGCGCTGTGGAAATGTAACATGAATGGAGAGTGGAAGCACATGTCATCCATCAGTGGCGAGGAAGATGTCGACGAGAAGTAGAGTAGTGTAGCTATGTCTGTGTTTGAGATATAACCAGTAGTTTGGTCACGATCCAACAATCAATCATTCAATCATTCAATTTAACTCCATCAATCAATCAATCAAAACGAAACATACCCTTACATCAGCCGTACAACTCTACTGTCCAAGCCTGCCTGCCCTACCATGACCCTGTCCTACCCTACCATACCCACTCACATAAAACCAACCAACTGTTTACAACTCTCTACTCAAATCACCAATCAAACGAGTCGTTTATTTGATTTTGATTGGTATTATTATTCAGTGTCGAAGGCACACCCGAGACTGAATGACTTCAAGTTCATCATCACATACCTCGACTGACCCTTTGGTCATGATGGGGATGACACCCCTCAACCATCCATCATCCAGGCCCGCCCCATTCCCCAACATATTCCATTTCGGCAGTGACTTGGTGAAAGAATAATTTAGAATGTCTCTTGTGTGGACCTCTCAAAGTTCGACTTTTCAAGAGCGTGATCATGTGAAGCCATCCCACACACAATATTACGACTTTTAAAAAAAAATCAAAATTTAATTAATATTGATAATGATCAAACAAAGGAATTGGTTCAAATAAGTAGCCCCCCGAATATGGGCAAGGGCATAATCACGGTTTTAGCCCCAACACTACTTCACACCCACACCTCACACACTCAGGAAGAAATCATATCAGACGATTAATTTTTTAATGTTTGGCTTCTCAAAAATGCCTCAGAGTGCCACCATCCAGTGACATTCATCGGTTCTTTGTGGTTTTGATTTAAATTTCTCTCTTCTGCACAACCTTCTTCACAACAAGCCAAGATCACGCTCACTACATCAACAACAAAACAATCAATCCATCCACACACAGTGAATGAGAGCAATACCGACCAGTTAGTGAGAGGCAAGTCAACATCACCTACCTTCCACTTCATTCACCAATATCATCAATCACTGGTATTAGCAGCAAGTAGTAGTAGTAGTACTAGTATTAGTAGTAGTAGTTAGCTCAGTCGTCAGTCAGTCAATCAGTCCAGTCAGTCAGTTGTTGGAGGTCCAGCAGGAAACACAAAAAAATCACAATCACACACTCCAACTCAACTTATACCAAAAAGATAACCCAACCAGGACAATCAATCAATCAATCGATCAATCATTCAAGAGAGAGAGAGATAATAACATAACATAACCAACACAACACCAAAGACACAACACAACATAACATATAACATAACAACAAACACATAAATAATAACATAATCATCACCAAATCGCCATTTGCATCACCCGACATTGCTGCTGCCCAATCCAATCACACAATTATAAGAATATTACCATTGGAGACCGTTGGAAAGGAAACAAAGAGAGACCTACACCTACCACCACTGCTGCATTACATTACATTACTACTCTGAGAGTGACGAAGAGGTAGACATAATACGCGACCTTTACCACCCACACCCCATCCATCCCATCACGAGTGAGGCACATCACATCTTAATAGGCTTCCGAGATCACCCCTCCCTCTTTCACACACACACAATCAATCAATCCATCACACACAAGATCACCCATCATTCCCATCATACCCTTACCCTACTACCACTACCATCACATCCATACCACATAAATCACACGATCACACAATCACACGATCAACACAATAATAATAACCAACAGTAGTTTTGTAGTGCCATTCAGTGATCGACTCTGTTGGCGCTCTCCTACTTCTTCCATCAACACCAAATAGTGAAAGCTTTCACATTAACCAACTTACCATCATCACTCATAATTCCAAGGAAGAGTTGATTTCCATCCATCAACTCTCCTCTCACTCTCATCGACCAACAACCATTTGTTCCAACAACACACAAACGGAGGCAGGAAATCGCCAACTCTTTCAAATTCTAGTTAGCAAAGCTTAGTCTCTTAAGCTTTATCTAGATCATCTCATCTCACCTTTTTGGAAACCAATCATTTTGGTATGTTCTTGTTTTATTGTTTGTTTGGATGGATGGATGGATGGATTGCCCGACAAGATATATATCTTACATTATATACTTACAATCTACATTTCCAAATAATAATATAGTGTCTGGAAGAATACCCGTCCCAATCCAGTCCCAACCCAACCCTAGACCCTTGACCTTAGACCTTGCCCTCCCTCCCACTCACCACAAGACAAGCCAGCCGAACTACCCTACACTACACTACCCTAACCCTAACAAGTAGTAGTTGGCAAGAATAAGAAGTGCTCTCATTCTTCACGTGAAAGCCAACCCCAAGCCGGCATACTCCGTGGCGTGACACCTCTTTGGTTTCCCGATATTGATTCAACAGAAGATCGACCAGTCGGACTTCTGTAGCCCCATCCATCACCTCACCAACAACCAACCATTCATTCATCCCTTACATCAATCAATCACAACATTGCTACATTACCCTCAATAACCATTAGCCTTGCATAACTACATCTCACACTACACTCCCTTCAACTGCCAACACTTATATACTTCAACATAAGTGAACTCAATCAATCAATCAATCAATCAATCAATCAAACTCAATCAATCAAACTCAATAATGACAACAATACTCAAAGGATACTACCTCAAGGTTACACTTGAGAATAGAATCGTCAAGCATAATGGACGCAAGGTATACTTGTCCATTGTGGAACATGGTAACGGAATACCCGACAACGCATTGATCCTCAAGATAACGGCCAAGTGCGCAAAGTTCTCGGTGTGTCTCTCGATCCGCTCGCAATGCGGCTGGAAGGAGCTCGACCAGAACGAGAGCGGCGAGCTCACCTTTGACCTCAAGGTCGAGGTCACGGGCAAGTCGCAGCGCGCCCCACTCTTCCCGCTGATCTTCCAGCTGTGCGAGAAGAACTACGACCAGGTAGTGCTGGTGTCCAAGTCGGTGATCCCCGTCAAGGCCATCACCAAGATACCCAAGAAGTCGTTGCGCGCCGAGCTTGTGCCATTGGGCGAGCAGCCCCTCAAGCAGCCACACTCCTACCTGGCCTCGTCCAACTCGGAGGTGTTTGCTCAGGGCACCGACAATGAAAACATCGCCGACGATGACATGGCCGACGCCAATGGCGCAGCCGAGGACGATGCCGATGTGAACGGCGTGCCCGGTGGCGAAGCCAGCGAGAGTGACCCCGAAGACGATGGCTCCAACCAGAGCTCGCCCAAGCAGCCCTGTTCGTCCAAGTCGTCGCCTGCGCTGTCCCAGACCGCGGCGTCCCACCACGAGTATGGCTCCCATCCACTCGCTCACCAGGTTGTCCACCACCCCGTCGGCATGTCTGTGCCCCCTCTTGTCGGCGCACCCTTTGGCCAGCAGCAGCACCACCATCTCATCCACATGCTCTCCCCTCGTCATCTGCCCCAGCACAACAGCAGCAACAACCTCTACCAACAACAACAACAGTCCACCGCAGCGGTCTCGCTACTTTCTGGCCAAGGCCCGGCAATTGCCAACCGTCAATCTCCAAACCATTCGGCGTCGCCCAGTCCAATGAATGGAGACATCATGAACAACTCCTCCAAGAAGAGGAGGTCCTCCGCATCCATCCCCAACTCTCCACCCGCATCATCCATGCAGCAACCGTACCCCAACCACAACAACACAACATCCACCTCATCCTCCCGCCTGCAACTGACTTCCAGCACTCCAGTGTCGCCCGTCTCGACCAAGGTGCCCCCACTCAAGGCACTCGAGTCTGTCAAGTCGACTCCCACATCGCCAACGAACAATGAGTTGGACTCCCTCACCTTCCTCTCGGCTCTTGCCACGATGAGCAGCAGCAGCAGCAACAGCAACAGTGCCAGCAGCAGTGGTGCCAGCAGTGTCAACAGTAGCCACCACTCTTTGTCATCGATCCTTTGCAGGGATGATGACAACACGTCTGGTGTCGCCACCGAGTTGCTGCCTCTTCCACCTCAGCCATTCAAGTATGGCGGCGCCAACACCATGATGGGCCACAGCATGAACGGCATCAAGACCCAGTACATGTCACCGCTGGCCACCTACCAGACTGACTCGTCGCCTTCGTCGCCCACGTCGTCCCCTCCCACCGTTCCCTCGCAGCCATCGCACCCAGCGCTGCAGAGACCCAACGGAGAGATCATGTGGCGCACCAGCTCGACACCGTCCTCATCGGCCACGCCTACTCCCAACACCACACCCTCACTTTCATCCTCCTCCACCGGTCTTCCACTCAAGCTGAGTCAGCTACCAATGCTAACAACCTCATCATCGTCCATCTCCACGTCTGCCGGTAACCATCTTATCAACAACAACAACAATTCAAAGTCAACACCAACATCACCAAAGCAACAACAACATCATCTACAACATCTACAACATCTACAACAACTTCAACAACAACAACAAATGCATCAACAACAACAAACATCATTCATGCCACTGCACTTCAACAACAACAACATGAACAACAACATGAATATGATTGACAACAACAACAACATGCATATGTCAATGAAGAGAAAGAGTATGATGGATGCATAAGCTCAACTTCAATTTGAAAGAGATGGAGTGATAAACAATGCAATGCACCTCAATGGCAATGACAATAAACCACACCATCTACTCCTCACTTTGACACCCTTACACAAAGTTGTGTGTCTTTTGGAATGTCAAACACTATTATTATCTGAATGGTCGGGTCCTCCACATTCGTCAGTCGACAACCATTTAAATGAATTCATGTTGTTGAGGATACACCCCACACATGTCAAGTCTCATGAGACATGTCAACAACCCACGATCTTACCTAATACTACTTGAACACACACATAACACACATAAAAGGAACATATTTATATATATTCATACTCCTTACTTCGACAATACTTACTTATCTGTTTGTCTGAACATTACCCATTCATCCATCCAATCACATTACATTATTATCAGATTAGACTTTATTTATAACATTAGAGATAATAGATAGCTTGCTTGAAACAGAGTCAAGTGTGGATGGTAGCCAGCGATGGTATTTGGAAAGAAGAAGACTGTCGATCATGATGATGATGACAATACTCTAGAACTACAAAGTATGTTAATGAATGATTGTTTTTGTTGTTGTTATCGATTAAGATAGAAAGAAACATGCAATCTAAACATCGACTTCAAATGAATGAATATAAACAAGTTGGTACAGGTAGTTCAGCGTCATCAGGTGGCCAACAACAACAAACTTTATCACCAAGTCAGTCAAGAGATGATAAGGCAGTTGAACAAGAGTCAATATCAAAGATTATCAATAGGGATAATAATCTGACAAAGTCGGCATCGGACCTCGTCAGTTCAAAGTTGACCAATGATAATAGTAGGAGTCACTTGTTGAAGCCTGCTGCTCAGAGTGTAAACTTTATGGGTGAACCAGATATAATAAGCAACATCAACAACAACAACAACAATATAGATAATAATAACAATAATAATAATATCAAACAAAGATATCAATCACCTTTGGCAAAAGCACAGGAATTACCTGTACAAGTTGTCATCCTGAACGATCAGGAGTCATCTGTGGACAACATGGGCGACCCACCTCCCAGCGACGACGATGATGAAGATGACACCAACAAAGAAAAGAAGAAGAGAAAGAAGTTCAAGAACCTCATTTGTAGTTATAATGCAAGAGTCATCATGATACTTGCAGTCCTATTGATCATCACAGGTATCAGTGAGTATTCATCAATCAATCAATCACCATCAATCAATCAATCAATCTAACCATTCCATCCATCTAATATTAGGCGTCGTATGTTATATCTTTTGGAAAGATACCATTGGCATACTTAATCGACCATTGTTGTGGTGGGCATTGTACTTGGACGTGTTTATTATGACTTATCTGGTGGCATCATGGATCGTTGGTGGCATATTCTCATTGTTCCAGACCACATTGTATCTACAACAACATATCTACTACTATATACATGCACTGGTATTCCCACTCAGCGTTATAATCTGGGGCACTGTACTATTGTTTGTGACCAAGCCAATGTTGGTGCCACCTGCATGGACCTACGACGACTTTGAAAAGTACTTCACGACGTTGAAGGCATTCATATTCGTGGCATTGTTCTATTGTGGTCGCATTGCATTCGTCAAGATTCTGGCGGCCAAGACCAACAGGAAGGCATTCTACAGTCTGCTCAAGACATCATTGTTGAATGAAGAGTTGCTGGAGCAGCTGTCAACACGCAAGGGATCATTACTGAGTCAATCAGTGTCTGCCAGTCTCAAGAAGAAGAAAAAGTTGGGCGTGTCACAATGGATGGAGATCTTGAAGAACAGGAACAACCTTAGTGGCAAGCTCCATTCACGAGCCAGCGACTTCTCACCCAAGGACGCCAAGAAGCTTGCTAAACAGATCTTAAAGAATGCTGCGAGGGGCAAGGACTATCTTGTCAAAGATGATCTGAGAGCCTATGTCAAAGAGAAGCATCTGGAGAAGACTTACAATACATTTGGATCAGTAAGTACTTTGAAATCAAGAATCATTGATTTTTTGATTGATTAACACTCAAATAGTTACTAGAGGATAGGATTACCCGAGATGATATAGTCGCATGGGTACTCAGAGTTGTAAGATCAAGAAAGACATTGGAGAATAGACTAAGAGATCATGATGAGTATGTTGGAGCATGGTGGATTGACAGGACCATACTTGATACACATGACTAACCAAGATACACTCCCTCTCTACTCTGAATGTAGTGTTGGACAAGTCATCAATGATATCATTAACTTCATATTTTGGATACTTATGTTCCTATTTGTACTATCACTCTATGGAGTCAATATTAGTTCATTGTTGGTACCGATCAGCACGACAATACTAGCATTATCATTCGCATTTGGACAAACACTAAGGAATATCTTTGAATCTCTAATCCTTATATTCTTTGGTATGTTTTCCAACTTCAAATTATTACTCAATCATTTATAATTACTTACAATGTCCTCATCATCAGTTCGACCATTTGAAGTTGGAGATAAGATTGCAATCAATGAGGAGGTCCTGTTTGTCGAGAGAATAGGAATCCTGTTCACATCTTTTAAGAGTACTGATGGAAAGGCAGTTTATGTTCCAAACTCAAACATGTTGACTGCCAGGAAGATTGAGAACCATCAGCGTTCAGAGGATTGTTGGATTGGAATTGATCTGTTGATCAACTTCACTACACCAGTCGAGAAACTCTACATCTTAGAGGCCAAGATTGACAAATGGATCAAGGCACAGCCAGAGAAGTGGAGGAATGATCTATCCCTGACCTTTGTATCCATTCAGGGAACAACACATATCACAGTGTAGGTATATGAACAGTTGGAGAGCTGACAATGTTGCGTAGGATATCGACTGACAATTATTTATCCAACCTCTAGACGATTTGGAGCATCAATTATATCATCATGGCAAGATGCAAAGAGATGGAGACCCATCAAGAATGAGTTCTACTTTAAGATGAAGGAATGGGTCACTGATCTTGGCTTTGAGACATATCCCGCCAAGCAAACGGTCCAACTTCTCAACTACCCATCATCACGAGGTATCACCGAGAACATACCAATCGATCAGCATGCCACTCCATTCCAGAGATAAACAAAACAAACAAACAATAATATATAATTATTCATTATTCTAAACAACGAAGATTAATTAAATCTTCTTCCCTCTCTGCCTTTTATCCTTCTTGTAAGTGATCTTGATGTTGGGAGGTAGTTCAACCTTGGCAGGCTCTTCAGCAACTGGAGTGTCATGATCACCAGAGCCATCTGATGATGTTGACAGAGCAGTAGGGGTAGTAGTTGGCGAGGAAGTAGCTGGTATTGGTAATGGTTCAATTTTGGACCAATCCTGGATTGTGCCCCATGACGGAGCTGGCGAAGCTGTCTTGGTGGCGGTAGTTTGAGCAGCTGCTGGAGAAGTTGGCACACTATCAATTGGTGCTGGAGACTTTGGTGATGGTACCATTTTCTTTGGACTATTCTTTGATTGTTGCTTGTTTCCACCTTGATGTAGAGTCTATGATTGTTGAGATAACATTGTCAGTCTGACATGTTCACTCTTACATGACGCCAAGTTATCCCAAGGTCAACTTACAGGGAAATGCTTCTGATGTCCAAGCTGTCTTTGCTCCTCTAGATCTTGGAGCTCAATTTGTTTGATGATTGCACGTAGCTCCTCATCGATTTCCTCATTCTCCATGGCTGGATATATTATGTCCTTGTTACTGTTGTCCTCGACAATAGTGTCTACAACATTCGGTGAATCAGTATTGATTGCTGGTTCACCACTCTTATTGATTGATCGATTGTTGTTGCCATCAGTGTTTGGCTGCTTTGGCTGTTGTTGTTTCTTCTTTTGCTTCAATTGATACTCTTCCACAGGATTGATATAGACTCGCTTATTCATTAACAATGTCTCTGCAATCTTCTTGTCCTTTAGTTGTTTGGCTGTTGTGGTTTATAGTGTATCAGATGAGTGTCTGTCCCGTCCATTCATTCAAAGTGTGTCCACAACATACCCTTTGTCTCTTCCTCCCAACCTATGACAGAGTTGTTTCTCCATTGTTGAGCATGTGATTGAGTGTCAAGAGATAGTGATGATTCGGCGAGGATATTGTATATCAGTGATTGGACCATCTTGAGATTGTTCATGTGACTGATTGGATAGACCAGATCATAGTGCTCTCCTTGACAGTATGCCAATGATATCGAAGTTGGATACTGATTATCCACTCTTGTTATTGAATGACCAACGTATATGATGAAGTTAACTCTGAATGAATGATTGATTGAGTGAGTGAGTGTTGCCAGAATAGTCTTAGCCAGTCCACTGCTATCCAACAACCATACTTATAATATAGTGAGAGGGCTTGTAGTTCAATCTCACCGCCCCATGTATCATCCTTTGACATAGAGTCGATATAGTGCTCCCATGTATTGTTGAAACATGCGAATGGTTCAAAGTTATCTCTGTGAGCCTTCAAGTATTCGATACACTTGGCTCTAATATATTGATGACGTTGTTGACAACCATAAATGAACTCACTTATACATCTAAACTGTTTGTTTGTTTAGTTGAGTTGGTACATCATCTGTAATCCAATCAATCAATCAATGAATCATACATACCATGCATGCACCATCCTTTGGTATCTCTTTTCTGATCAACTCCAAAGATATCAGCTGGGCATCTATCATGTCCAAGTTGTTTACATTATTGCCGCTCATTGTTCTATCAAACAGTGATGCTACAAGTATAAATATATGTATATTAATATAAGTTGGAAATGAAATGAGTGAACTTGAGAAGACGAAAGAGATAAATGGGTGGTCTGGCACCAGATCACGTGCTTGGAGAAAAAGATCAGAACTTCCAAATTGATAATGTACACAACTTTAATTAAAATAATACAAATATTACAGATCCATGTCAATTATCTCACCAATCTTCATCGCTGTGAACTCATTGTCCTTGAGTCCAGCTGCAGTGGCAGCCTCTTTTAACTTCCTGGGTGGTTCCAGGAGTGGCTCATCAGTCAGGATGAATGTACCCCAATGCATTCCAACTGATCGCTTCGAGCCAATGTCACGATGAATCTGTACCGCCTCGGCAGGATCGACGTGCATCTCTCGCATGATGTGACGTGGTGAGTAGGCGCCGATTGGGATCATTCCAAAATCGATACCGCCCATGTGATGACCAATCTCTTTGAACACATCGCAGTAGGCTGTGTCGCCCGAGTGGAACACATTCTTGTTGGTTTGCGTGTCGGTCACGACCCATGAGCTCCAGAGTGTGCAGTTCCTGTCGGTCAGGCCACGATTGCTGTTGTGATGGCAGGGCGTGCATGTGATACGCACGCGGTCGCCAAAGTTTGCCTCCTCCCACCACTCGAGTTCAGTGACCGTGTTGACGCCACATGAAGCGAACCAACTCTTTAGTCCCTTGGGCACGAACCAATGTGTGTTGTTGCCCAGTGCCTTGACGACATCGACATCGAGATGATCATAATGATTGTGGCTGATTGTGACAAAGTCAACTTGTGGTAACTGTGTCAACTGACATGGTATATCACGGTAGCGCTTTGGACCAGCAAAGGAGAACGGTGAGCAACGATCAGCAAACACTGGATCAGTTAAAAAGCTGACGCCTGCAAACTGGACAAAGAATGAAGCATGTCCAATCCAAGTACATCTCAAACTATTAGGTGATGCCAAAGGAGCACGCAGACGATCCAAATCAACCGGTATCACAGGATGAACATGTTTCTTCTCATCATCTGTCAATGGCTCTATCTTTGCTCTTCTCCATTTGAGTACGGCTCTGTCATTGTCGTATGTTGTTAGACTCATTCAATCAATGTTGTCTCTGTCATTCATCATTCATACATACATAAAGATATCACTTGTCGTCATTGTCATCCATTTGTTTACGTATCTGCCTTTGTGTTGTGTGGCTAATGTCTTTCCAATTACAGTGGTTGCTGCTGTATCAGGTGACACTGGTTCAGCATTGTTGTTGTCCAATAATGTTGTTGATGTTGACATGTTTGGCTTTTCTATATATCTTAATATGTATTGTATGAATGAATGTTATATATATATATATATATGTATAAGTAGTTGTCTCTATTTATAAATACACTTTAGTAACTCTAATGATTATTGGATGACCCTTTCACTTTTGACGCGTAGTTGGTGTGTGTCCTGGTTTTGGAACACCAATGAAGATTCCAAAAGGGGTACCCCCATTCCATTCCCGTTATTGGGCATGTTTGTGTGTGTTTGACATCATTGTAGCCAACCGATGGTGAGGCTAGTTCAAAGATCAAGCAACACTTTCCAGACTACTTTGAATCAATTATTTTGGAGATTAGTCACCTTAATCGAATTAATATTAATAATTAATAATTAAATAATTATATTTAATTTAAAAGTTGGTAAAGTAACCGAGCGAGACGAGGATGTCTGACTCTGTTACTGGTGATTGTGAGAGTGTCTGGACGTTTAGAGTGATGAGTTGTTGAGTGGAGCTGAAGTAACCAAAGGTGTATATGAGGTTCTGATGTGCAGCACTTGATAGTACGAGTGCATTGTCAGATGGTGGGAAGAATCCAAGTGGTTTGATAACTCCACTGTTGGTATCGATCATGGCATAATCCATTCCAATCTCGGATGAGCTGTCATTCAACAGAACTGTGCCGACCAGGATGTCAAGCGATGGCAAGTAGAGCAGGTTGAATGGGCCTCCCATCGAGTTGACTGGCTGACCAAGGACAACAGAGTTGGTCAACTGGCCAGATCTAGTATCAAAGCTGAACATTGTAGTGTTCTCACCATTCAATGACGCAATCACAACAAAATATGAATGAGTGTATGGTGAAAGGCCTGCTGAGATGAATGCTCCATCCAATTCCTGTGATTGTGTTTGAGTGATTGTGAGTATGGGTGTGAGTGAGTGAATGGAATGGCTCCAGTGGATGATCACTCTCAACTTACAGAATAGACATCGTATGAGGCTGAGGCAGGATCCATCTCACCAATCAACCAGGTGTTGTTATCGGATCCCTTTAGGACACACTTGAGGGAGTTGACATCGCTGTCATAGTGGAGTCCGTAGGGCACGGCATTATCTTGAATACTGACGAAATAGATAACTTTGTTGGTGGCAACATTGACTGACACGAGGAATTGAGTCTGTTTTGATTGATAGGATTGAGTGAGTGATTCAGTGATTGACTGAGGGTGATTGACTGAGTGATTGTTTGATGGTACTTACACCAGTTTGGTTGTAGGTGAGGACAAAGGTAAAGATACTTGTGAAGTTGTTCATGGCAGAGTTACTTGGAACCCAGTTGTTGAATCCAGGGAATTCCAGCTTCATTGTTGTGTTTCCTGTTGTATGAGTGAGAGTGATGGTAAGTGAATGTTTGATGAATGATGATGAATGAATGAGTGATGATGATATGTACCAGTAGTTGGATCGATGGTTCCAAACTCAGCGACTGAGCCAGATTGCCACACTCCATAAAGGTGAGCATTGGCAACAGTGGCAATGAATACTACAATAAGTAGTGATACAATAGTATTCTTAATCATCTTTATTTATTTGTTTAGTTTATATGTTTATATGTTTGATTATATCTCGTAAAGTGATTGTGACAATGAGCTTTGATCAACACAAGGTGTGTGGAAGATTGAGTGAACGTAAGATTGAGTGGCTCAGATTCAAACGAAGGGACTCACAGCCCATCTTGATTTTTTGATCATTTTTTTATTATTTTGGATATTTTCAAACGAGGTCATATCCCTTTTTGTCGTCTTATAACTTTACAAATATCTATCTCTATTGTATGTAGTTGTAATACTTAGTACTTACCGAATAACGTATATTTGTTGATTAAGTTATCAAGTTAGTGTTGTAGATCAATTCTCAATGTGAACAAGCCTAAGAATCGATTAAATGATTCATTCATTCATTGATTGGTTGATTGATTGAATGGCTGGGCTAATGGGATTCAAGTTGATATGTAGGTATCCATTGAATCAATTGTATAAGTGATTGATCATTCATTCATGATGTAGTTATAACTTGAGGAAATAGAGATAATGAGATAAATAAAGTGAAACTTGCGTTTTGGGCTAGAATTTTGTGAACACCAATACTTTTTGGACTTTGTGATCATTCATCAATCATTCTTCTACAACATTCGAAATAATATATATATATATATAAACAAGATCAGATCAGTCATGTCTGGACTTATGATGGGATTTCACACATTAAAGGCTAACTGCTATCGTTGGTTGAGAACAGAGCCTGCCTTCTTCGTTTCAGTGGTCTTCACTGGTGTCTGTACGTCATTTCTGCATGCAATAGTGGATAGATAGATCAACACAACTATGCGATGCAATATCAACAGACTCACTGGCTACTTGAACATGTAGTGCGATCACAGTCAGTCCAAGAGAATGAGCGATCGCGATTCATGTTTGGAGGAATGATACACCTGATGAGCAGACATGACTAACACAACACTCTTCTTTGCGACACTCTCTAGTTGTTGCCATGCCACAAATTGTCATCCCACTCCGTCAGAGACTGTCTAACCGCAAGCCAAGAAAGGACCCAGGTATGTTGTAGTAGTCTAACATTCATTCATTCATTCATTCATTCATTCATTCATTCATTCATTCATTCATTCATACTGACTGATCGATTACAGAGTACATTTTCAAGAACGACAACTACTAAGAAGATGACAATACAGGTAGACTACTCTTAGTCTTGAACATTATAGCACATAGTATTATTAATAATTACGATCACTTCATATGAACAGCCGTAACAGCAGCAGCAGCAATAAACAAGCTCAACTCACTCGTCTCAATGAGAAGAGAAGTGACACTCAAAGACAACAGCGCAGCATCAACTTTCAAGAAAGACAGAATATACTTGCGAATGAATGATTGGAGAGAGTTGTACGATGACATGATTGGAAGTTTATTCGATCAATCAATCAATCAATCAATGTTGCTTCTTGTGATCCTTCTTGTGATCCTTCTTGTGATCCTTCTTATCCCTCTTCTCCTTCTTGTGATCCTTGCTCTCCTGACCAGCCTCCTTGCTCTTCTCCTCCTTGTGAACAGGCTGTCCCATTGAGCCACGATGTAATCTCTTTATACAGTCGCCCGACAATGCCGAGTCGATGAGCTCCGACACATCAGATGGTGTCACGTAGCCGTACCAGTGTCCCGGTGGGAACACCAACACATTGCCAGCAAACTTGTGGCCACCGACGTGTGTCGTGCCATAGACCTTTATCTCAGAGGACAATGCGCGCTGCTCGATCTCTGTCGACAGCTGATCGACCAAGATCGGTCCACAGTATCCACATCGCGCATCCTTTAGCTTGTGAGCACAGACAAACAGATGGCGACCAGAGTAGTTCTCTACCTTGACGCTGGCTGGGAAGCCGTCGCCAATCGAGTCGTTCTCTGAGAAGTACTGCATGACGGCCTCGATGCGCTCCGGGGTCATGTCGATCAGCTTGACCATCTCTGGGAAGACGATAAAGTCGTAGGTGTCGGGTGTGGTCGAGGCCATGTCGACGGCGTTAAAGATCGAGGGCAGTCTCTGCACGTCGGCGTACTTCTTGATCGACTCGGACATTGCGGTCAGCTGAGCGTTCATCGAGTAGAACTTGCTTGGCCACTGATCGGCTGGCACGCCACTGCAGATGAAATAATGTCTGCCATACTCATGAATAGAGTTGGCCGTTGGCTTTCTTGAGTTGATGTCCATCTCTGGGCGACAAAAGCCACACTGTCTATTTAGTTCCTCAATGTCTACAATTGCATCAACTGACTTTGATAGATTGGTGGATGTTGTAGATGTTGAAGTTGTTGATGTTGTTGATGTGGTGGGAGCAGGGGATGCAGGCGCAGGTGATGATCCAGGTGCTGGAGCAGGTGCAGGAACAGGTGCTGCTGGGGAAGAGACAGCAGGTGAACTTTTGGCAGCAGGGTATGGAGTGGATGAATGTGTGAAAGAGTTGGTACCATCATCCTTATCGTCACCCTTGATGAAGTACTGATATATAACAACAATGGCAAGTACAGTCGCTGTACAGGCCATTGTCCACTTCTTTATGATCTCTGATTCAACCATCTTATAGTATCAAAGTTGTAATTGTAATTGTAATTGTTACAACTAGTTAAAGAGTAATAATAATAATAAGTTGGTCAACAACACAACTGGATGTTCAAGTGTGCATTCATAAAGCACTTTAAGTTGTTGATGGGCACACAACACACGTCTTTTGGAGTTGTGCAAAACACCTCAAAGGACCACAAAACGCCCCATTTGGCTCGTCAATTCGAAGCACGTGTTTGTAGCCTACACCAACGAAGATTCCATCAACAAAGGATCGATCATTGTGATTGATTGTTGAATGTTCGATACTTGTCCTTGGACATCGAGCCCAAGATTATACAGACACCTAACTTCCACGTATGTGTTGTGGAGTGAATGTAGAGTGGAGCGGAATGGATTACGATAGACTTTTGGTTAAGAATACTCTTGGCTTTGGCTGTTGGGTTGGGATGTTTATTGGTAAGCCATTGGCGCATTCTTGACCTTTGACATAAAGTTCTCAATGATCTCGCCTTCGTTCACAGGCAAACCATCGAAATGTAACCTGACAGCAGAGGCCAACTCATCTTTCGATGAGTTATGCTTTGTCTTCAGTCTGTAGTGTTTCTTATATCTCTTGAGAGCCGAGACATCGAGCTATTAGATAGAGATAGAGAGAGAGAAGGAGGGAGCAAGAGGAGGAGGGGGTTAGAAAGGTATTATTATTTAAGTTTAAAACTACAAGGTATATATATATATATAATTACTCTTTGAATAATATCCTTCGAGTTCATCTGTTCGTCATCATCTTCTTTCCTTCTATATATACATGTCTTTGCGTGTTTCTTCTTTCCGCCACACTTGGAGCATGCACCTTTACTGCTGCTGCTAATGCTGCTGCTAACGCTTCCGTTTCCATTGCTGCCAACACCATTGGGCAACAGTGATTGCGAGTAGGCGCCACTGTGACTTCCGTTGTTGTTGGCGCCAAAGTGAGCCGACAGGTTGCCGACGACACCGCCCCCGTTGGAGTAGTGTGCGGCCGATGGCACGCCAGTCGACGGCGACGACGACGAAGACGACTTCCTCTTCGTGCCATACGATCCATTCATGCCACTCATCGTTGACGACGTGCTCATATTACCGCCGTTACTAGCTGCTGACGGAATTGGGCCGCCCAAGCCCATTCCCATTCCTACAGTATTGCTAACTTGTGTAGACATTGTATTGTTGTTGTTGGTTGTTTTGTTGATTTGGATTGATTTGAGTATGTGATTATATTGCGTGATGTGCGTGTGATGTGATTCGATGGTTGTGGAAGGCTGCGCGACTCTTTAATAAGTAGAGTTACGCTGAACAGTTGTTGTTGTTGTTGTTGTTGTTGTTGTTGTTGGTCTGGGATGGGACGAGAGAGAGTTGTATACACTCTTTACTATCGATAGTATTAGGTATACCCTTGTGCTCTATACCATAGGTTTTATATATATATACTATTATATACGAAATATAAATATTTATATATATATATGTATGTGTATACTCCTAGCTATTAGTTGTTGTTGGTGTTGTTGTTGGTTTTGTGTTACTACTCCGTCTCCTTCTCCCCTCTCCCTCTCTCACTCAACTCACCACCACCACCTCACTCGTGTTGTGTTGTTCGCACGAAGAGTTGAATAGACGCTCCTCACACACCCTCACACACACTCTAATACTAACAATTCTCTCACACCCTTTCCACCAACACCTAAATTAAATCGAAATATTTAGTCGTCAAATTTGTTGTTCCCACAAAACATGTGTAATTTGGATAGTTTTGTAAGTTTACCTTTTTTGGTCATACTACGATCACTTGGGTTTTGTTTGGATGTACCATGTGGTCCAACCGAATGTTACAGAGATAAAGAAAACAATAATAATGTATTATTATTTGTGTGTCTATGTATGTTCCAACTAGATTGATGCGGATAAGGGGATGAATGGATTGGGATTGATTGATTCATTCCCAGGTGGACCATTCGTCAGACTCTGAGATATCGGACAACTTCTTTTCCATCACCTCCCAGTCACTCAGGGTCTCACTGCCTGATGTTGGTGTACGTTGTGAAGGTACTTGTGGCTGGCTAGGTGGTGGTAGCTCTTGTGACTTGTCCAAACCATGTGATGATTGATGTCTATTTGATCCTCTAGAGTATTCATCTATCAGTTTACATTCTAACTTGTCGTCTTCTTTGTCTTCACTCTCATCATTGTCGTCATCATTGCCATCATCATTATCATTGTCATTGTCATTGTCATCTGTGTCTGGTTCTGCCACTAAATGTTGTTGCTGCTCATGGACCACTACCTCATCATCTTGATGCGAGGTTAACATTGATGGTGGAGTACTGTCCCATTGAACAGAGTCAACCTCCTTATTCAATAGTTCATTCAATTGCAATGCTTTCCTTTGTGGCTCGAGTTTGTTCATCTCCCTGATTGATCGATTGATTGAATGAATGAATGAGTCAGTTGATCATAATCAAATATTCGACTAACCATACATACTCTTTGAAGAAGTATATACACCAGAAGTTGAACTCTGTTAAGCTGGCAGGCACTAGATGATTATAACATCTTTGTAGCTTGTGATTGGTTGAAAGTGCAGTGATGATGGCTGGTTTGTACAGTTGAAGTTGGAACAACTCTATAAACCTTGAATATTCCTCCTTGTCATCCTTAGGTTCATTTGTATAACATTCAATATCCTCTTGAGTTATACCATCTGGCAATGATTGATCATTCCTAGTTTGTTGTTGTTGTGATAGTTGTTGTGATGGTTGTTGTGGCTGTGGTTGTTGTGATGATTGCTGCTTCTTATCTTGTTGCTGTTGCTCCTGTCTATGAGGTGATGGATACTCTCCAATGAAGCTAGATATATTTGAAATGAATGATTTGATTATTGGCTTTGGTTGTGCCACGAGGGGACTGGTTGGAGCGCCTGTCTCTGTCAAAGTTGTTGTGACATTGGCTGTTGGTGATGTTGATGATGATGCCGCTGCAGCATTGGAAAGATCCTCCTTGTATATATTGATAATATCCTCAGACTAACATATATATATATTGATTGATTGATTTGGTCTTAGACATTCATTCATTCATTCATACAATCAATCAATGATAGACTACCTACCTTTTGTTTAACAGTATCAACTATAGACGATAGTGAACCCCATATACTTGTAGGTATCGTTGGTATCTTGAAGGTGAAAAGTGTATCTTGATCGCTGTCTGTTTCATCATCATCTTGTTCAACAATCTCATTGTTCTGTCTTTGTTGTTTGTGTTGTGGTTGCTGTTGTTGTTCATCACCGACACCATCATCATCATTATCATTGTCTACATGTTGGACATGATATAAAGGATCAAAGTGCATATCCATTATTCTATATATTTGTTATATATATCTATTTGTTTACAGATAATTGAGAAGTTAATTAATAGTTTAACCAAATTAGGGTGTGTTCGTGGTCAACACCACACTAACATCTCAAACATGATTACATGATTGCTGAATTGATAGAGATAGCTGTGATTAAGTGAAAGAGTAGAATCATGTAAAGTATATATTATATTATCAAAGTCTTTAAAAGTACCAGGGATAGATAGATAGATAGATAGACATTGTCCGAATCGGGAAATGATCATTAAATTCCCTTAGAATGACATTCTTTGACATATCTTCCATTTTTGATTAACCAAATATTTGCCCGTTCGATCGAACATCAATTTTTGGGCATTTCCTTTAATCAATCAATAGAACAATATTAATTGTTCGATTGATATCCTATTTAAACTAAGTCTGAGACTTATCCTTAATCATTCAAAACAAACAAAACAAACAAACAATCAATCAATTTATTTAATCAAGTTATTTAATCAATCAATCAATCAATCATGTCAACTGCAACTTCAAACTCACAAGAACTTAATGAAGGAAAGCCATACTTGTTTTATGGATGCGGTACTACCAATCCATGGAAGATAAAGATAATGTTCGATGAGTTAGGAATAGATTACAAGTACGAGGAGATTGATATATTCAATGACGAGAGTCCAAAGAAGATAGAATTCAAAAAGACTTTCCCAAATGGAAAGGTACCAGCAATCATTGATTATACAGTCAGTCCACCACTACCAATATTCGAATCCGGAGCCATCCTTCTATACCTCGCCTCCAAGCATGGCAAGTTCCTCCCAGACATCAAGACCAATCCTCGTGAGCATGCCGATGTCCTACAATGGTTGGCCTGGCAGATATCCGGTTTGGGTCCAATGAATGGCCAATACACCTTCTATTCATGCTTTGCTCCAGAGGCAGTGCCAGCAGCCGAAGAGAGATATTATAAGGAGACCGATAGATTGTACACTGTATTGGATCAACAATTGAAGGATAAGGAGTGGATTGCTGGCGGTCAATTCTCCATCGCAGACATGGCAGTGTATGCTTGGGCGATCTACATTCGCGAGGGATTCCTTCCACATCATGAGAAGTATCCCAATGTCATGACATGGTTGGATCGCATGAACCAAAGACCATCCATCGCCAAGCATCTCCCAACAATCATGGAGCCACTAGCCGGTGAGATTGAGCATCTCAAGCATGCTGGTACCTATCGCATCAAGTTCTAAATAAATATAACATTGCTAATAATGATTATGGGAGGGGAGGTAAAAGTAGTTTACTAATAATAATAATAATAGGATATATGTATGATTGAAGGGTTTAGATGGATGAACATTTACAGGTGCAGTCGGTTACAGGACATTGTTGATGGTCTTTGAACCAGTCGGAGATGTGGCGCGCATGGCCGCCGTGGCGACAGGTCTGACACCAGGTGAACCAGTCGTCAAAGGGCTCGGCACCAGCCGTCCAGAACTCGCGGTTGGATGGCTTCTTGTAATCGATGCCCGGCACCATGCAGCTCATCGGCAGCAGACAGAGACAGCAGCGCGGCAGTGGCTGCTTGCAGTGTGGACAGCACGGCACTTTGGAGCGCGTGTTGACTCGCGGGTTGCGACCGGCCATCGAGCCATTCGATACTGATTCAAAGGAGAATGACATCTGGCAGTAGCCGCACTTGGCGAAGATCTGCGAAGTGGGTGGCTCCGACCAGGATATGCGGTGGATGTCAAAGGTGGCGCGTTCATGCCAGCATTCCCACGTGTCGAGCAGCTCACTGTATAATGATATCCAACGAGGCACTCGCTTGTCGTGGAAGTGCTTGGGTACCACCAGGCTTGCCACCAGGCACGCCGTTTGTATGTCGCTGGTGCGATCAATGTACTGCTGAAGTAGATCGATACCACGCACTGAAAGTCCTGTCAGTATGATGCCATGCAGGTTACCTTGTTCAGCCACCTGTAGAGTCATCTTGTCAACAAATGAGACGAGCTGGGAGGGAGGGACATGTCAGTATATCGATTTATCAACGCCACCTTGCTGTCCACGACATACATCTTGTGAATCAAGGTATCTGCAAGCAAATGCAACCTTGGTGGCAAGGGTCACTGATGACTCTTCGAGAATGTTGCTCAACTCTCGCTGCTCATTGATTGAGAGGAAATCAAGACACAGCTTGAGGTATGGATTGGAGAAGCTCTTGGCTGTTTGACGACATGTCTCCTTCCAGAATGAGTTGACCTTGGCGCCAGGTCCATCACCAAGTCCAGCCAGGGCAAAGGACATCAGTCGTAGACTGGTCTCTCTGTCCTTGGCGGCGAGTGTGCCTTGTGTCGCGAGCACCATGCAGCCATTATGGATGATCTGCACTGCTCTCTTGATCTCCAGATGGAAGACGGCCATCGCGGCCGCCTTCTCAAAGTCACCTGATCGCTCGAGCATCGTCAGCGTTGATTCGATTGGGTTAGAGGTAGAGAATCCCCATCCACATATCAACGAGCAAAGTGCTCTCTGGCTTGACAGATATGTATTGAATCCAATCTGTACCTGTTCAATCGTCTGTGATGCAAAGGCTACAAAAGGGTAGGTGTCAGAGGATGGTCGATATAATAGTCTTGTCGCCGCCATAACATACTCTTCTGATCATGCAGTATCTTATATATTCCAATGTATTCGTTGTCCTTTGGTTGGGTGGCCTCTGTTTGTTGTTGTTGTTGTTGTTGCTGTTGTAGTTGTAGTTGCTCTGCAGGCTTGACTATAATCTTCTTCTGGAACTGTTGCAGTAGTTGAGGTATGCGCTGTATCCAACCCCACAGATAAAAGATGTCCTTCTCGTTGAACTTGCTCGATATCTTTACATTGTCGTCAATGTTGGCTGAGTATCCTGTCTTTGCTCTCTCCTTCATCAGCAGTGAAATATCTCGATTGTATCTTCCATCGTTTGTCAGGCTATTGTTGTTGATTGTGTCTGGTGTTAGTAGGGCATTGGGCATTCATGAATGGGATGCTGTGACATACTTTGCGAATCGTTCTTCGGCAAGGTTGGGCTCGATTGTGTTGCCCTTTGTCGGTCCTTCAATGAGATGCATGCCAAATGAGAAACAGAGGTCACCTGCTGGTGACCAGGCCAGTGGTATATTCTCGTTTACATTGATCACCTCGACAACACCTTGATGCGAGACAGTGAGCATCCTACACTCATTCTTTGGATGCCATGAGAATGATGAGATGTCTTGAACATGCAGTGCTGTGACGATGGATGATGGTGAGTGATGTGAGCGAGGGATGGTCGAGGGAGAGGATACATACTCTTGGTGGGCTTGAAGCTGTACATAAGGTTCTGATCAGAGGTACTCTTGCGATCGGGACGTGGGGATCTGGCTTGTTCGACTGGAGCTTTGACGTCGTAGAGCTTGATGGAGTTCTTGTCGCGACCACTGGTGGCCAGGATACCTGAGCGAGTTGGACACCACTCAATCTGTTGCACTGACTTGTAGTTGGTGTTGATCGTCATGACTGGATCGTCAAACTTGCGCATGTCCCATATCTTGACGATGGAGTCCTCACTCATCGTAGCCATCCTGTTGTTGTCGAATGGGTCAATGCTGATGCCATTGACTGACTTTTGATGTGCCGGCACCGACTGTGTCGTGTTTGGGTCTCTAATATCAAAGATGCGCAACCACTTTGCACCAGTACCAATGATCAAACAGAATGGATTGTTTGGTATCCATGCCAGAGACATTGTCGCTTCAGATATTGTAAACTCTGCAATCGATTGATATATAGTCTCGACAGGCTCTGTGTTCATTGTATTGAAGCTGTTCTCTGATAGTTGTGATCTGTTTGATTGATTGATTGAGTGAGCGAATGAGCGAGTGAGCCGAATAGACGTGTCCAAAAAGTCTCACTTACACTTCATGTGGTGCATCGACAACTATATGTCCACTTGAGGAGTGTGTCGCAGCTCTGTTAAGGTAGTTGATGTCCCAGACCAAGGTGGAGGAGTCACCTCGAACCTTGTCCAAACCGATGGCCAGGTGTGTCTTATTGATTGGATTCCAGGCAATTGTATTGCAAGGTCTTATATGCTTTGGTACGAACTCCTTTATATTCCTCTTGACTGATGAGAAGCTGGTGAGGATAGTCTTACCATTGACCAGACCACAAGCGATGAGGTTTGGGTCTGCAGGGTCGGGACTCCATGCCATGCACTTTTTTTGCAAGATTGAGTGATTGAGTAAGTGAGTGATTGATTGATTGATTGAGGGTCATGCATTACTGCATTGATCAATTGGTTACCTTTAGATATTGAACGTCATTGTTGACGCTGAGGAGGTCGATTGATTTCTTGTCTTGTGGTGTCCAATCTGATCAGTCGGTTGTCGTTTGTTAGTAGTTGTCATGACACCTGTGATTGATTGATTGAATGATCGAGTGTCCATTGTCTTACCATCGGGTGGATATTCAATGTCGAATGATAATGGCATATTCACCTTGCTAAGTGAGTTACCTCCACTTCCACTTTGCTGTTAATGTTATTGGATAAGGGAGAATGAGTGTCAATGACCATGACCATCCAACATGCAGCACAACAACAACAATATCAACATACCCTATGCTTTAGTTCATATAGACGTATATCATTTGATCCCACAATGAATGTATTTGTTATATGAGGATTCCATGATATCAACCTTCTTTTGTTCTGTGTCGATTGTGAGTTCATTGCTGTTGTTGTTGTGTAGTTGTTGTTGTTATGTTGTCAAACATATAAGTCGACTCTCATTAATAAACGAGTATATTCAATATCTCTCTCTTTATCTATCTATCTATCTAATGCTCTCAATCACTCTTTATATAAATGAAATATAATATATATATCTGTAGGTGTGTGCACACATATAAAGTAATGGTGAACAATCCAATAATGATGAGCATCACAATCGACCTTCATTTTATCAATAGACCCCATTGAATGATGTTTTTTTTTCGTTTCCCAATTCAGACTTCATTTATTATGTGATGGTTTTCAAAAACACATTGATTAGTAACAAAAAACAATTATTATTATTATTATTAGTACAAACATACAGATAAACATGAATGATGATAATAATAATAATAAGTAGGAATATTCCTTAACCCGTTTATTTCAAACAGATGCACCCACACACTTCATACAGATACTATCACACACCCAATTTGGTAATTCTTAGACCATTGAACATCAGACTCCCACACCACACACAAACCACCCACACTTATGATGTACTCACCTTTGCCAACATTCATTGCAACTCAACTCAATAGTGGGAGGACATTCCTCCCAACAAGCATGGCTGACTGACTTGTTGATGTTGTATCATGTCTCATATGTTGTTGTAGAATCATCATCAACAACTCAATGATCTATCTTTGTTATACAATCCGGATAAATATTTTTAAAGTTAACTTAGATATGAAGATTGATAAATCAGAGTCTTATGATGACTCTACAACTGGAACAGAATTACAACAATATCAAAGAGCACAGGAACATGTTCAATATACAGATGGTCCATCATCATCATCCACTTCAGATAAAGTTGAGCTAAACAAACAACAACAACAACAACAGATTGAAATTGATGTTGACAATGATCAAATAGTTAATATAAATAATAATAATGTAGATGTAAATAATAATAGTAATAATAATAATAATAATAACGAAATAATAGAAGAAACAGAGAATGGACAACAAAATGAAGGACAAGAACAAGAAGGAGAACCAGGTGTAGTGGCAGCTCCTGTAAATCAATTACAAGAACTTGGTAGGATACGTGTATCAATCTTTTCCAATTACTCTCGACTCAATACACTTTGGGCATTCTTTGGAATAAGTTTAATATTGGTTACGGTGATAATGTTTATAATTGGATTTGTCAAACAGAATGAAACGATAATCTTTTCTGGCATCATCACCAGTCCAATTGGATTCCTTATAATCAATCATTCAATACATCTTGCCTACAGACGATCAAGACGAATGATTGATGAGATGTTACCCAATCTACCAAATAACAATGGAACAGCTGCCGATGCCAATGTCGATCCAAGTACAGTTCCATCAAAGTTGGAAGAACTTTGTGTGGACATTCAGACTTCTCCACAATCCCAAAAACTCGAAAAATAAAGTGTGTGAGGATGGCTGTTTTGCGAGTTGATCAATCACACCACATCCCCATCAGACGCATACTTCCCGATGTGGATACAGTGCTTAGATCTCAACAGTACTCTATTTTTGTTAAGATTACACATACAATTGTTTATACAAATAATATATATTATTTCTTTTATCTTTATCATTATCTGTATCATTATCTCTCAAATATGTTGACGATCGATCGTGATGATACATATATCTTGATCATATTTAATGTATTAAAAGAGAAGTGTAAGAATTATTGATTGAATGAGTGAAGTGAATGCTTTGACTCGCATCATACTTACAATATTTGCACAAACTTGGCATCGATCAATCACTCAATCAGTCACAAGCGGAGAATGGGACAACATGGTGGAGTTGTATACTGGCTATCCTTATCAACCAATCAATACTGTTGCATTGCAACCTATTGATATTATTAGTATTGGTGATCTGGCATTGTTTACAAGGAGGGTCAGTGCAATCAATCAACTCAGTATGTTTATTGAGTTGCTCGATTTGATTGAGCCATTGATCCCCGAAGACGACCGCACACACTGGATCTACTGTCTATACTGTGACAATCATCTTGAGCTACTTCGACAGAGTTTATACCACTTGCCACAGGCCAACCGCGAGTTGTTTGTCAAGTTGTTTGGAATGCTACACGACTTCTGTGTGGCCAAGGCTGACAATGGCAGTGTACAGACACCCGAGTCTGTCGCAGCCGTCTTTGGTCGATTCCTCATGAGGCCATCATCATCGACAACCCCAGAGTCAGACACAACAGAGTCTGCAGCAGTCGACTCCTCATCATCCCAAGGCGACTATGAACATCATCTAAGCACCTCCCTAACAACCGAAGCAATCACTGGTTCAGCAGTCGCCAGATTAATGATTGACAACTTTGACTACTTCTTCAATGTATGTCTCTAGACATGGTGTGGCTGCGGAAACACATCTACTGACACTCGCGCACATTACAGGAACTACATCAACAGATTAAGGCAAGGGATGAGAGAGCTGAGAGAATGTCATCAGCATTCAAGACACAGATGGAAGCACATTATCAACGATTGGGTCGTTTGTTCAAGGATACAATTGCAAGGATAAAGCCCAAGCCTGGTGTTGGTATTCGCGAGATCTATCTCCAAGTGTTTGAAGATGATGATTACAAACTGTTTGTTAAAGAGTTCAATACCAATGTAAGCATCATCTTCATCATCATCATCGATCATCCACCTAATCACTAATATGCCCTCGATCATAGTTCAAGATCAATGGATATGGAAGATGTAGCTTGAAGAAACAGAACTCGCATAAGAGGTTGGGTATCCTACCAGACACATACAATGATGCAGGATAATGCTTGATGTCTCCAGTCGCGCTGGTATACCGAGATGGAATATTGTAAATACACTTATACCTTTATATAGTAATAAGTAGTCGGTCGTCGGTCAATCATTCGTTCGGTTCGTTTGATTGTTTGTATGTCCATTATGATCACTTCTCAAAGAAGAATGCCATGACTACGTAGGCGACCATCACACAACCCATACCAGAGAGTGCCAGAATGCCACTATATGTAGTTCTCTCATTCCTGACCACGCCAAAGTAGTCTGCGCCATAGTCCATGAATGAGAAGTAGATACTGAATGGTACCAGGAACATCAATATCGTGAATATGATAAACTTGATCAATACCTGTTTGTTGGCCTTTCGTCTTTGTTTGTTGTGAATGACAAGTTTAGTATGACGTGACTTTGATTGATCGATGTGACAATGACAATAACGATACATACATTTCCTCCAACTCTCGCTGCGTGTATATTTTCTTTTGTACATGAGTGATTGGTCGTCTGATAGGTCCAATGTTACCAATGGTGCTACCTGCACCACTTGGGATGGTGTCACTGCCACTGATACTAAAGTCTAGTTTAGGACTGTCAATTGCAGTCATACTTCTTAAAGTGCTAGTGGTAGTGCTAGTACTATTACTGCTGCTGCTGCTGTCATCTCCATCGTCTTGTTGTTGTTGTTGTTGTTGTCTATTTGCTTTCTTTTGTTGTTTTGTAAGTTTCAATGTGACCTCTTCAACAAACTCCTCCTCTGGCTCTTCTTGTTGTTGTTGTTGTTGTTGTGGTCTTCTTTGTTTAGTTGTGCTGTTGTTGCTTTTCTGTTCCACTACTTGTTGTTTCTTATTCTTTGCCATTGTTATCTATCTGATCTGTTTGTATTATATGTGTATTGTTATCTATCAATGAACAATGGAGGTTTGGATGATGAGTCATTCATTCACTCAGTAGACTTGGTTTTTGAAAAAGGATTCATTCATTCAGATACTTTAGATTACCAGGCCTGGCATCTTCACTTACTCTTGTACAAGTCCAGGTGTCAGTTTAGCATCATAGGTCTGGTCCATCCATTGTTCAAGTTCTACATTGGTCCACACAATATTGGAGTAAGTCTAGTCTTGTTAAAAAGAAGATCATTTATGGGACAAACACTAGTCAAGAGGTGTGATGTGGTTGGAATCAATCAAATTAATGAATCATTCTTCAACCATTTATTACATTTGTGTTAATATAAATACATACATCTTGCTAAGCAAATAATAACTGATCATCAACTATACAGACAAAGACACAGAGAGAGGACAGTACACAAGTGATACAACAACAACTACAAACACACAAATAGGCAAAGGAGATGGTGTCATTTCTTGTGCTGCTGGTGTCAGCATTCATACTGTTCGAGATCACTAGTCAATGGCTGATAGTATTTCAACCTCTTGGCTTCACTCAGAATATATTCGGACAACTATATATTATACTATATCATATATTACTCTACATGTTGGGTTACAGCTATTGGAGTGCGATCGTTACACCACCAGGTTATCCTTCAACAGATTGGGTATGTTCATGTGATTGATCGATTGGTTCATTGATTGATTGATTGACACTGATCTGACACAATCATACTATAGAGACCAGATGGAAAGAGTAAAGATGAGTTGGAGGACATTGTAAAACAGATAAGGGAACAACGCTCTGGCAGTCATTCATCAAAGCCTGTGACAAATATACGTTATTGTGCAACATGTAACATATTCAAACCACCGCGAACACATCATTGTCGACATTGCAAACGATGTATATTGAAACAAGATCATCATTGTCCATGGATTGCCAACTGCGTTGGATATCAGAATCAAAAGCCATTCATTCTCTTTCTATTCTACACCACAGTGGCTGGTACACTGACCATCATAATGATGACCATCAGTGCCTTTTATATATTGAATGTACAGTTACAGAATGTATGTTATTACAGTGGATGGTAGTGATTGTGACAATCAATGATGGTCTAACATACTTCCATCAATCAAACCATGAACAGGCGGAGGATCCAAGGAATCCAACACCAAATCCAGATCAAGTGGATATATACTTTAGTGTACCTGGAACAGTTGTGATGGTACTATTCATACTTAACTTCTCATTGGTAGTGCCAGTGGTACTAGGCGTGTCAGGTCTGTTCTATTTCCAGAGTGGATTCATCTTTAGTAACCTCACCAGTGTCGAGCGATACGAGCGCAAATCAGAGTTAAAGTCTGCTAAAAGGAATGGAATAGTATGTATCAATGACGTCACCTGACTGATCAGTCGACTGGATCAAGTACTAACAAACATACAGAGCTCAACTTATAAGTGGAGATATGATAGAGGTACAAATAGTAACTTTAAAGAAGTATTTGGAGAGAGCAAAGGACAATGGTTATGTCCGAGTGGACTGCCCAAGGGCGATGGTATCAACTGGAAGGTCAGCACAGTGGACAATATAGTATAGCGGCAATAGTAGTTATGTGTAATAAAGCCAGAGGACCATCCCCTTGTTTGGCGACTGTCGATAGTCAATGGACGAACGAACGAACGATGGATATGCTTGGAAAACACACAACTACTTCTATCTTCTTTACTTTGTACTAGATTGCTCTTATCTTGGCTGGATGAATGACATGATTGGCTCTGGTGCCTCAGTCTCCTCTGACTTGACTGAACCCTGGGCAAAGGTGACTTCGTTGGGCAGATGATCAAACTGGAATGAAGTGCCTTCATTGCCAAGGTAGATCTCTCTTTCGACACCAGCATCCTCATTGCCTGCCATTGATGGGGCTGATCCTCTAGTCTTTCGCAGCTCATCCAACTCTCTCTCCAGAATAGACTGTACATCTGACTCTCCAATAGTTGTCAAATCTGTCTTGTTACAGAATATCAAGATTGGTACTCTTCTCTCGTAGACGCTTGGGTCCACCAGAATGTCGTAAAGGTTCCTAATGAATGGTGTCAGTGTCAATGCATTCATTGGTCACTCGCTGGGCTGAGGATGATACGTACTGAGCCTCCTCGATTGATTGATCAAAGAATGTTGTGCTATCAATCAGATAGATAATGGATGATGCCTGTGAGAGGTATTGTGGAAGTGTAGGTCTCATCTTTGCATGACCTGGTATATCGATAATGGGTAGCTTCTTGCCTGCGTTCTGTAATCGAGTCAGTGTGAGTATGAGTATGAGGTTGGTCCTCAACACAAGGCCTGATGTGATGTAGCTTACATTGAAGTTTCCTTTGTTGACTGAGATTGAAGAGTATGATGTAAGTGACTTCTGGATCAACTTGAGGAAGAGTGTTGTCTTGCCAGAGTCACAGAGACCGAGAAGGACAAGTGAGTTTCCTTTCTTCTTGCCGCCTGCACTGCTGCTCGAGGATGATGTTGATGATCCACTGCTACCACGACTATCACTGCTTCCTCCGAATATCGCCGATATAATAATGGCAGACAACAATCCAACCAATGCCAGTACAACAAACTCTGTCGGGATTGGCAAGTTATAAGGTGCTAGTATGCGATCGATGTGATTATAAGCCTGTTCACATGATTTCAACACAACGGCTGGTACGTATTTCTCTAATGTATCCATCCCTATCCCTATTCTATTCTATGTATGTATATTATGATGATTAGATATGATAATGATGTCAAATGAATCTTGAAGTTGGGAAGTAGCTCATTAAGGTCTACCCCACGTGTCGTCCTTTCAAGAAGTGTGTGGGGTTGTTGAACACGACCAAGTTTGACTTTATTGACAACAGACAATATGATGATGGTTACAACGTGTAGTCTTCTCTCTCTCTCGACTACTAGTCAGTAGTGACACAGTCTCTCTCGAATTCATGCATCAGTTCGTTGGCATCCATTTCGTCACTAACATCATTCAGCTGACTCTGGATATTCTCAATAAATAAGTTCTCTGTTGAATCTAGCATTGGTAGAGGTTCACGTAATGGTGATCCATGTTGTATCATCTGTACCATTGTCTCTGTCTCTGTATGTCTATCTGTCGTATCTATATGTTGTGTCTGTGTCTGTGTTTGTATCTGGGTCTGTGTCTGGGTCTGTGTTTGGGTCTGTGTTTGGGTATGTGATGATCCATTCGAGATGTCAAGGGAGCTCATCGAGTGGCTAAAGAACAGCTTGCCAGGTGGGCTTGAGGAGCTGGCTCCATTGCTAAGCTTGCGCGTATTTGAAAGGTTGTCCATTGGAATACTGTGACCGCTTCCTGGTGACTCTCTACAAGACAAACAATGTTAGAAAGCTGATGTGACCAAACCAACAAACATACTGGATACTTACACAAGGTTCAAGTCCTCTGTCGCTCTGAATGCCATGCCAATCTTCAACTCGAGATTGGTGATGAACTGTGTGTAGATACGATTGAACTTGCGGTACTCAGTCCTGAAGGATTGTTCGCGTAGCTGTGCATATGGTATGTACAACTCTGCGACCAGGGTGTCAGGTACCTCGAGCATTGACGATCGGAACCACAACCCAATGTGGAGATCATATGGTTGGTCATAGACGATGAAGTCACCAGCATATTGAAAATGTGGATTGAACTTGGCCGACTCGTATGTTGTGACGTCGCGCTTCTTGCCCATTGTCAGTGTGAGGTAGGTGATGAGGTCGACGTCTGACCTGTCGCCAATGGGTATGACCTTTTGCAATGAGCTCGATTGCAAATCAATCACATCGTCCTTGATTGAGTACTTGACGTCCAATATCTCGATGAATAGACGGCCGGCCTCTTTGGCCATTCGCTTGGCGCTGTTGAGACAGTCCACCCAGTCCTCAAGGTCGCGCTCATTGTCCGCGGCAATGATGTAGTTGATCGACTTGGACGTGACCACCTGGAAGGCAAAGGAGTAGCCCTCCTTGGCCAAGCTGTCATCGCACACGACCACATACTCAATCTCTGCGATAGGGATGGCGCCAGCGGGCACTGTGTCCTTGGGCGACTTGTAGTATGCCAGCTGGCCATCCTTGAGCACGAACCATCTGCGTCGCCAGTTCTTGAAGTTGTGTCCCTTCTTGATCAAGAACCCACTGTGCACGCCGCTTGAGCCCTGTCGTGACGCAATGTCCTTGGCCTGCTTGATCTTCTCTGAGTTGTTCTTGGGATAGAAGAGGATGGACCCGTTGCGTGGCGTCGACTTCTTCTTCTCGTGATTGATCCATTTGAGCTCCTTCTTGATTTCCTTTTGATACAATAGTGACTGCGCCTCTGTCAAGGGTTTGTTGGGCGTGTCAAAGTCAACGGTGATATGAAAGTCATTGGCAAAGCGCTTGTCGCCGTCGGCGCCATCCAACTGTGATTTGTATAGTACAAGACGGGGTCGCGAGAACATGCCCGTGTGGAAGTTGAACCGAGCGATCTGCTCGGTGCGATAGAATGGAGTGATGTGCGAGAATACAATCAGCAAGTCTCCACGCACCACGATGCCCACCTCGAACATCAGAGTGGCTGGGCCTGCGGCATAAGTCCTCGTCTCACTCGTGTCGCCCTCCATCGGTGCCGATGAGAACAGTCGAATCCTAGTCGTAGCAGAGTATATATTGAGCACTGGACACACTCCATTCTTAAGAGGTCCAAGTGAGAACTGTTGATTGATTGAAAGATTGAGTGTGAGTCAATGTTGACATGTTCGATCACATGGTCGAATGGATATACCTTTGGAATTGAGTGCATAGTGATGGTCTTGAGAGTGAGGGAATCTTGGTCGGGCATTTGATTGCCAAGATAGATGTCGGAGAAGTATTGAGTGTATCTGATCTGGCTGGGACCAGTGATACCATAGTTGTTTGATGATCTCTTGACGGCAAAGTAACGCATGGCATCCTCGGCATTGTCAAACAAACCAGCGTAGAGTAACAGACATGATATTATCGTGCCAGTCCTACCCTTTCCCGCCAGACAATGGACGATGGCTACATTGAGTGGATCTTGTTGAAGGTAATTGTATATTGAGATCACAGTCTTGAACATCAGAGCCAAAGGTGGAGCATGATGATCTGGGAATCCACACCAATCCATGACCTAGTTGTTTGAGAATGATGGTGAATGAGTATTGGGTTGGGATCAGACCGATCACTCAAACATACATTGCCATTGAAGAGACCGTAATCATACTTCCTCTCACTTAGATTGAATATCCTATAGTGATTCTCATGTCGCTGATTGAACATCTGAGCAACATCGTGTATCGAGTTCCTGAATGCACTCTCGACACCCTCTGCAGGGAATGACATTGCTGTTTCAAGTATAGAGTGTCAGTTGGAAATCAATCAATCACAATCTTATACATCAGTATAACATACCAATTACTCTCTCACATATATAAGTCAGGTCCAAATCATATGTCTCATCTTCGAATCTATTGAACATGTTTGATGTTACTGTCAGTGACTGTGTGTGTAGCTGATGCTGGTGATGCTGTAGTCATTCAGTTCAATCACTCATACCTATTCTTCTCTGCTGATATTGTCTTCCTAACAGCCTTGACAATCGAAGTATACATTCTATTGTCTACCTATCTATCTATCTGTCAATCTAATCTTATCTTATCAGGATCTTCAATCTCCTCAATCAATCAATCTATCAATCAATCAATAATCTGATTCCTGTAATACTCTAACTTTGTATATATAATATATATATATATACGTATATTTATAACTTAAGTATTTATAACAATGACAGGATGATAGCACGTTGTCGTCTCTTACACATCCAAGTTTGGTCTTTGTGCAACTCAATAATGCAAGAACAACAACAATCTTCAAAACTCACTTTCAACAACAATCTTGAGTGAGATTCAAAATGAATCCTCCCATAATATGATTGATAATGATCCAAATTCCTTGCAAAAGTTTAATAGGTGTAGTAAGTGTAACTACAGACGATCAACAGTATCAATACCAAGTAGTTGGAAACCTGTCTTGATAACACGTTGGATAGCATGACATATTAACAATCGTTGAACCATTCGATCTGATCCTATTATCCTATCACTCTCGTAAAAGTGATGGAAACAATCTGATATGTCCCAGAGGTAGTCACACAACACGCCAGGCTTCAAAGTACTCTCCAACGTTCGAATAGTATCTGGGAACTTTGATATCATCAATACAATCTTCCTCTCCTTCTCTGTGAACTCTCCAAACTCAACAGAACTACATAATGATTGGTTGATTGAATGAGTGAATGAGTGAGTGAGGGATCATGATATATGAGACGACGGCCGTTCAACTTACTTGATGTCCACTGTTGTGATATCAAACTGACAACGCTTCATCAATGTTGATATCCTGGTGTAGCAGTAGAGGACGTAGATTGAGGTGTTGCCTTTGAATGAGAGCATCTTGTCGAATGAGAATACGTAGGTATTGGTACGTTGTGAAAGGTCAAAGTACTTGATGGCACCAAGTCCAATGCGTCGATAGTGATCCAGTGAGTTGGATTGCTCTTGTTCGAAGCGGTCCTCCACGCGCTCGCCCCCCTCCACCTGCTGTGCCGTGTGTCCTGTGTCCAGCTTCTCGGCACGTGTTAGTGAGCGTGAGGTGATCGTTGCCTGCTTGGCTCGCTCCACTGCCTCGTCCAGGAGCTCTGACAGAGCCAGGGTGTCACCATCTCGCGAGCTCAGCTTGTGGCCGTTCTCTCCACGCACCAGTCCAAACGCCAGATGATCTACTCGTTGCTGTTGTTGTTGCTGATCGGTCAGCCAGCCAGCCATCCTGGCAATCTCAAACACCTGTTGGAAGTGACCCTTTTGCGAGTCGTCCGTGATGACAATGATCCATTGCTTGGGGTCGACCAGCAGACGACGTTTGATCGCCGCAAGATCTGTCGTTGCGTAGAGATATGCGCCATCACTCTTCTTGATGATCACTGGCACCTTTTGGCCAGGGAGGAAGATACAATGTGCGCCATCGGAAATGGTGACCAGTCCCTTCTTGTCCAGCTCGCCAATGACATCTTCCAGCCACTCGCGATAATATGATTCGCCTCGCTCATTGACTTTAACATTGAGTAGTTTGTAAATTTCGTTGAAGCCGGCCCTGCTGGCCTCGCAGATGTCCAACCATGCTTGGTAGATGTCGGGGTTTGACCCGCCACCCTCTGGAGTGGGGGGACCTTTCTGTAGCTCAGCCGCAGTCAGCTGAGTCTGCTTGAGGAACTCTGCATCCTTCTTTGTCCTGTTCTTGGCGCCAGTGTACAATGCGCTCAGCTCTTTTGGTGTGGGCAGTGATTGCATGGTCTTGTGAGGACATTGCTTGTCCCAGATGTGTTGAAGGAATGGTGCGCGTTGCTCCAATGCGTGCAAGATGACCATGCCCATTGGTGTTCCAAAGTCGCCAGCATGACTGATGCGCTCGACATTGTGTCCGCGGTACTCGAGTATCCTGCACACAGACTCGCCCAACGCAATCGATCGAAGATGGCCAACGTGCAACTCCTTTGACATGTTTGGTGAGGCAAAGTCCACCAGCACATCCTTTACAACGGTGGGAATGTCTTCCAATGCGAATGGTTGTTTGGTTGTGGCACTATCATCGCTGCACCACAGCCTGAGACAGGCTTCGAGATATTGATGCGACAAAGTGATGTTGACAAAACCCTTCTCGGTCTCGACGCGCTCAGAAAGCATGTGCAGTCGGCCCTGCGCCTTGCTCTCAGCGACGTCTTTACGCAACATTGCTGCCAGATCGGCGACCACCTTGTTGTTGTCCTGTTTCAACATTCGAGAGAGTTGGAATGTGTTGCTTATTGAGTAGTCGCCGGGTATCTTTGGCACAGACACTGCCGTGAACATTGGTTGGTATGTCTTTGTAACATTGTCATCGCCACCAAACTGTGATTGATTGATTGCTTTATTGACTACCTGTCGCAACTGTGAATATGTAGACAATGAATCAATATTGAACCATTGTCGTGTTAGATTGAATGATGTAGTTGATGAAGTTGGTGATGTAGTTGTTGTTGATGTTGACATTGTGGCACTACTATATGATCTTGGATTGAGATTGAGTGTATTTGAACTATATGTTCGTAGGGATGGTAACTTGATGAATGACCTCATCATCATTAGTGAGGTCATGTTGTCTTCTGGTATTATGTGTGTGTTTGTACCAATGACTCAAGGACAAAGACAAGGATGAACTAGCGAAAGTCTCGTTTCTGGACACTTTCAAGAAAAATGCAAGGGGGTGGTCTCGACTTCAAGTCGAATTGAACATCGTACCAGGAGTCATTGAGAGAATCGTCGGGTCAATAAGGTATTAGATGATAGAGATAAAAGGTAAAAGGGTTGTTTTGACATCCACCCCCAAATTACCTTATCGGGAAGGTCGAACTTATCGATCACTTATTGTTGGAACAATGAAGTCAAAGGTCTTGAGTTATGTCATTGAATAGAGATAAAAGGGTTTGGAGGAGAGGTGGTTGCGCAACGTCCGGTGGATTGTTTGTTGGATACTCATTCGAGAGTGATCCAGGAGTTTTGTATATAATTCAAAGACACTACGTTTGTAATGATCTTATCGATGTGTGCGAATGTCTACGGTGTTAGCGTAGAGCATCCTCAATCCGGCGGACGTTTGCGATTAACGGTTTGTATGCTCATCATCATATTGGTTTGGTTTGTTTTGTTTGGTTGTTAATGATAACTATTGCCTCTGTGCACCTGCTTCCCCCGATCAATCATAAGTAATACAATCACTTATTAGTGATCAAATAGAATACATTGTCAACTGTTATGGTAACCAACAACATCTTCATGGTATGTGTTTCCAGTTGTCAATCATTGACAACTTGGCGAATTTTCAATCATGCGATCACTTCCAAATCTGGAAAAATCTGGATTTGATTACAATTATATAAATGAATGATTGAATGTATTATGTTACGATCCTCATGATGCTGACAACTTGTTGGTTGAGTACCTTGCGAATTGGACCAAATGCTGAGATAAAGGAGAATAGTATCGAACAGATGAAGATCACAATGAGCAGTACCCATGGGAATACGAATGGGATGGGCAGTTGCGTGAACAGTACTCTTTGCAAGATCATCGTCCATCCAACAATACTTCCAATGCACACGCCTAGTAGTGACGAGGAGAACACCAACACGAACGATTCGTAGATGTAGATTCGCACCATCCAAGGACGCGGGATACCAATTGCGCGTAGCACTCCAATCTCCTTGCTCTGCTCCAGGATGTTGGTGAACATCGATGACATCAAACTGAAGAATGAGATCATCATGGCAATGACCGTCGTGAAGCTGAAGAAATATTGAATGATGGTGGAGGCCGTCTCGAATGGCGCCACCTTGTCAGCATAGTCCCTGATGTCCACGCTGATGCCCATGCCGTCAAACATATTCTTGAGCTGTTCCTTGAGCAGGTTGGTGTGCGCAGTGTCGTAGTTTAGAATGATGGACTTGATGGGCAGCTCACGGACAGAGTCGTAGAGATCTCCAGCATACTCAATGTAGCTTGGTATTGAGATGATTGCATCCTGGCCGGTGACCGAGGGGAATTTGGAGAATCGGAAGGCGGGCGCCGTGTCCAGGAAGGCCATCGGCTCGACGAGGTAACCAGTCGAGTTGAGATGGTTGTTCCAATCCTGGATGTTGATCTTGAGCAGTATCTTGGACGATAGCGACGCGCCAATGTTGCTCTGATATAGCGAACCAATGATTATCTTGTTGGAGCTCTGCTCCGAGTAGATCTGCTCCGAGACACCATTGTAAATGCCAGTGTCCATGCGATAGTCGGGGTCGCTGGCCAGCGACGACACCTTGAGGAAGCCCTGGATGGCAGTGGCAAAGATGGCGGGCGATGCTGAGTATAGGTTGTTGTTGTCGGAATAGATACGTCCAATGTTGGATATCTGTGTTGCCTGCCATGTTGGCGAGATTGATGACATGGGCATGGAGATGTAGCCAAATGAATGAATGAGGGGATTGGATGTGAGCTCTTGATCGATGTCCATCATCATGCTGGTGGATATGCGCACACGTCCCATGTCCACTCGCAAGTATGATCCGTAACTCTGCTGGATCTTGTAGTTCATCGATGCCTGCTGTGTCGAGTAGGAGACGTTGACAAAGATGATGAATGCCAGTGATATAGCGTACATGATGGCCGTCTTCCTGTTTCGCAGCTTGTGTGCAACGAGGTTCTTGAGCACGATCTGGGGTATCGCACGCTTCTCCCAGAAGAGGAGGGCGAACACGATGAGTCGCTCGAGCAGATGCTCGACATTGAGTGCCAACAGGATCAGTCCAAGCAGCATGGCAATGAGCAGCAGGAAGAACATGTTGAGCAGAAGTGCCAGGTTGAAGGAGAGCAATGACAGGGGGAATATATAGTAGATTCCAAAACCAAAGGCCGCCAAGATGAATCCAACGATGGCCACAGACGATGAGAAGCTGCTGTCTTCAGAGCGCTCTATGGAGATCTGAACGGCGCTGGACTTGGAGTGCTTGACATCGAGTGAGTCGTGCAGGTTGCGACCCAAAGCACTCTTGATTGGGAAGATGGCCGCTGCCACGGGGATCAAGATGCCCAGACCAGTGGCCAGGAGGATGGCGGTTGGTGTGAGCTTGGGTGGGATGGGCACGCCAGTCAGCGAGGAGAACCAGGCCGACACGACAAAGCCAAACACCTGGGCCAACACGAGACCGAGCACCCATGATGGCAAACTGTAACTGAATGCCTTGCACAACATCAGCTGGATGATACCACTGCGTGTCGTTCCAATCATTCGCATGACACCCATTTCAAATGTCCTTGTCTCGACGTCGATCATCAGCAGTGAGTAGATGAGCAAGATCGAGAGGAACAGCAATATGAATATGATTACATTGAGGATCAGACCGAGGAAGAGTGACACGTAGCGATTGTTTGACAGCTCGCTCATCACTGGCAACTCTGCATCCAGATCATTGAAGCCGATCTTGTACAACACCTTTGATGAGAACTGAACCAAGTTCTTCAAGATTGTATCCTGATTCGAGTTGATATATGGTTCCAAACGTGATGGTGGTAGATTGATGATCACATACTCTGCATACTCATACAAGTTTGAGTTGTTAATCAATCTGAATGATTATTATGGTTAGTTGATTGATCACAAGGGCAGGGCTGAATACACTTACTGTCTACTGAATGGTGATATCTCTGGATCAATTTGTGTGACAGTGTATGGTATCAGAGTGGCATAGTCCATGATGATGGCATTGTTGATGGACGATCCAAACTTGCCACCTGGTGACGAGAAGATTGCCTCGACCTTGCAGGTGAGATAGATGTATGGGTACTCTGAGGAGGTGTTGGCATTGGCCCAGATGGCTTCGAGAAGATCAAGTGCACTGACGGCTACATAGACATAGTCGTTCTGTTTGATGTTGAGCGCATTAGCCAGATCCTCTTGAAGGTATATGCTACCAGGACTTGGGGCGGGCAGCTTCCACTCACGTCCAAGGCCCATCCTCTTTTCTTGTGACGTGTCGATGGCAAACAACGATGCCTTGTCGGTCGTTGCTCCCCTGCACACTGTATCAAAGCAGGAGGGCTCGCAGTTATTTCCATGGTACTTCCAATTCTGTTCGTTGACGTTGCCATTGGGACATGATGCGGCGGAGAGGATGAATGCAGTAGCCTCTTGGCGCGGAGCGTGGTAGCTCTGAGAGGGTTCGTTGAGCAGCTGTGAGATCAGCGTGTAGTTGAGGTTTGTCGACATGGACCATTGACCAGGCATGACCTTGATGTCCATCTCGCCCGACGACACCTCGGACAGATTGAGAAAGACGATCGGCGTGTTTGAGATGATGGACACGCAGAGTGAGACGACGAATACCACCAGGAAGCATGCAGAGAATCCCAGGAGGTAGCTGAGCTTGTTGCGTCGGTTGTTGTTGAACGTATGCAACAGTAGATGTTTGAAGAAGTATGACCAACGCTTCAGAGCGTTCCAATATTTCCTTGATCGGGGCAGATTCTTATCTTTCTCCACCCTTTGATCGCGGTACTTATCATCTATTCTCCGATTACTATTAGAGTTATTAATGTTATCATCATCGTCGTCATCAAAGTCATCATCTACATCCTGTACATTCAACAATGACTTTTGTTGTTTATATTGTTGTTGCTGCTGTTGCTGTTGCTGCTGTTGACTCCTCCTCATTATGTTGTTATAAATTAAAGATGTTGTACTTTGTTACAATATGTCAATTCGTCAATGTGTATATACAAGTGAGTGAAGTGATATATATAAGTATGTATATGTATGTACATGTACTTCCAATCACATGTTAAAGTGAATGAATAGAATGATTTGAATGAATGAATGGAATGAAATGAATCAAACAAGTGAGGGGTGTGTCTTTGTCTTGAGATACAACAACATCGCAATTCTTAGCTTTTGAAGCCTTCATAACCTCACATTGTTCATTCGTTCATCCTCACAATTCATCATTCATTGTAATAATTAGTCGATAAATGATATTATCTTATAAGTTACACATATATTTATTAATACTGACAAACTAAACAACATTATTATTATTCGTCGTATACAAGGTATGTGTTTTCGGTCGGACATATAGGCTTGATGTTTGGTTCAATGTAGTGTTTCTTTAGCTTTGGTGGAGACATCATATTGTTCCACAATGCCAGAGACCATATCTTGGATCCTTTCTGATTGGGATGGAAACTATTGATACAGAATATGTAAGTGAATGCGTGATTGATTGATTGATTGATTGACTCATCATGAGTTTGTGATATATCTTACCAATCGAATGGTGACAAGTGATCCAGGTCGATCTTGTAATCCTCCATGAATGGTTGGAGTACTACTCTGAACTCTGGCGAGTTCAACTTGTTGATCTTGGTGACACTCTCCTTGATCACTCTGGTAATGTTTGCTCTCCTCTCGGCCATTGCAGCTCTTCCCTGCTCATTGTTCAAACATGTACAGAACTCCAAGAACCTTCTAAGATTATTACATTTCTTTCCAACTGATATCTCCTCGGCTATAACAAACAACAATCCAATGTTAGTTATGATAAGGTGATGAACGAGCAACGAATATACATACTTCTCACAATGTTATTGATCAACATTACGTTGACAATAGTTCTTGGGAACTTCTCCTTGATCAAAGCCAATGTACTATAATATCCATCGATCCAATTGGAGAAACTAGTCTCTTTGTTATCACAAACATGGCACACATCATTACTTCCGATGAAGTATGTGAACAGTTTCCAATCCTTCTCATTGTCAACTGGTGGATCGGTCTTGTTCAAATGAAAGTGTAGATACCTATATTAACAAATGAAAGTAAGTATGTTAGTGTTACTTCCAAAGGATCTGTTTTGTATATATTTCTACTTACTCTACCAGGTCTGGAACATCAACCAGAATACCTTGGGAAGCAGCAGCAGCAAGCTGAGCTTTGTTAAAGTCGAAAGCATTGGCCCTCATGTTCTTTGGAACATAGTGAAACATCAGTGGAACATTGGAACCTCTTCCACCACCAACAACATTCTACATTTATTACCAAAGTATTGAATGTTAGTTAGTGTTAATCAATCAATCAATTATCCAATGTGCACCACTTACAGCTCCTACTGATTTAAGGAAGTTTGGAATTGTTGCTGCGCCAGGATCACCTCCATTAGGGAATGATCGTCCTCCTAGAATATAGTACAACAACCAAAGACATGTTAATATCATCCTCAAACTCCAACCAGAATGATTCAATACTTACTAAACTCATTAATGGAGTCACCAAACTTCTCATACATCATGACAAATCCAGCGGAAGAACTATCTCCAATACCCATAGCAACCTTAATATCCTTTTGGTTTCAAAATACATGTTAATCAATCAATGAATGTATGTTGAATGAGTGAGTATACATACTGATGGTCTGACCTTAGTCACATGATCTGGTACTGTTGGACTTGGTGGAATCTTCTTGCAAGGTAGTTCATAATTTAGAAAGGTATCGCCAAACAAATCGCTTTCGGCATTTCCAACACCGCCATATGAGGCCAACACCAAAGTTGCCAACAATAATATCCAAATTAGTCTACTACTACTTCTACTTGATTCCATTTCACTATAAATATAATAGAAAAAATAAATACTACTACTATTACTACTATTACTACTACTACCTAACTAAAGGTTATATATGTACCAATTGATATTGAACAGACCGTCTGTTGCTGTCTACATTAGATACATGTCGTCAATGTCATGCGAGGAATTTCAAATGGATGTCCACTGTCAGATTACAATTCCCGCTTGTTGAAGTAGTGTTGGCGTCCATTGTGATCATTGATCGACAATATAGACGACACCCCTAGGGTATATGTTGTTGACCATTCTAGCAAGCTCCATTGTCTATTATAATTTGATTGATCAGTGTGAATGTCTGGTTGGGTTGGTGTATGTGTGAATGAGTTTGAGTAGTGATGTCATGTGTTGTGTGAGTATGAGCGTGTGTGTGTGAGTGTGATGGTTGAATGATTGATTGTTTGATTGATGATGTCGATAGTTGTAAAGTGTACATTGTGGTTGAGACATGTGTGTATTTGATGCGACGACACCTCGAGTTATTTAATGTCGTTAGTGGAGATACAAGGAATAAGATCTAGGTATTCAATTGGGGTGAATTTGTTATGATTGAAAAAATGAAGGGAATGATTGTGGAGGCAGCAGCCACTCATGATGACACCCTCCAATCAATCACTTTAAATTGAACACTATGTTTGATCACATGAATTCATACACTCGTTAATCGTCTGTCTCTAGAGATAAATAATTGAACTTGGGTCATGGGTTGAATTAGTGTGTCTTCAACAATACACCAAGGTGATCTCAACGTTGGTGGCCAACACTAAAAATAATTATGGGACACAGCCATGTCACTGATACATTGTAGAATTGATCAAGGTAGGTCCAGACCTGAGGAAAGGAAGGATATTCTTTGTTCATTCAAATTATATGGAGTCTTTAGTAGCTGTTGACCTGGTCAATCTTTGTACTAGCTGATTTCAATCGCCACAAGGGGCTACATCTGTTGTAATCAATCAATCAATCCACCAATCAATAATAAGTTTATTATTATAATATACTAATATGTCTAAGTATTTGTGATTGAAGAGGTTCTGCGATGTGTTACTGTGCATGTCTGCTATAAACTTTTAATAGGCACGACCAAGTAGACAATATGGCCACAACTAGACCCAATAATTGGAAAGAAAATGTGACCATCTGATTGATTGAGTGAGCGAGTGTTAGAGTGAGGTTCGTTACTTTGATTGATTACATGTTTGAGTGAAGTTGATGGAGGGGATATATATCATACCGGTGATGCAGAGACTTCATTAAAAGTTTATAGGAGACTTTGGGAGTAACTCTATCATCCTAAGAGGAGCTCTACTATTAATTAGCTATATATATAAATAATAAAATAGATAGATAGATTGATAGATTGATTGATTGATAGATTGACTGATTTATTATAGATTGAATAGATATATACTTATTATTTATCAGGTCTCTTTTGAACTCATTATCATCATTAGGGACCTGTTAGGAGCATCCAGTCATTTTGTGAACTTTATAGATATATATTGATGATACTAAGTGATCTAATGATAATATAAAAGGTCGTTGTATATCATTTACAACGACTTTGACCTAATTATAATATATATATTATAATGTAGTATACAATAATAATAATAATTAAAATATTATATTTGATCGATAGTTATGACCCATATAATGGAATACATCATAGAACAAAACGAATACTTATCTTTATCAACAAGATTCAATCAATTGATTAGTTCAATCATTCGTACTTGCCAACACGAGAGATCAGTGTTTCAGTCAGTAAGTCAGGATAGGAATGTGTCGAGTCAGTGGATGGATGGATGAAACAACAACTGAATTCCCACTCTGGAGGGTCAATGAGCATCACCAAACAACAACAAACAACAACAAACAACAACATACAATGTAGGTTTTGAGTGGTCAGGTGATGGCTGTAAAATCATGAGAGTGGCGCCCGTGACTTCCGAGGCCAAGATCCAAGCTTTGGTGAATCTTTCCACAATACTAAAATTGCTCCACTGCTGGTGTGAGATAATGCGGCAGATTTAGTGATGCGATGTCTGAATCAAAAATACTGGTCTGCGCCGCTGCCTTGGCATTCTTTTCAAAGTTGAAACCGAGTGGTATTCAAGACCCAACTCGCTTCCAAAACGGGAGACGATATCGTCAACAGAGAACATTCCCTCCCTCTACACAATTTTTTAAAATATCCCGATTAGAATAAAAAAAATGAATGAATAGGTTAGAGAGAGCGAAGGAATGATTTTAGACACCTGTTTATCCAAATATAGATATTTGATTGTCTTTGTTTAGTAACCGTTCGTGACACTCCTTTCCTGCCCAGATCATGGTAGGCTGAAATTTACATTTGGTTGAGTATTTCAAAATACTCAACCGTAACCTTTCCCCATTTCGCCATTATCCCATTCAATTACCAGAAGACCTTTGAGATAGTATTAAGAAATTGAAGTTCAGTAATCATCAATCCAAACATTATGTCTTTTAATACATTGGAATGACCCACCATATCATGTCAACAAAGAATCGATCGATCCATTCATATTCCAAACTTAAGGTCACCTTCATCATTGTGATGTTATTATTACAATGTAATATAGATATTGGATTGTTGATTCCAACATCTTAGTTGAGTGTGAGTGTGGGGGTTAGTGATGTTCTTAGATCATGTTCCAATCCAAGGACATTCGTTGGGGTGGGGGGATGTGTGGTTTTGGAAGTTTGACCAAAAACAAAGAATTGGAATAAGGTCCACCTCATTTTTGATGGACAACTCATACTAAACTATAAATACATTCTCAAATGACCATCCATTCAATATACAATCATTCAAATAATAACAAGATAACTTAAATATAATAATAATATATTATTCCAATATCCTTTTTTCTTTTTTAATCAATTAATCAATCAATCAAATATTAAAATGTCTGGAAAAGTTTGGTATGTTACTGGATGCTCAAATGGTATCGGTAAATCGTTAGTTCAAACACTCTTGGCAAGTGGTGCCAAGGTTGCGGGTACATCTCGTTCAAGAAAGAGCCTTGTGGATGTGTTTGGCGAGGACAACGAGAACTTCTTGCCTTTGGAGGTCGACCTCACAAGTGATGCCAGTGTCCTTAAATCAATTGTTGCCACCACTGACAAGTTTGGTACCATCGATGTATTAGTCAACAATGCTGGTTATGGTGCCGTTGGTACAATTGAGGACTTGTCCAACAGTGACATCCAGAAGAACTTTGAGATCAACTTCTTTGCACCACTCCGTGTGATCAGACATGTTGCCCCATTGATGCGTGCCAAGAAGAGTGGATTCATCATCAATGTATCGTCAATGGTTGCCTTGGTACCTTATCCAGTCTTCTCAAGTTACACCACGACCAAGAGTGCACTCAACATGGCCTCTGAGACCTTGACCGCTGAGTTGAAGCCATTTGGTGTCCGTGTTGTGGCAATCAATCCAGGTACATTCAAGACGGACTTTATGAATCCAAACAAGTTGGAGGTGCCCAACTATCAGAACAGTGTATATAAGGATCAGTATGTCCAGGCAGTTGAAGTGCCAGCCCAGAACTTGGATACATTTCTTGTTGGTGATCCTGACAAGTTGGCTCAAGTGTTCATCAAAGTCGTTGAACATCAAGGTGAACTACCCGCACACCTCTACGTCGGACAAGATGCACACATTGCAATCCGAGCCAAGGCTGAACAGATCATCAAGGATCTCGACAACTGGGGTCATCTCACCAACTTCTAATCATCTTATCTATCAAACACATAATAAATATGTTTATTAATATTTATATATAGTTAGCTAAAAATGTTTGAATGATCGTCGATCATCTGTTCATCTCTCAATGATTGATTGGTCACTCCAAATATCTAGCACCCATTACAGAAAGTTGATGTCTCTTTGAATGACCGTTTAATCTAATCAAAGATGATGATGATAATGAATGTCAAGTCCCATCCATCATGATCATTAATAACATATATATATATATATATATATAACATGCAATGGATATCAAGTTAGCAACCAAAGAGGACATACCAGGGGTCTACAAACTGCTGATGGAGTTGGCAGAGTTTGAACAACTTGCACATGCAGTATAGTATCTATCCATCAATCAATCAATCAATCATCTAACTCCATTACATATATTGACACTTATATGATCACCAACATCCAAACAAGGTAGTAGGCAATGAACAAGATATTGAGAAGTGGGCATTTGGAAATGACAAAGTGATCACAGTGTATTGTGGCTGGTACGAAGGAAGAATGATTGGATATACACTGCATTATACAACATTTAGTACATTCCAATGTAGACCTGGTCTATACATCGAGGATATATACGTCCAACCAGAGTATAGAGGCAAAGGATTTGGTAAACAACTACTTCTACATGTTTGCAAGTTGGCCAATGACAAAGGATATGGACGTGTCGAGTGGCAAGTTCTTCGATGGCTCAAACCAAGCATTGCATTCTACGAATCACTCGGTGCACAGCCACTCAATGACTGGACACAATATCGATTGATCGGTGAACCTCTCGAACATCATGCCAATGCCTACTCAAGGATTGATTGATTGATCGACATGAACATGGTTGCGAGTGAGATTAACAAGAGTCCACATCATTGTATCACTCGACTCTGTCATTGTATTGGCATCGCAATTGTAACTGTTGGGTTCAAGTGATCACTCAATCAATGATTAATTGGAAATAAAGGCATGGTAGGCGAGTCGACCAATTGATTGGCAAAAAAGGAAATAACGAATGTTCAAATGATCATTATCATTATAACTCGTGTCAACATATTTATATATACATATACATATACATACAATACATATATATAACAATAAGTAATGTCGAGTGATAAAGATACAAAGTCGTTCAAATGGATCGATGAGTTCAATATACCGTTTGGTGCGAATGACAGAGTCGTCAGGTATAGACATCGTACAGCGCACACTACACTCATACTTCATCACTCATCTGGACCAAAGGTCAATGCGTCAATAGTCGTGCCAACAGAGGCACACAACAACAAGGGTCTGCCACATACACTCGAGCATTTGGTGTTTGAGGGCTGCGATCAGGTGCCCTACCGCGAGTACATCGAGGTGTTGGCGCATCGCTGCTTCTCGGCCCCGTCCAACGCGTACACCTCAGAGGACCACACGTGCTACTCGATCGAGTCGGTCGGCCCCGACGGCCTGCTCAGCTACCTGCCTCAACTGCTGCGCTTCGTCATGGCGCCCACACTCAAGACGTCGGACTTTGTCACAGAGATCTATCATGTGGACGGCCGCGGCGCCGAGCAGGGCGTGGTCATGTGCGAGATGCAAGCGCGCGAGAACACACTCGAGGAGCTACAGGAGTGGAACCTGGTCCAGCTGCTCTACCCAGGCACGCCCTATGCAAACTCATACGGCGGGCTCACTCGCGAGATTGCCAAGCTCACCAACGAAGACATTAGACAATATCATGGACTCTACTACCATCCCGAGAACGTCACAATCGTCGTACAGGGCTGCATCGATGAGGCACGTCTACTCGCCGTTCTCGACGACACTGAGTTTGTTAGAAGTCCATTCGCGGTCGCGACGACCAATGGCGCGACAACGCCATCATCACCGCACACAGTAACAATACCTTGGCTACAGGCGATACCACCTTTGGAGCAATCGGTAACAAAGACAGTGAACTTCCCAACAGAGGACGAGTCGGTGGGTCAGGTGGCCATTGCATGGCGCGGACCAACCATCTTCGACACGACAACACTGGCAGCGCTGTCCGTGCTGATACGATACTTGAATGGCAACAGCTCGTCTGCGCTGCCGCAGCGATTCACTCATGGAAGCTGTCATCTGGCCAGCAACATTGCGTTCACTATCCAAGAGATCAAAGAATCAAAGATCGTGTTGGAGTTTGCTGGTGTCAATGTCAAGCAAGATGATGACGAATCTGGAAAGGATGGCGGCGATGATGACGAGGATGCTGATGGCGACGACGAGGACGACGAAGAGGACGACGATGGCGAAGACGACAATGGAGAAGAAGAGGATGGCAAGGACAACATTGCAAAAACTAGCGATGGACAGGTGATTGAGGATGTAGACGAGGGCGACCCAAACTTGCTCAATCCTGGTTCAATGTACAATAGAGTGATCGAGTTGTTTGAGGAGATAAAGAAGAATGGACTGGACAGCGAGGCGATGCAATTCACAATCGAGAAGGAGTATATCAAGATATTGGAAGGCTACGAGGAGGACCCGCTCGGCTTTGTATTTGGAACATTGCTATGCGACATTGTCTTCCCGCCCAAGAACGCGACCACGGCTGCCGAAGCACTAGCGCAATTCAAGGATATACGCACCAGGTTCGAGTTCTTGCAGACGTTGGACGTACTCAAGCTCAAGGACCGCCAGTACTGGGTCGACCTGCTGGACACCTGGTTCATTGGACGTCCCTACGTCGAGATACTGATGGTGCCTTCGACCGCGCTGGCCAAAGAGCAGTCTGAGGCATCGTTGGCACGCACGAGTGAGCGTTGTGAGCAGCTGGGCAAGGAGGCGCTGGAGCAGCTCGACCGCGATCTGAAAAAGGCCATTGAGGACAACAAGTCATTCCCAGAGTCGTTCAAGTCTCAGCTTCCCGCCATCCCAGACATCAAGCGTATTCCATTCGTTGAGTCACCCATCAGGTCATTCGCGTCTGGCGCCGAGGGCAACCCAACGAGCTTCAACGTGCAAGACATCACCATCCCCACACAGTTCATCCAGTCGACGATGTTCTTTTATATACGCGACCTGCCCGCTGAGCTCAAACCCTACTTGACCATCTTCAACAACCTGCTGTTTGAGGCTGATGTACGTCTGGCGGCCACTGGCGAGATTGTCCCATTCAAAGAGGTAGCGATGGCCACATCACGCGAGGTCGTATCCCTGGACGCCGGTCTGGGCGTTTCTGGCTCATCATTCTCCTGCTCCAACGACGAGCTGTATCGCGTGGCTGGAAGCTGCACAGTCGACAAGTTCAGTCGCCTGGTGCACTGGATCACGCACGGCCTGTTCAACTTTGTTCCCACACAGAGGCGACTGCTCAACATCGTCACCAACCTGTCCAAGGGCCTCAAGGAGATCAGTAATGACAGTGGATCCGTGTGCAACGCCTACAGTGGCCATCTGCTCGTGCGCAACAGACCCAAGTCCAACGAGTCGTCCATCTCAATATTCCAACAAAAGTCCTTCCTGCAGGGCGTGCACCGTCAACTCAAACAAGGCGACATCACAACGACAGTCACCGCACTACACTCAATCCGCGACTATATGCTATGTAACAACGAGCGCATATTTGTCCAAGTAGGTCACAACGAGCAAGTTGATGGCGATCAACTGCTCTCTGAGCTCTCCTCAGCATGGGACGACATGCTGTCCAAGTCTGGCATCACCCCTGACAGGAAACGCAAGAGGCCAACAGAGTCACCTGCGTCCACCGACTCGACCACAACCACAAGCCCAGCAACCGCGACCCCGGCGACAACAACCAAGATGCCCTACTTCTCTCCACTGGAGCGTGGCGAGTCTGGAATCATTGACGGCGTGCTGCCAGTGCGCCATGCGATATCGATCAATGGAGCAGAGTCCAACAATCTGGTACAATGCGTCCGTCTGCCACTGACACGCCGTCATCCAGACTTCCCTGCAGTCAGTGTGCTGTGCGATATCTTCATGTCGGGCGAGGGAGAGATTCGAAGCAAGGGCTACGCCTATGGCTTCTTCCTCAATCACGACCTACTCAAGAAGGTTCTATGGTTCACATTGAGCGACAGTATCTCACCAGTACAAGCACTCCAAGTGTTCCACAACTATCTTCGCGATCTTCCCACCTCTAGCAAACTGACACAGTTCGAGGTCGACACAGCCATCTCCAGTGCCGTCTACGACTTTTTCAACTGTCGTTGTACCGCATCAGAGTTGGCATTCGGTGCATACATATCATTGTTCAGGGTAAGTTAAAGTGATCATTGATGTAGATGAATGAACGGAGGTACATCCCTGACACAACTCAATCATCATCATACAGGGCAACTCTGGTCATATCAAGGATGAGACAGCAGTGTTGGATAGAATAACAAAGGTTGATAAGAGCATGGTGATGGAGGTGTATGAGAAGTACTTCAAGACATTCCTTGACCAAGACCAACAGTTCTTGGTTATGACCGTCAACCCATCATCTCAACAGTCAATCCAGAATCAGATGCTCGAGTGTACCGACCTTCAGATTGAGTTTGCGCAGCTTGAACTGAAGAGTCTGTTTGAGTAGCCTAGTTGTAGACAACACAATATCAACATCATCATCACCAGAGTCCTTTCATTACCGTAGCCATGATCCGAATGACGACTGACCCAATAAAGGTGCGACAACCAGGAAGGACCGAACAAGTTGAATGGAATGGAAGTTGAACACACAACTCATGTCATCTGCATCCTGCCCTAAAAGGAAATCCATGATTAATTGGATAGATATTGATTTTGTAGTTGTGAGTGAATTTTATTTTTTAAATTGAATTGATGTAAGTGTGTGTATGTGAATGTGTATGAGTTGAAGTGGTTAAAATTGAACAGTCCAATGGGGGTCATCTGGGCCATCCATCAACAACCCTCTCTCTTTCTCTAATACACACATCATAAAGAGAGTTGCTTCATTCATTCTCATTCATTCATATTGTTTGTTCTAGTTCCATTACATATACATAATTCATGTAAGTGTATATCTTATTATATCTCAACTCAACTCAACTCAGCTCACTCAATTGGACAATTGTGCAATGCTGAACAAACATCCTGCAAATATGATTTGGAGATTGATATGCTTGCAACTTTGAATGATTGATTGAGTGATTGATTGAATGAGAAGAGTTCAGATATTAACAATCAATCAATAATCAAACAAACAAACAAACAAACAAACAAACAAACAGTTATATATTTAGGAAAAAGATGTCACATCCAATTCTTACAACATCAAACGGTGCACCAGTTGATAACAACCTCAACTCACAGACTGCTGGCAACCCAGGCCCAGTCTTGATCCAGGACTTCCACTTGATTGATAAGCTCGCCCATTTCGATCGTGAGCGTATCCCCGAGCGTGTCGTTCATGCCAAGGGTGCTGGTGCCCACGGTTACTTTGAGGTGACCAACCCAGACGTGCCCAAGTGGTGTCGCGCCAAGTTCCTCAACAAGGTTGGCAAGCGTACTCCAATCTTCACCCGTTTCTCGACTGTCGGAGGTGAGAAGGGTTCTGCTGACTCTGACCGTGACCCAAGAGGTTTCGCTGTCAAGTTCTACACCGAGGAGGGTAACTGGGATATGGTTGGAAACAGTATGTATACAATCTTGATTGATCATGTGACTGGAGTGAGCGTACGTATCTCTAACACTACTATCATCAACTCCAAACAGACACCCCAGTGTTCTTCATCCGTGACCCATCCAAGTTCCCAGACTTCATTCACACACAGTAAGGATCAATCAATCTCATTCAATCTCATTCGATCAATCAACCAGACATGTTGACTAACATTTATGATCAATATAATATAGGAAGCGTAACCCACAGACCAACTTGAAGGATCCAAACGCATTCTGGGACTTCATGAGCTTGACTCCAGAGTCAACTCATCAGTTCACCATTCTGTTCTCGGACAGAGGTACTCCCAAGTCCTACCGTAACATGGATGGTTTCTCATCGCACACATTGAAGTGGGTCAACCAGCAGGGCAAGGCCTACTGGGTCAAGCTGCACTTCAAGACCGAGAGCGGCATCCAGAACTTCACCGCCGAGGAGTCTGGTCGTTTGGCTGGTTCCGACCCAGACTGCGCCACCCGTGACCTGTTCGACACCATCGCCAAGGGAGGTGAGCCCGCCTGGAAGGTGAACATCCAGTTGATGGAGTTTGACGACGCAGCCAAGTACCGCTTCGACCCATTCGATATCACCAAGGTGTGGCCACACAAGGACTACCCCTTGATCCCAATTGGACGCATGGTTCTCAACCGCAACCCAGAGAACTACTTTGCCGAGGTCGAGCAGGCTGCCTTCTCGCCATCGCACATGGTGCCAGGCATTGAGCCATCGTTGGACAAGATGTTGCAGGGACGTCTGTTCTCCTACCCCGACACCCACCGTCACCGTCTGGGCGTCAACTACCAGCAGATCCCAATCAACTGCCCATACGCCGTCAAGGGTGGCGTCAAGAACTACCAACGCGACGGTTCCATGGCCGTCAACGGCAACGGTGGTAAGGGTCCAAACTACCACCCCAACAGCTTCAACGGTCCAGATGTTGCCCCCGATGCTGCATGGCACAAGTTCAACGTGTCTGGTGTCGCTGGCCGTCAGAAGTACCAGCACCCCAACTGCGACTTTGTCCAGCCAGGTGACCTCTACCGTCTCATGGACGAGGGTGCCAAGTCCCGTCTTGTTGCCAACATTGTTGGTCACATGAAGGCTGTCACCATCCGCGAGATTCAACTCCGTGCCATCTCCCACTTCTACAAGGCCGACAAGGACTATGGTACCAGAATCGCCAAGGGTCTTGGAATTGATGGTATGTTCGCAAACATATTGACGTCAACTCTCTTCAAACATTCACTAACATCAACTACTTCTTCTCCACTTCTTTAGTCAATGATGTAATTAAGTTTGCTGCCAGATCCAACTTGTAAATCAACTTCCCAATTACCCTCTCACTCTATCTGTCCTCATTCATTACATGTTCAAACAAACATCCCAACAATAACAACAATACAATTGTTTGGATCTTTATCATTCGTACATATAATATTTGTTATTAATATTACTGACTTTGTACTACCATATGATGCCGATCAGATGCCAAGAATGGCAACAACAGATGATGAAGGCCTCATCTGATCAAAAAAACGTGTGTGGTCACAACTTATTTGATTTTATTTTTGGTTACCTTTTTTGATTCATTCTTGCACTCCAACAACAGGAGTATCTTTGTGATCAAAGTCCAACAACAAGGTCATATTCATCGCAATTTAACTAAAAGGTTATTATCCACACACAATCACATAAATTAATAATGGGAAACAAACAGACCAAGTCAAAGGACAACGGAAAGAAGTACAGTATGTTGTTGGCAACCAGATCATCATCAACAGCCAAATAGATCACTTACCACCTTCATCCACATAAACATACAGAGATTGACAATGACACCGTCAAGAAGCTTCAAGAGTCTACCAACTGTAAGTCGAAACCAGTGGAACACCATCCATGATCATCACTCACTAACTCACTCCATCGCGATACACAGTCGACAAGGTAGAGGTTAAGAAGTTGTACGAGGTGTTCTCAGAGATTAGTGAGGGAGGCAGAAAGCCCTTGGACCGCGCTCAGTTCAAGTTGGGTCTGAACAAGTTGTCCCACTGTGGATTGAAGAACCTCGATGGTACCCCATTCCCAGATCGTCTCTTTGATCTGCTCGACATCAACAAGGACAACACAGTCGATCTCCAAGAGTTTGTCGGTGGTCTATCTATGCTCTGCAAGGGTTCAATCGAAGAGAAGTTGGAGTGTATGTATCTCAATCACTCGTCTCGCCTCACCTCACTCACTAATCAATCAATCAATTATAGTGTCATTCAAGGCATATGACCTCGATGGTAACGGATATATCTCAAAGCATGAGTTGTCATTGATGTTCAAGCAGGCTTGGATCTCTGGTTTCAAGGCACTCTCTTATCAGACCAATGATGAGCTCAACCCAGATGACTTGCAGAACTTCTCTGAGGACATGGCACAGATATTCGCCGAGGGTGCATTCTCATCGCTCGATGTCAATGGCGATGGCAAGCTCTCGTTCAGCGAGTTCAAGCAGTTTGCCCTGTCGCATCCAAAGATCACCGCCACACTCAATGGCTCCAAGAAGGACGTTCCAATTACATTTGACTAAGCCAATCAATCTATATTTATACATATATAGATAGATAGGGATATAGAGGATCTGTAGATGTCATTCATTCATTCATTCATTCATTCATTCAATCAACATACATTCGCGACCAATCAATCTAGCGGCAGTCCACCTTTCCATTTACCCAAACACAAACAATGTAATATCACATCGTAATCGTCTTCACCTCATCCTTTCATTCATTCTCATTCATTCGTCATTCATCCCTTGATGTTCATATGACATTATATAATGTCATCCATGGCAACATTACTATTTATAATCATATGATGTATTAATGATATATATATATCTTGTCGAGCCAGCTCAGCCGGCTGGACATCAATCAATCATGTTATGTAAATCATACAATCTTGGTCTGCATTGTCAGGTGACTACAGTGGGGAAATGAGGCCATCCATATACTACTTACTTATGTGCTATATTTATAACTCAACACAGATACCTTGTTGGGAGGTAGGGAGTCACCATCAATTCATACATCAATCATTCATCCCCCTTAAAGTGTACATCCATTGGTGCTCGTGTGTTAAAGTGTGTGTGTGTGTGTGTGTGTGTGTGTGTCTGATCACTTATAACTCACTCACTTTGTTGTTGGATTGTGATGTGATGGACACCCTCAATAATACATTCATCAGGTTGTTATTGTTGTTGAACCTTTAGACTCTCATGTGATTGATTGTGTGTTAGTTTGGTTGGGGTATATATATGTTTAATGTATTCATTAATCAACCTTATGAATGGTCTACTCAACTCTTATTCCATTCCTCTTAAGATCCATCTATTCAATCAAATATACTACAGCATTATTCATCATTCAATCTATCAATCAATCATTTGGACTTAAATAATTATTTAATATTTTAATAACAATATTAATATCCAACAAACCTGGAAAAAGGATAATCATCAAAAATGAAGATTAGAGTTGAATTCCTGAATGGCAATGAACATAGGAGCAACCCAGTGTGCCAGTCAGTGTCACATATATTCGATGGAGATACAGCGGTGAAGGATCATATCAAGGTGTTGTTGACTCACTTTAAGATACCAGTGGAGAAGGTCGCCTCGTACGCCTTGCAGAACCCCGTCACACTTCAATATGTCGAGGACGCCTTCCTCACGCCTGAGAAGCTGGTCGAGGCCGAGAAGTCCTACTTCCTGCTGCGCATGCGTCCTCAGGCGATTGCCCAGCGAGTGATTGAGAACCTCAAGCTGAACTCACCCACGTCGCCCACGACCAAGGACATCATCTTCAACATCCGTTTCCAACTCAAGGACGACGAGTACGTCGAGGAGTTCATCTCAAAGGGCGGCATCAACATCTTGCTCGACATCATCGTTAAGAGCCATGGCAACACTCAGTCGTACGCCTTGACCGCGTTGCGTTGCTTCATGGGCTACCATAGCGGCCTCGACGAGGTCATGAGCCGTCCGCAGCTCATCGACCGATTGTACTCGCTGCTGACCTCAACTGTGCTGGCGAGCGTGTGTCGTCAAGCGATCGAGTTGTTGTTCGTCGTGTGCAACTTTGATGGTTTCTCATTGGTCCATCGTGCAGCCAAGAACTACAGTGTCGAGACCAGCACGACACCCTACAGCAACCTGATCACAATGCTACAGAGTGGCGACCTGGAGACTCAGCTCAACACGCTGACTCTCTTTAACTGTCTGCTCGAGAACGCACCCAACCCACGCAAGGTAGAGAAGCTACTTACGCGCTGGAAGTCGCTGGGCATTGTCAAGATCCTCAAGAGCCAGGAGCACTTCACTCACTCAGACTTCAAGACACAGCTCGCTCGGTTTCAGTCGATGGCTGGAATCACCTTTGAGGTCGGCGGGAGGAAACGCCCAGAGTTAACTCGTGGCATGTCGCAGCAAGACATGGAGATGACTCTGTTGCAGTATCAGGAGCAGCAGCCACTTGTCCGTCTATTGAGCCACGAGCTCAAGTTCCTGCGTAATGCCATCAAGTCTGCCATTGAGAATGGCTCATACATCAACTACCGCGCACCAACCGAGCGATACGACGAGTACTTGGCCAAGAAGAATGACATCATTGGAGAGGGCCCAGTCAACATATCCTACATCAAGCGTCACGACAAGTTTACCAGCGCCTTTAGGAAGAGCATGTATGTTCGCTCGCCAAACACATCATACTTGTTCGACTCGTCAACCCTTGAGGAGGACAGCTTTGATGATGACGATGATGCTTCAACTGCATCGTCAAACAACAACAACAACAATAATCCAAAGTCAAAGACGGCTGAGCCTACAATGTCACCAATAATGGACAAGACTACAACTCTTCAGCTGCCACCAAAGGCTGAGAAGAAGATTGCAGCAGAGCATGGTGGTGGCGGTAAGCCACCCGTATCCGCAGCTGCCGGTGTCCAATTCAATCTGTTTGATGTCTCACACTCGCCAAAGCCACCTCCCAGAACCTACATCAAGTCATCTGCGCCAACAAAGCAGCCAATTACACCAAAGAAGAGAATGAAGCCACTCCCATGGAGCAGGATCATCAATCATCCAGGAGAGTAAGTAATGCTGATTGAATGATTGATTGAATGAGTAACTTACCAATCACTCTTTAGAGGAAAGAAGTCAATCTGGAACATATTGCCAGAGGTTGCATTCGATGAGGAACAGTTTGTTGACTTGTTCTCTTTGTACACTGAGAAGTTGGTGTCGTTCAATGGTTCGCCAGTACTATCATCCGCAAACAGTACCCAGCAGACAGGACCAAACAAGAAGCCCATTCAAAAGGTCATCAGTGTACTGTCACAAAAGAGATCGAATGCCATCTCTATTATGTGCAGCAAGTTGCCAAGCGATGAGAATTTGATCAGAGCACTCAGAGAGCTGGACTCATCCAAGCTCACACTGGAGCAAGTGTCCAGCCTGCACACCAACATACCCACCCAGGAGGAGATGTCATCGATCCTCGAGCTGAACGAGGACTTTGTCTTGGACAAGCCTGAGCGATGGTGTCTGATGATCGATGGCTTCCCAAAGGTCAAGCAAAGATTGAGAGTATGGGAGTTCATGCTCCGCTTCGATGACCTGATCAAGAGTATCTCGGACTCGACCGACATTGTATCGATCGCATCCAACGAGCTCAAGACCAGCTATTCGTTGATACATCTTATGGGCATCCTTGTGGCGCTTGGAAACTACATGAATGGTGGCAACGTCAACAGGGGCCAAGCAGATGGCTTCCAATTGGATGCCTTTAACAAGATCCTTGAGATCAGAGACAATCAGAACAGTGGGTCATTGTTGGACTTTGCCATCAAGACTCTTCTGGCCAACCATCCCAAGAGCTACGTGCTGCCAAACGAGCTGTCACACATTTCCAACGCGTCACTGATCAACCTGCAAGAGGTGGGCAACCAGCTGTCCAAGCTCTCGAACGACTTCAATGAGCTGACCGCTGAGGTGAACGAGATTGTCAACTCGACAGACAGTGAGGATCCATTCATTGTGATCGCACCAGGCTTCATGAACACCGCCTTCAACAAGCTCAAGGCCACCCAGAAGAACTACCTTGAGACGGAGAAGTTGTTCAACGAGGTGCATGAGTTCTTCAATCCATACTCTGCACCTCTGCCATCGACCACCAGTGGCGGTACGTCCACTGCCAACATGCTGGACTCGTCCACCAGCAATGCCAACGCCGCCAGAGACTCTGGCAAGTACAACACCGAGAAGTTCTTCACGTTGTTTAGCACTATTATCACAGCGTTCAAGAAGTCGCCCTCCAAGAGAATGTCGCAGAAGGGACATGGACTAAAGATTGGCGATTCAGAGGATCCAGTGGCTACCATTATCGAGTCACTCAAAAAGAACATTGATGTCTCAAAGAGACCAATCCCAGCCTAATATCCTGACTGGTACCATGTCCGCCAATTGATCAAATAAAATGATACATTTATATATGAGTGCACCTGCTATTATCCATTCCATTGGTCGTCAGCTCCACTGTTGTATCCTGTATTAATCGAAATTATGTGTAGATGATCGAGCATGGCAACAATGAATCCTTGTCGAATGCAGAGTCGTCAAAGTACTTGGCCAGTGTCTCCACGGAGGGCACGGCAATATCAGCATTGTATCTGATGACATATGACCAGAATGTCTCAGTTGTCGCACCGACCGCATGATCGTGGAAGCTAAAGAATGATCCCCATTCATATTGCTTGCCTGTAGTGGTGACCGCACCACTCTTGGACTGGAAAGGTGGACTACTGCGCTTCAATATCACAATCTCATCAGGGTCTTCAATCTCCTCGACGATTGCAATGGTCATCCATTTCAGATGTCTGTTTGATCGATTGATTGAGTTTAGCATGCTGTCGCGTCCAGCCCGTCAATCCATCCATGTGATGATTACTTACTGCTTGGGAGAGGTGACATCGTAGATCAGATGATCTCCAACGTAGCAGAATGAAATGTCCTCTTTGTTCTTTGATGCGCGGATTGAGGCGATGAGGTCGTTCACGTTGCCCTGGTGATAGACGGTGTTGGTGTTGAATTCAAGCAGTCCGTTGTGCTTCATCGACTCGTTGATCTCCTTGGGGAAGAAGTTCTTCAGGTCATAGGTGGGCGATGTGTTGTTGGGACTGAAGTAGGTGGGCTTCCTGGCATCAGTGATCACCAGATCAAACAGCTCCTGGAAGTTCTCGCCGTACGAGTAGGTCATGAGCATGTGAGCGTACTCGGACTTGGAGTTGGTGATGAGGAGCACGCGGACTCCACGCTCACGCATACGACGCAGCCACGATTTGAACTCCTCAGTGGCCTTGTAGACAAAGTTGCCGGGGTTGGCGCGGATGGTGGCATGGTACTCGCTGTTCCAATAGTCGTTGAAGCTGTAGTCCATCGATGCAATGATGCTCTTGATGAAGGACTGAATGTCGTTCTTCTTGAGGCTGACGTACTCCTGGCCAGGTGCCAATGTCTCAAGCTGCTTCAGATGGTTGATGTGACAGAGCCAGATTGGACCGAGAGGCAGCTCAAAGAAGGAACTAAGTACCAGGTACCTGCTGGAGCTGTTGCCAGTGAAGTTCTCCAATGGCAGATCGGTGCCCTCAATCGTGGCCTTGTGGTACTCATTGTCGATCTGTGTCTTTGACACGACCTCATCACCAAAGTAAGCACGCAACACTCTCTTCTTGCTGTCCAACTTGAGTATGTATCCATTGTGAATATCGATGATTGTTCCCCTGTGGCAAAGGTCCATGTTCAATGGACACTGTGGAGGAAGAAGAGAGTGTTAGTGTGGCGCACTCATTGTCATCCCAGCCAGTGATCAGCTGAGCCACTTACCGATTTGAGATGTGGATGGTTTGGTATAAGAGTAGTGAGCAGGTTGTCAAAGATCAGACGACAGAGGGCATCATTCTTGTAGCGCACCAAGGTCATATCCATATCAAAGCCAATACAATCGATTCCATGAAGTTGGTGATGCAGTTCAATCTCCTTCTTTACAGCAATAGATTCAATTGATGATGTATTTGTTGTTGTTGACATATTTATTTAATAGTAAGATATATATGATATATGATATATATAATAGATAATGATTTAAGATAGATCGAAATAATAATGAATCGTCGTCATGATCTTCAGAACTGTTGTTGATTCCAAAAGTGAGAAGATTCGAGAAATGAGTGCGTAGACTCAACTTCACCATCGTACATCACAAACCATTTCTTGAAACATTATTATACTCACTCAAATTAGATTCATTCACTGTTATACATGTTGACATACCTGATACTCCACTCTCAGTTCGAAGGACATCAAGTACACATCTCTTAGTACTCACTGACAAACTTAAGGTGGATACCTGACTGATGACAAACTCCTAGATCTAAACTCAAGTGATATTAATAATGGTTTGTGATGTACGATGGTGAAGTTGAGTCTACGCTGATCATTGACACTAACTATGTGTTGGTAATGTCCCATTCCAATCGATATATGTTTGAGTGATGATGGCTTTGTGTCCAAATGTATTGTCTTGATCTGGTCTCTGGGTATTCTCTTTAACAACTTGACATTGTGTGAGTCGTCGTTTGGGTCCTGATGGTATGGACCAAATCGTCCAATCCTCAACTTGACCAATGATTTCGGCACATCCAACATCTTGTCAAACTTGTAGCCAAGCTTAAGATTGGTCAATGATTCTTGAAGTATTGGATTCGATATTGATTGATTGAATCGATCCCCAAACTTTAGGAATCGGACTGTACTTGGTATCGAACCGACTGCCAATGGACAATTGAAATCAAATCCAAACGATAAGTGTATTAATGATGATGATGGCAATGTACCAGGATGTAGTACTTGATTGAAAGACTCTCCGAATCTCAATCTTGTCACTGATGGTGGTATTGAATTGAATCTTAAAGGTTGGTTAAAGTTGAATCCAAATGATAACTTGGTGATTGATGATGGAAGTAAGTGAGGGTTGACTCTCTGATTGAAACAATGTCCAAATGATAACTTGGTAACTGCCTCTGGGATTATGATCCCACCATTATTGCCCAGAGGTTGATTGCAGTAATCACTAAAGGTCAGGTCGGTGATTGAGTTGGGAAGCAGGGGTACTGCCTTGTTTGATGCGTCACCATATGGCACAATGTTTCCAATGGTCAATTGAGTGACTGATGGTGGGATTGTACCGGGCCTGACAGAAATGGTACCAGCCGAACGATCTACAGAGTAGGCTTGATCTACGTATATGAGATGCGTCAAAGAGTGGGGCAGTGCACCAGGTAGTATCCTGGCCGAATGGTCAAGGTGTAGAAAGGTGAGCCCTGGTGGAAGAGACTGAACATCATCAAAGTAGCTTGACATTGACAACCATGTCAATGATGGTGGCATCGATGCCGACATCACAGTAAAGTCATCATGATGTATATATCCAAGAGTGAGATGGGTAACAAAAGGTGGGATCGATAATGAAGGAGGTTGATTATCAATGTCATCCTCATCGTAATAATCACTATGATGGGGGACAAGTCCTATTTCCAAACTGGTTACTGATGATGGGATGTTGCCAAGTGGACATATAATATGATCGGCAATACAAAGATCTGTTATTGAAGTTTGTAATACTCCCATTTTGATTGGATGATTCAATCTTGTTTGTTCAATGTTGAGCTTGGTCACTGAAGATGGAATGCAACCATGTTCAAGAGTTTGATTGTAGCGACCCATGTTGAGAATGATAACTGAAGATGGTATGATGCCAGGTTCAAGTAGGTGATTGTAGTCACCAAGGTCAACATTAGTCACTGATGATGGTATTGTGTCTTGTTGAATGGAACCGTCGACATCTCGAAGATCATCAAATGACCAATTTCTTTTTAGGATCTTGAGACGACCAGGGAATAGTTTGAATAACCTCTTGGAGACCAATCTCAATGCCACTATATCAACACTAGAGAGATGTACACCAATCTCTATGATAATATAATCATTGTATTTGTCCAGCATGTTTGATTGAATGATTGAATGATTGATTGTTTGGTTGAATGTGTGAATGATCACTTGAGATTTGGCGGACTGGAAAGGTGGTATATATGCCTTGTCTTGGTTCTTTGGTGATTCAGATGAGGAAGGACTGGCAAGACATGGATGGATTAAGTAAATTATTTATAACAGAGATTGGAATATTTAAAAAAATAAACAAGAACATCTATCATTGTCTATTGGTAGTCGCTGAGTGGTGGACAGGCGCACACAAGGTTACGGTCTCCAAACACGTTGTCGACACGACCAACTGATGGCCAGAACTTGGACTCGCGAGTGGCCACTGAGGGGTAGGCAGCACGCTCACGTGTGTATGGACGATCCCACTTGTCAGAGGTGATCACGTGCTCAGTGTGTGGAGCGTTGACCAGGAGGTTGTTGTCGCGACTGGCCTTGCCAGACTCGATCTCGGCAATCTCGCCACGGATGGAGATGAGCGCATCACACAGACGGTCCAGTTCGTACTTGGACTCGGACTCTGTGGGCTCGATCATCAGTGTGTTGACCACTGGCCATGACATGGTGGGTCCGTGGAAGCCGTAGTCCTGCAGACGCTTGGCGACGTCCTCAGCCTCGATGCCGGTCGTCTCCTTGAATGAGCGCAGGTCAATGATGAACTCGTGGGCCACCAGACCGTGCGAACCTGTGTACAGGATCTTGTAGTGATCCTTTAGGCGAGCGGCCATGTAGTTGGCGTTGAGGATGGCCACCTGGGTGGCGCGCTTCAGACCAACGCCGCCCATGAGGTTGATGTAGATGTAGGTGATTGGGAGGATCGAGCTGCTGCCCCATGGTGCGGCAGAGATGGCGCCGATGGCCTGTGGAGTGCTGACGTCTGGAACGACAGAGTGACCGGGCAGGAAGGGGATGAGGTGCTTGGCAACGCAGATTGGGCCCATGCCAGGACCACCACCACCGTGTGGGATACAGAAGGTCTTGTGAAGGTTGAGATGGCAGACGTCTGCGCCAATGTCGCCTGGGCGGCAGAGACCGACTTGAGCATTCATGTTGGCACCGTCCATGTAGACTTGACCACCGAGCGAGTGGATGAGCTGGCAGATCTCCTTGGCACCCTCCTCGAACACACCGTGAGTCGATGGGTAGGTGATCATGAGTGCGGCCAGGTTGTCCTTGTGCTTCTCGGCCTTGGCGCGCAGATCGGCAACGTCGACGTTACCCTGCTCGTCACAGGCGACGACCACGACCTTCATGCCGGCCATGACGGCGGAGGCTGGGTTGGTTCCGTGTGCAGACACGGGGATCAGACAGATGTCACGCTTGTCCTGACCGATCGAGCGCAGGTAGGAGCGGATGACCAGCAGACCGGCGTACTCACCCTGTGAACCGGCGTTTGGCTGCAAGCTAGTGCCAGCAAAGCCAGTGATCTCAGCAAGACTCTTGCTGAGTGAGTCGAACATCTCCTTGTAGCCGAGTGTCTGGGAGGATGGGGCGAAGGGGTGGAGCGAGTTGACCTCGGGCCATGACACGGGGTACATCTCAGTGGTGGCGTTGAGCTTCATTGTGCATGAGCCCAATGGGATCATGGCTGTGGTCAGACCCAAGTCCTTCTTCTGCAGACGATGGATGTAACGGAGCAACTCGTGCTCGCTGTGGTACTTGTTGAAGACTGGATGGGTCATGAACTCGGACTTACGCTGGAGGAAGGCGGGGATGGCGGTGGCACCATCGGCCAACTCCTTCTCGAGCGACTGTGGAGTGAATGACAACTTCTGTCCATTGGCGGCGGCAAAGGCCTCGAGCAGACGCTGAACGTCAGTTGGTGTGACCGACTCGTCCAGAGAAATCGACACGGACTTGTTGCATGTCTTTCTAATGTTGATCTCACGTTTCTCCAACTCCCTCAGCACCTTGTCAGTGTGCTCATTGGTGATCACCTTGATCGTATCAAAGAATGGTGCATCCAACATCTCGTAGCCGAGCTTCTCAAGTCCATTCTTCAAAATGATTGTCCTGTGATTGAGTGATTTAGTGAGTGGGATGGTTCCAAGATGGGGAGGAAAGGGGAGGGAGACCGAGACTTACTTCTTGTGGACTGCTTGGGCTATCTGCTTGACACCCTTTGGTCCGTGGTAGACACCGTACATACCGGCCATGTTGGCAAGGAGAGCCTGGGATGTGCAAATGTTGCTGGTGGCCTTCTCACGTCTGATGTGCTGCTCACGAGTCTGCAATGCCATGCGGTATGCGCGGTTGCCAGCGCTGTCCTTGCTGACACCAATGATACGACCTGGAATCTGACGACTGTACTGGAGGCTGGTGGCAAAGAATGCGGCGTGTGGGCCTCCGAATCCAAGAGGCACACCGAAGCGCTGTGAGTTACCAAGGGCAATGTCGGCGCCCCACTCGCCTGGTGGGGTCAGCATGGTGAGTGCCAACAGATCGGTGGCACAGACGACCAACGCCTTGTTGGCGTGGGCCTTCTCGACGACGGCCCTGTAGTCGCGCAGGGAACCGTCAGTGGCGGGGTACTGAACGAGCACACCGACAACGTCGTTGCGAGAGTAGTCAAAGTCTTGATAGCTGCACACCTCGATGCGCACGCCCTTTGGCTCAGCTCTGGTCTTGATGGTGTCGATAGTCTGTGGGTGGCAGCGCTTGTCCACGAGGAAGGCAAAGTCCTTCTTGCCCTTGGACAGGTTGATGCACATGGTGACAGCCTCGGAAGCGGCGGTGGCCTCATCGAGCAGCGAGGCGTTGGCCATGGCCAGACCGGTGAGGTCGGTCACCATGGTCTGGAAGTTGATCAGCGACTCGAGACGGCCCTGTGAGATCTCTGCCTGGTAAGGGGTGTATGGGGTGTACCAGCCTGGGTTCTCCAGGATGTTTCTCTGGATGACGTGTGGCGTGATCGTGTTGTAGTAGCCCATGCCGATGAACGAGCGGAACAGCTTGTTCTTCTTGACGAGCTCACGGAACTCGGCCAGAATCTGGTTCTCACCCTTGATGTGGTTGCCCTCGATGTCGAGGTCGCGCTGCATGCTGATGCTCTTGGGCACAGTGTACTCGATGAGGTTGTCGAGCGAGGTGGGGCGCACCGACGACGCCTTGGAAGTCGTGATCTTGGACAGCATCACATTGATGTCCTCGTCTGATGGGCCGATGTGGCGACGTGGGAATGTGTCCAGGGCGGTGAACACACTCTCGTTGGGGCTGGTCACGTTCACGTATGATGTAGTAGTCTTGCTGGAGGCATATGTGCGCAAGGGTGAAGCACTGGCGGATGTACGCCAGGCTGCTGAAACTAGACCTGTTGTGGTCTTTTGTGAAAGCAACTGTCTAAACATGTTGTTTGAGATATATATTTATATTGTATGATTGAGTTAGACAACTGAATGAATGGTGTATGCAAGTGAACGATCATCAAAGGGTGTTGGTGCCCCCTCGCCCGAGTGTTCTTATGAATGAATGTGAGGCTCTTGGGGCCTGGAAAAGTCCTAAAAAATAATAAAAATTATCAAAATGATCAAATATCTGTGTTTTTGCCCATAGTCATCACCCAAATTGAACTCGGTTTCATGACCATTGATGCTCTGATGGTCAATCACATCATTGATGTTTAAATGGGGGTTGTTGTCTACACTGCAAGTCTAAACGAGCCGATGAAGTTGGGAAGTGGCATTGGCCGTGACCACACGCGCGATCAAACAATCACAGGCTGCTTCGGAATGAATGAATGAATGAATGAATGGAGTTATGTATATCTATGTTCATTGCAGTTGCTTTAGCTTCAATAGTGAACTGTTGGCACGATCTAATACGTCATCCTTCTTGCAGAAACAGAAGCGAGCATAGTTGGCACCTTCTTGCTCGTGCTCGATACTGTAGAAGGCAGAGGGCGGGATGGCCGTGACACCAATGTCTGTGGTCAACCAGCGACAGACGTTCCAATCGCGAAGATGCTTGCCCATGCCTGTGATCGACGTGTTCTGACCTTGGTCACCTTGCAGCTTGATGTTGGACGTGTCACCAAAGATAAAGTACGTGCCTTCTGGTACGATGGGGTCCAGACCGGCAGCGGTCAGTCCAGACAGCAGCTTGTCACGCTTTGATTGATACATAGCTTTGAGCTCGGCAAAGTAGTTGAGCTTTGGTGCCTCTTCAAGGGCAATGGCCACAGCTTCCTGGCATGGCGTCGACACACTGAAAGGGATGTACTGATGTGTGTTGGCGACGGTGCCCACGATTGCCTTTGGTCCAATGATCCAGCCGATCTTCCAACCGGTGATTGAGAAGGTCTTGCCTGCGCTGCCAATGGTGATTGTGCGCTCGTACATGTCGGGCAGCGTGGCAATACGAGTGTGGACAGCGTCGTCAAAGGTCATCCACTCGTAGACCTCATCGCTGAGCACCGTGAGGTTGGGATGGCGCTTGACTATCTCGGAGAACTTGAGTAGTTCCTCGCGAGACCAAACCTTGCCCGTTGGGTTGTGCGGGTTGTTGATAATGATGAGCTTTGTCTTGTCGGTAATAGCTTGCTCTAGCTCGCTCCAATCGAGACGCCACTGGGCCGACGATCGACGCTGGCCTTCCCCGCGCAATGTCTTGTCTTCACGCAGCGACACAGCCTTGATGTCACCTCCAGCCATTATAATGGCGCCAGTGTATATGTCAAAGAATGGTTCGATCAAGATGACCTCGTCGCCTCTGTTCACGATCGATTGGATGGCGGCAAAGAGTGCTTCGGACGCACCAACCGTTGTGAGTATCTCCGTGATTGGATCGATCTGACGACCAAACAATGGAGAGTAGGTGTTGGCAATGGCGTTCACCAATCTCAGATGTCCAGGACTTCTAGTATATTGATTGAAGCCACCTGCATCAATCGTTCGTTTCAGAGCATTGGTAACAAACTCTGGTGGATCAAAGTCCGGGAAGCCCTGACCCAAGTTGACAGACTTGTATTTGATTGATAATGGTGAGAACTCTGTTGTATGTGGCAGTATATACGCATATGAGTTAGTTCAATCATTCTTTGATTGATTGAGTATATCTCTCATTGTATCAGTGTGAATGAACTACACCGTACCTAACCATACTGATGGTCCAAATGAGCTAACTTGTGCACTTGGTTTGAATAGGTAGTTCGACATTGTTGATAATGATCTTCTAAACATGAATCAACTAAAGAAGTACTATATATTGTATTTGTATTATAACAACAATGTGAGAGAATGAATGAACATGAATCAATGAATGAATGAATGAATGAAGAACACCCTTGGGACTTGAACTTGAAGGGGTGCACGCACAACCACGAGTTCAGAATCCCATGTTTATGTTAACCACTTTGGTCATCCATCCTTCCCATGAAATGACCAATGAGTTGGATACATTACAACTTGTAATAATGGTTTATGTTCATTATTAATATCAAGCCAATGTTATACTACTTATTACATGGAATAGGTATAATGAAGAATGTGTGGGTGATGGGATTAGATCGACCAATCAATCTGAAAATATCTTTAGCCACGGCTTGTATGTCTTAGAACCCACAACCAAAGTGTTTGAGAACCAGTGAGGTCCCTCGCCAATCAGGATGGCCAAGGTTATTCGAGTAACCCGACTATTACTATTATATGTGTGTTGTGTTGTAGTTGGGAAATCAACAACATTTGTGTAGTGTGTAGTCTTGAGTCATTGCTTTTGCCATCATACTTAACAATCACACAGATAAATACAAATACAAAGTAGTAATACAACAACAACAACCAACAACAACTTTATACACTTCATCATCCACAATGGATGGTAATAGCAAAGATGACATGATGACGATGATGATTGTACTCAATGTTGGAGGTGTAAAGTATCAGACGACAATAGGCACATTGTTGTATGGCGCACCAAATACATACTTTGCACACTTGCTGCAAGAGCAGAGGGAAGAAGATGTGCCACGCGATGCAGATGGTCATATATTTATCGACCGTGATGGTGATGTGTTTGCATGGATACTAGGTTACTTGCGATCAGGTGGACATATCGACACCAGTCATCTGTCCACAACATATATCAATAGGATTGTTAGAGAGGCGATGTACTTTGGACTCAACTCATTGGTTGGAGCATTGCTCTCATCATTCGGAACACGTGGTGGCACTTCCTATCTGACCTCTATCACTCCCGCCTCCTCTTGCGACACCTCATCAATTATCAATGCAATATCCAAGGCCAACCTACTCATACTATCATTCTCAAATGGTCACATTGAATGCTGGATGTAAGTGTGATCGCAACTCTGGACTCGATTACTCGACCTTACTCAACTGACACAACTTACATGTGTGTAGGTACAAAGGACTGGCATCACTTTGGGTTCACTTCTTCACATTGGAGCCACAAGTTGGTGAGCAGTTGCATCAACTCACTGCGTCAATCACAAAGAACAAGTACAATGAAGTCTCCAATCTTATACTCAGCGGGTTCACAACCAACAAACAAGTAGCACTCTGGAAGATCAGAATAGACTATGTCCAATTCCAAGCTGTGATTGTAAGTCAGTCCACCTGACCATGTATCAGATGATCTGATTGATAGACTAACATGTGTTTGATCAGCTTAAGAGACATGTGATTGATATAGATCATTATATACACTTTATACATTATATAGTCAATGGACATTACTTGGCCACTATATCAAAGAGTGGCAAGATAACATTGGTTGAGATTGCCAACGACTCTGAAGGACTGTTACCCATGAAGACGCTTGACCTCAATCACAGTATTACAGCCATCGCTGATATGGAACATCACTTGTTCGTCGTATGTACCTACTTGGACTCAATCATTCATTCAATCAATCAATCAATCAATCACTGACATTGACATGTTTGATAAGGGATGCAATAATGGAGAGATATATGAGATCAAACAAAATATGAGAGATAACTGGGATTGGAGCACAGAGCAGGTGTATAAGTTGAACAACATTGACTACCTTCAGAATCAGATGTTTGCAATGGCGGGATATAAGGATGATGAGACAATGCTGAAGCGTGGCTTTGAGTGTCAGCCTAGACCCACTCCAACCATGCTCGAAGACAATGGCGAGTTGGTGACCAATGCCAGTTTGGCGCAAACATACACCGACCCATCAGTAATGGAGAACATCATAACATGTATAACAATTGCACTCATACACCTTGGCATTGAAGGTAGCAACAATAGATGGCAATGGCCATTGGCACACTGGAAGGAACTGTTCATCTTGGATTTAGGAATATCAGACGAAAGGAGTCGTTCATCCCTGGTGCCAAACTGGTGATCACAGCTGCCGCGGCGGCAGTGGCAAAACAACCCGATGGCGCAATTGACAGTTTGGTGGTCAGTGGTGGCAATGAAGGAGTGTTCATCACTGCCAAGACCAACCAGAATCTCACCAAGAGCTGGCAGTACAAGTACACCAATCCAATCTATCCTCATATGACTAAATGCGTCAGTGTTCGCACAGGCGCCGATCGTGGACATCCTTCACCATTCAACGACATTATCAAGTTCAAAACATTCCATCACCTCCACTATGTCACTCCCAAGACCTATGGCGCAAAGGTTCCGCTCATTGGTGTTCTGGGTAAGAGTGTCTCGGGCACGAATATATCGCCTAGTCTGACATCAGCCAACAGCAGCAGCAACAATGGCAAAGGCAATGGAAGTGGCGCGTCAGGATCAGATCAATCAATGGCTCCAAACATCACATTGGAGGAGCCTGATCCCAGGAACATGGTATCGACCTACAATCAAATATACATCGATGTTGACCAGCTGGCAAACGAGGTGGCAGTCTATGCTCAAAGCCACAACATGCTGGGAGATGGATTTCCATCGATTGGACAACTGCATGATGTAATGCAGCGACCACTGGCCACCTTCCCACTTGTAGATACAACACCAATCAAGCTAGTCTTGCCCATCACCTATGGAGGAGTGGATCCATCCCTAAGTGATATGGCCTACCAGCTAATCACAATTCACGAGTCAAACCAAGTCTGTTGTTGGGATCTTCGCGACATTGACCATCTCTTTGGCATACTATCATCTCAATCATATGAATAATATAACAAATATATCATTATATATATATTAAAACTTTGTTGTCAATAAACCTTGTTCATGTCCATGGACGTTGAGATGCATTCATGTTCTCAACTTGGAAAGGAAAAGGGTGGGGTTCAACTTCACAAGATTCGCAATTTATCATTCATTCATTTATTCGTTCACATTCATTCAAATACTTGTTATACATTATAATAGTAATAATAATAATAATAAAAATAAGAATGACTAAACCTACAGAGACAACATCAGAGAAGATACCAAAGAACAACCCTTTATTTGATACAATGAAGAAGGGTACAGGTACGACTTCTGCATTCAATGCTGCCAGTGGAGCAACAAATGAAAGTGGACATAGTATGGCAGAGAGTATTAGAGAGAACTTGACAAAGCGTGCTGCAAATGGACAACCGGCATCAATCAGTCAGATCAATGAGTACTATAGAGGCTTTGCAAAGATGAACACCTATGCATGGGGCATTGCTGCCACCATTGGTTTGATGGCATTCGCGGGCTACAAACTAATGGGTACTGCGCATGCCACTCCAACGCCAGCAGACCTACACAAGGGAAACAGTACTATTATCAACAGCAGCACCAGCAGCAGTACTAACAGTAAGAGTAGCACAAACAGCCTAAGCAAATAGGTCAAACAGTCAGTCATTTAGACATGACCATTAAAAGGGTGAGCATGAAGTATGTTACTTCATGCTCACCCACCAGTTGTACATATCCACATCAGAATGCTTGTATTCTTGCTTACTATTACTCCTCCTTTACACTTTGTGGATTACAAATGTTGTTGGGCGAGAGAGTCAGTTCGGAAATTTCGCCAAGTAGTCCATGAATGTCAATTGGAAACACTTGGCAACACACACAAACAATGTGGCAACAACAGTTGATGATGTTGTTGATGATGTTGTTACCATAACAGTTGACAATGTATTGTATTTGATCACTAATAAGTGATTGTATTACTATTGATTGATCGGGGGAAGCAGGTGCACAGAGGCAATAGTTATCATTAACAACCAAACAAACAAAACAAACCAAACCAAATTATGACAACGATAATGGATATGATGATGAGCATAAAGACCATAAATCGCAAACGTCCGCCGGATTGAGGATGCTCTACGCTAACACCGTAGACATTCGCACACATCGATAAGATCATTACAAACGTAGTGTCTTTGAATTATATACAAGACTCCTGGATCACTCTCAAATGAGTATCCAACAAACAATCCAACGGACGTTGCGCAACCACCTCTCCTCCAACCCTTTTACCTTTTATCTCTATTCAATGACTTAACTCAAGACCTTTGACTTCATTGTTCCAACAATAAGTGATCGATAAGTTCGACCTTCCCGATAAGGTAATTTGGGGGTGGATGTCAAAACAGATTTTTCCTTCCCAAACTTTGCCAACTTTCTGTCTTGTGTGTGTCCTGGGATACAGACACTTCACTCACACCATCCACCCCTCAACTCAAACCAACCACAACTACAACACTCCAACTCTGTCTCTCTCTCTCACCAACATCTTCTTTTCATTCATTCATTCAAATACACATACATACATTTACATAAATACTACCAAATCATGTTACAAATAGGTTTTGGTTGGGCTGCCTTTGGCATTGTAGCAATAGTATGTCTTAACTAGTTGACTAGATCAATCAATCAATCAATCAATCAAACATAATGTCTTACAAATCAATCGATCATACGATATCTAGTGCACAGTGCTATTGAATATAATCATTATCAAATACTACTCTGATAAGCATCAGTCGGAGAAGTTCACGACAATTGTATCGATCATTGGACTGACCACTGCATTGCTTTGTGTCATGATCATTCCAGTCGATATCTTGAACGTCTCGACAATGTCAAACTCACTTGGAAACATCACCATCTCACAGAATGATATTGATCAACGCAATCTCTCGCTTAGAATCTTCTATTATGGTATGTGTATTCATTCCCTTTAAAGCGCGACATGTCATGACCCTAACACAACAACACAATGTAATACAGCGTTCTATGGTTTCACATTGTTGTTTGCCTTGGTCATGATGCCATTTGCCTACTTCTACTACGAGGAGGAGGATGAGGCAAGTGGAGTGACAACTGGCGCCAGGATCCTTGGCGCATGTAAATATACCTCGTTCACCATCGTCTTTGCTATTGTTCTGTTTATCGTTGGTGCCTTCATCCGCCCCGGCTCCAACAAGCCAGTGGACAACCAGAATGCAAAGGACTGGTTGGAGCAAGAGTTGCTCAATCAGAACGCAGCCGTCTCGTCCATGATATTTGCCATTGCCTGTCTCACCATTCTTGGCTTCCTCGTATGGTTCGTCTTCACCGCTTTTGGTCTCTCAGCCTTCCCCATCGGTCTCATCAAGGGCCGTCGCAGAGTCAGCGACGATCGTCACGATATCACCGAGAACATCTACAAGACTCGCGAGAAGGCCAACTACTACTCGTCCAAATACGCCAGCGGCAAGGCCATGTCTGCCAACGAGGAGCAGACACTCAGCCTGCTCAAGTCCAAGGAGAGAGTACTCCAGAAGCACTCGAGCAGACTCGACGCCTCCAACTCTGGCATCAGAAAGATCTTGGTCGTTGTCAGACCATTCACCTTTATCTTTGGATTCATCTTCCTCCTGATCTCACTGCTGCTCATCATCTCAATCGTCCTGTCAATCATTGACAAGCTGTCCAGCTCAGTCTGTGGTGCTGCATGTGGATTCCTCACCGACTATCCCAAGCTCAAGAACCCAATCGACCTCATGTTGTCCGCTTCTGCTCCAGTATGAATCGATCTCATTCATGTTCTCAACACGCACACAGGCAGACACTTACTAACAAACCAACCTTTCCCTTTGCTCACTCACCTAAACAGTACTTCCCATTGGACTACATTCTTCTTGGTCTACTCATTCTCTACGTGTACATTGCAACACTCTCAGGCATTGTGAAGATTGGTATTAGATTCCTTTGGATCAAGCTGTACGAGTTCACACCATCAAGGACTGCACCACAGGCTTTGCTCATTGCCTCGGTGATCCTGATGCTCTCCAACCTGTGTCTAAACATCCAGATCGTGCAGCTGGCACCACAATACGCCATGTTTGGCACTCAAGTCTGGTACAACGTCACCAGCAACGCGATTGAGTCGTGCACCATCAACGCACCACCATCAGCATGTGTTATGACTCAGATCGGTCTGCTGATCTCGCGTGTCGAGATGGGCACCAGCTTCTTTGGAGTCATCTTCTATTATGCCACCTGGGGCATCGTTGCCGCCTTCATCATTGGTTCCATCATCTCTATTATCAGGAAGCCAAAGAGCAACATTGTTGCCTATGGTGATGACAGTGATGAGGAAATATAATCAAGTGCTACCTTGGCTTGAGATGATTGTTTATCCTTCTTACTTATACATTATATATAAACACATGTCTCTGTATCTCTAACTAATTTAATATCCAATCATCACTTGGATCATCATTATAACGTGTCACTACATTATTGGTTTGAGGATGCTCATTCATACTTAATTCCTTATTTGGATACTTGTATAACTATGACAATACTTTATTTGATCGGATGTACAAACAAGGAAAGTGTGTGTGGGGCTTCAAGCATCAGAGACCTTATAATAATAATATTGGATTGAGGTACTTGGGTTTGCCCAACTACATAAGAAGTTGATGGACAATCCAAACATCCATTATAATTACAACAATAATCAATCAATCAATCAAACTAATAATAATAGTAATACTTGCTTGTCTAAAGATTTCAAACAATGTCAGTCTCCAGAGCTATTACCAAAGGTGTATTCAAGAAGGTACCAGTCACTACACCTTCTGGAATGATGATGACTACAACTAGGTCATCTCCATTCTTTATCAAATCGACCAGGAGTAGGACCTTCGCCACTGAGAACCCCAACAAGTTTACCTATGATCCCAACTCACAGTCGCCGTTCCAACGTAACATGCCGGCCATTGGTCTAGGTGTGGCGGTGGTCGCTGCTGTCTGGTACTTCATGTACAAGTCACCCAAGAAGGAGAGTAACACCATGGATGACAAAGCCAGGAGATAGAGATAGAGTAATATCGAGCTCGCCAAGAAGACTATGTCTATCTAAATAAAACAGTGTCTGCTGTTGCTGTCCTTCTTGTGAATGGATGGACAATGGCAAGACCCTGAATGTATATCTTTAATCCAAATGGATCGATGATTGATTGGTCGCGATTGGAAGTGAAAAGTGGCAGTCCATGAGAAAGAAGGATGGGATATGTCTATACAGTGTTTGTCAGTTCATGAGGCGAAGGTGCCTGTGTCGGAGAAACTGGTTTGGATTGTTCACTTTGTTGTTGTTGTTGCTGTTGCTGTTGCTTCTGTATAACTTGTTGTGTCTTTTGTTGTTGTGTCTGTGACTGTGGTTGTGTGGCAGTTGCTGGTCCTTTAGTCGTGGCCGCTGTAGCATGTTGCTGTTGTTTCTGCTGTTGTTGAGCAGCAGCAGCAGTAGTTGCCTGTTGTGTCTGAGGCTGAGTCTGTGCCTGCACTTGAGTCTGTGTTTGTGCTGCCTGTGCTTGTGTTTGTACTTGTGGTTGGTCGGCAACGACCAGTCTACCCTTGGCATGAAGGTACCGCAGAGCGTGATATTTGAATAGTACAGGGAACTGATTGAAGTTCCTGTGTAGCGCCAATACGCCATCGTCCTTCTCCAGCAACATATCGATGAGAGCGTTCTCTTGTGGCTCGCTCAGCTTTGCCGCCTCCTCAACGACACCTCCTTGCTTGCCGCCCATTCTAGAGACAAAACTGATGGCCTGATCCAGCTTGATAACATCCTTGTCCTTGATGTCCAGTGTGACGTTTCTCTTTGGTATTGGTTCGAAGCGTGACCAGAACACAACACCTCCATCCGGTACCATCTTGAGGTCCTTATTCTTTGTGCATACCTCTGTGAAGTGTGGCGGTGTCCATCTTGCCATGTACTTTACATCTGCCTGATCGAGTTCGACACCAGGGAACAATGCAGGTTGATGCTTTATGATCTTTGTTGTTGACGATTGTGATTGAGTAAGTATGTAGGTTGAATGAATGAATGATGATATAACAACAACATACTTCATTCTTCAACCTATTCAGATTGTTGGTACGAATGACTATCGATACCATCTCGCCATCGGGATACTCGACTGTTCTCACCAGCTTTCCAAATACATACGTCTTGATTCCATGAAATACTATAGATGCACCCTGTATGTTGTCTGTCTGTTAGTCTCACTTACTTCCACTCATACTATGACACCATGCATGCATTCTATTGATTACCTACACCCATATACCTCCATCCACCCTCAATAAAGGTGACGACAGGTGCAATTGCTGCAAGGAACACCCATGAGCCTGTCATTCTTTCTCTCTACTATTTCTCTTTGTCTCTTGTTATAATAGGTATTATTGATTGATTGATTGAATGTACAACAACAACAACTAATTGTTATATATTGTTATAACAAATAGTCATTATGTCCTCTGCTGGGGCATTCAAAGTAATGAAAGACCTCAATCGATGACACACAAAGTTGTTGTGTTTTGCGACTTTGGAGGTCCTCTCGAACAGAATGATGGCGTGTCAATGGGCACAACTCAGAGATAAGATGTTTACCTGTCTAGATTCTACACTTTATATACTATTGTTATTATTATTATATGACTCTAATAATATTGAACTATTCATTATCTAGGCTTGATAGTTTGGAATACACCTTGGAATCCAGACATGATTGGACTCTCTGCTTTCTCCATCTTGTTCTGTGCATCGTAGTTTGATACAATGATGTTTGGATTGGTCTCTAATACCAGTCCACCCATAACCATCTCATCCAATATATAATGTACCTTGTCTGCGTGGAAGATCAAGTGTAGTTCACAAACATTCTCAAAGCCTAAGTATCAGAACGAAGTAGTCATTAGTGAGTGAGATGAATGAATGAGCGATTGAATGATTGATTGATACTTACACTTATCTAGTGTCTCTACAAAGGTTTGAATGAGGTCAATCATTGACAACTCACTCTCTGATGAGTCGACTACGAATATAAAGAATAGTGTTGCAAAGTGTCTATATATGATCTTGGTGTCGGTATCGAATATATCTTCAACCTCTAGGAAGTTACATGATCGATCCGATCTCTTTGAAACCAATAAGAACAAGTCTCTAATAATCTGCTGTTGTTTATCTATTGACTATTTGAATCATTTGAGTTAGAGAGCGCTATTCAAATACAACTCAACTCTTTGATATTGATAACACCTACACATTTCTCATAGAACTTGGTCAACCTTGCCTTGCCGCTGTTATTTACAATAAGTATAGCTTTTATCATCCTCTATCTCTCTATCTCTGTGTCTGTGCTGTGTGTTTGAATAAATGAATGAAAGAATGAAAGGGTTTGTGTCATCGTGGTACACATTGGGAATATGGGCCAAATCTGATTTCACGATTTAACTCCGAGAGCCCGACACCGGGGAAGAGGTATAATAGAGAATGTTTACAAATACTTCCTTTTGGGTTTATTGGAGTAGGTGCATTGACAACACGCTTGGCATGTTGCAACTGGCCATTCATCATTGCTTGTCAATGATTCGACTGACAGCATGCATGACTTGGTTGGTTGGAGGAGGGGGAAGGGGAGCGAGGATGGTCTTTGGTTGTTGTTTGTTTGATTGATACTGGCTGGATAGTTTGGTAATTGGATTTAGATTGATCTGGGCTGGGATGAGTCGAGAAGAGGGGAAAAAAGGGTTGAGGGAGGTAGGAGTTGTAGTCGGAAGATGGGAATGGAATGAATATGATGAAGATTATAACCCATTATTGATCCTCGCGTGGACTACTGTTGGGTGTCGATATCTGGCTGGACGTGTCATTGGGACTGGCCATGGAATCGAGAGAGAACTCCTTTTTCAGGAACGGTGAAATGATTGGATGGTGTACAGACACCTTGGTCTTTACCCAATCCTTATGTGGCTGTGGATGATGGCTGTTGTTGTTGTTGTTGTTGCTGTGTGGTGATGAGATACTGGGTGAGCTGTATGGTGTTGATGATTGTGGCGATGGCATCACTGATGACGCTGTGGACGATGACGACTTGCTGCCATCGTCGTTCAAGATGTCAAACTGTCCGACGCGGAAACAGATGCACGTCGTGTGATCCATCTTGCCTGGATATTTTACAAAGTCCTGTGGCAATCGCTTGCCGGACATGGTCTCCATGAAGTTGCGCGACGTCTGTGTCGTGTCCCAACAGTGATTGATAAGCTTGTGTGTGATCTCGGATGGCGATGTAATTCCCTGCAGCATAGTCTCCAGGAAGTTGGTGGTGAAGGCCGTCTTGGCCTGCACGGCCTTGGACAGGTCGACATCGGCCCACTTGGCGCCCGAGAGATTGAACTCCTTGGACATGTCGGCGGGCGTCTTGCCAAGGTGCGAGGGGTCGAGGTTGTCGTGCACGCCGTCTGTCACCAGTAGGATGATGTCGCCCTGGTTGACACTGGCGCAGAACACATTGAGATTCCTCAGGTCTGGCTTGCCCTCATCCAGATGTGGACCTAGACGACCACCACAGTCCTTGGCATCCAGACTGACTCTGTTGCCCTCTGTAATATCTGACACTTCGCCATCGGTGATCAGGTAGGCCTTGCAATCACCGACCGACGCCAATACAAACTCCCACTCTGGCGACCACTTGTCGTCGCCTTTGTTGATCTCGAGCAGAAGGCCTCCCAGCAGGGTCGTGGTGCCGGCCTCCCACAGGTCGTCCTTGCCCTTGAGGATTGAATGATGTGCCGACTCGAACGCATCAAAAAGGATCTTGCCAACTTGCTTGACATCCTGGATGGACTCGCTCTTTGAGATACAGTACTCGATGAATGCTTCGCTGGCCTTCTTTGCGGCCTCTTGTGGACGAAGGCCCCAGTTGCAGCCATCGGCCAAACAGGCAATCAATCTGTTCTCGTAGATCACGACGTTGTAGCGGTCGGCGATGGGGTCGCCGTCTCTGCCCTTGGAGCCAATGGGCGAGGGGTAGGTGCTGGTGGACAGCGCGTGGACCGAGTCGCCGTATGTCACCTGGTACAGCTCGCGTGCCGCACCCGCCACTGTGTTTGCCTCAGTGGGCGTCGGGCAGTCGGGCCCAGAGAAGCGCACGTAGGACGACGACTTTTGTTTTAGTGGCTTGACCAATAGCTTGGGCAGATGATGGTAGTGTGTGCTAAGCTCGCGCTCATCATAAGTGAAGCCATTGGATAGTTGTGAGTCGTCGTCATTGTTGTTGTTATTCACAACACTGCTTAAGCTGCTGCTGCTTGTGTTTATCGATGTGGACGACATTGACAACTCCTTCTTCAAGCTGGCGATTGGCAATGCGTTTGAGCTCGGTTGCTTCTTATCCAAGAACTTGATAATATTCCACTTCTTCTTCTTCTTCTCTGTAGAGTTCGTTGGCGACATTGCCAACTCACCACTTCCACTACTTCCAACACTACCAATTGATACTGGTTGATTATGTTCATTCGATGTACCCAATGATGATGGTGATCTCTTTGTAGTCGCTCCATCAACATTCAATCTACATTACATTACATTACATTACATTGATTGATGTCAATATCATGAACCTGTCATATCCACATCCTCTATCTATCTTACAATTCATTATATTTGACCTTTAGATCGTCCAACTTTGTTCTCAGATCCTCTGCCTCCTTCTTGTACTTTATACATAACTTCTCCCATTTGACAGCTTCCTCCTTCCAGTAGTTTGCTCTTGTTGCCTGGTCAGAGTAAGCAATTGGGTCCGATGTCTTTAAACTCATTCTATATCTATATCTAGCTATCTATCTATGTATCTCTCTGTATCTCTGTATCCTTGTCCAATAATAATACTGAATGATTGAATGATTGATTGATTGATTGATTGAAATGATATGATATGAATGAACCTAGAATGTATACATTGGTGTCAATAACAAGATGGACGATATGAGATGTGATTGATTGTTATAGAGTGAATGAGTGAATGAAAGAATGAATGAATGATTGATTGATATCAGTGGTAATCGCGAGGTGTATACACATCGACACTTAATATTATAATGAGTAAGCAATCAATGCAAAGTATATAATAACAATATATATACTTATATGTGTATCATCGAAAACAACAATTATAAATGTTGCATCATCATGTGAGACACACAGACATGGGATGGCATGACAGACATCGATGTAAAGACGTCTGTCCACAACCACACACATTGTTGTTATTGATGATGATGATTTGGGTGTGTGTGTTTGGATTGACTTGAATGTGTGTGGTGTGTGAAAGGAGAGAGATATCTGTTGCAGTTGAGTTGGAGATGACATCACCTCTTGAGTTGATGGACGGGTTGAAAAGGTTGATGTTGTTGGACATAATATAATATCAACCACAAGCTGTCTTACCTATGTATGTTTGATTGATTGATATGAATACTACTAATATTACAATAAAGCTAATGATTGATTGATTGATATAAGTTATTTATATTTAAATACAAAGTTTTAACTATGTTCTAGAATGAGGTATTATATATAAATAATGATGAATGATAAATGATAAAGATTTCGAATGAGGCTCCAATCTAAGTCATGATTGATTCCCATCAACGATTTTGATATTGAGGCGACGATAGGGCGGAGGTGTTATCAACTAATGGTAAGACACTCATTAACACACACACAACCACCAATCAGTAGATGGAAAGATTGATAGGGAGCTGGCAAGCTATGAGGGTAAAACGGTGTTGTAGGGAGGACAACTCCCAGAGGCAATCACGTCACTCTACCCATCCATTTTATTAATTTTTAGTTGTTACGATCACACGGTGTGTTTTTTGTTTGATGGGCGAGGCACATCGAACCCCAACAGATATTTCTTTTCCTCCGCTTCGTCGTCATAGGGATGTATGTTTAGTTTATCATTGTGATTACTAAACTGGATAAATCCGTACTTCTTATTTCTTTTGATTGGATTAGTATTGGTGGTCCATTGTAGTACTAATTGGTTGCTTGATTGACTGAATGAATGATGATTGATTGATTGGTTGGGAATGATTTTGAAGTTTGTTTGAATCTGGTTTTCAATTTTATTTTTTTTGAATTGTTGGACGATTCACAAGTCGCTCAACATTCTCTTTCTTTGTTTGTTTGTTTGTTTGTTTGTTCATTCGTTTCATTGATTCACGCATTGTATCTCTCTATCAACCAACCATCACAAACACAACACTACTATATACATATACATATACATATACATATACATATACATATACATATACATATACATATATAATATATATACAATATTTATAAACAACAACAACTAGTTAGCAATGACAACACTTGGAGGAAGTAGCAGCACAAGCATCAGCAGTAGTAGTGGTATTGGTGGGACAGTATTGGGTGCGTCAACATCATCATCATCATCAACTACAACAACAACAACAACAACTACGACCACATCATCATTGGATGGTAAGCAACAACAACAGACACAAACACAATTGTCAGCATCACAAAAGAAGAAGTTACAAAAGAAAAAGAAGAAGCTTGCACAGTCAGAGGGTGGCGTTTCGGCAGCGGCCGCAATGGCCGCAGCATTGTCATTCCTTCCATTGTCACAGTCGGACGACGAGGGCATCTTGGACTACAAGGTGGGCGGCTATCATCCAGTGCGCAAGAATGACGTGTTCAATGGACGCTACCAGATTGTGAGCAAGCTGGGCTGGGGCCACTTCTCCACCGTGTGGCTGTGTCTGGACAAGGAGACGCAGAAGCAGGTGGCGCTCAAGATTGTGCGCTCGGCCAAGTCCTACACCGAGACGGCCGAGGACGAGATCAAGCTGCTCAAGGCCAGCGGCAACTCTGTGGCGGTGGCGCGTTTGCTCGATCACTTTGTGCACAAGGGTCCAAACGGAAAGCACATCTGCATGGTGTTCGAGGTGTTGGGAAACAACTTGCTCGACCTCATCAAGCACTACCGCTATCGCGGCATCCCCCTGCCACTCGTCAAGTCGATCATGAAGCAGGTGATCATGGGTCTCGACCACTTGCACACACAGTGCGCCATCATTCACACCGACCTCAAGCCTGAGAATGTCTTGCTACGGCACAAGTTTGATGTGTCCATCGAGGACTTCACCTGGGGACACCAGTACGGCTACTACCGTAACAAGCGCATCAATGTACCGGCCAACCAGCCCCCCTCGCCATCATCCTCCTCTGAGCGCTACAGCAGCACGTCCTCAGACGAGAGCACCGCCAGCAGCCAATCAAAGAACTCTTTGAGGAAGAGTACAGACAGTCTGCCACCTCCCGTCCATCATCGAGATGAGCAAAAGGCAGCAGCAACGGCAGCAGCGTCAAAGGCAGCAGCAGCAGCAGCTGTGGTCGATGCGGAAAAGAAGGAAGAGATCAAGGAGACAACGACAACGGCCACAGTCACGAGTACTGATGACGTTGTTGTGATCAGCGAGCAAGAGAAGGAGGATGAAGTTGGAAGGATATACAGCAATGGAAGGTTTTATTACTCCTTGGACAGCACCCGCACTGTGTCGGGCGAGCAGCTTACCGTGGACGCCTATCCACAGGTGCAAATCGTCGACTTGGGCAACGCCTGTTGGGTGAATCTTCACTTCACCGACGACATCCAGACGAGACAATATCGATCACCGGAGGCCATCGTGCGCAGCAAGTGGTCGGTGCAAGTGGACATTTGGAGCGCAGCATGCATGGCCTTTGAGCTGGCCACAGGCGACCACCTCTTCAAGCCCAAGGCAGGCAACACGTTCAACAAGTCTGACGATCATCTGGCTCTGATGATCGAGCTGCTGGGCAAATTCCCCAAGTCGGTGGTCAGTCTTGGCAGCAAGTCCAAGGAGTTCTTCACTCAGAAGGGCGAGCTGAGGAACATCCCACAGCTTGGCGAGCAGTGGCCTCTTTACAACGTGTTGACCGAGAAGTATAAGTTTGGTCATCAAGAGGCAACCGAGTTTGTCGAGTTCTTGACACCAATGTTGCACTACATGCCCGAGCGACGTGCCACTGCCAAGGACTGTCTCAACCATCCTTTCTTGAAGGATACTCCACCAATCATCACACCCTCCACCACCACAACTCCATCGACTACAGCAACCAACTCACCAGCAGCAACAGCAGCATCCAAGGCAACAACCAAAGGATAAATGATGATGTCCAAATTTAAATATACAATACATGATCATTATATAATTAACATTGCCAATGTTTAATGTCCACATATTACAGGTCGACCCTCATTGATTGGTAGCGCGTTCAGTGCCATATGTGTCGTAGAGAGAAAAGACGTTGAACTTTGGCGCCACTGGTTCGTCGGCATCCAGTGGCTGTGTCGGGTAGAAGACAATGGTGCATGGTCTGTCCTTGAACATGATGAATCCATTGTCCGAGAAGTTGCCAGGTGTAGTGCTCTCCAACCACACAAACAAAGCAACTTCCCTCGACTCGATGGTTAGCTCCACCAGCCCCTCACTGTTCACCTCTTCGTTGGTAATGTGCACATAGGGTGCCTTGAGATTGAGCTTCTTGTACGGACCAAAGAAGTGGGTGTTGTCCGTCAGGCACTTCAAAGCCTGCTGGTCATTAGACACTTCCAGCCATCCGTAGGCAAAGCGTCCATAGTTTACAATGCCTGCGGGGAACAGACTGGTCTTCTCGACACTGAACACCATCTGATTGGAGAGCGGCTCCACCTGCACTTCATGCTCCGCCTCAAAGGTCTTCTCGCCGCTGACCACGTTCCAGAGCTCGACATGGATCTTTCCTTGGACACCGCTGGTCGGCTGATCGTTCGTCAGCCAAGCCTCAAGGTTGCCCGTCTGTTGGTTCTCAACGAACGATAGCAACAGAGGCTGGTAGAATCTCTTGGCAAAGTATTGCAAAGCCTTCCATGTGCCATCGTACTCGATCGATGACCACGATGGGCCAACCCATATGTCATTCAATTGCCAATAAAGTGTTCCCATGCAGTATGGCGACATCCTACGCCAGTGCTCACATCCAGTCTTGATCGATATAGCCTGAAGTATCTGTGTGGTGTAACAGAGATGCTTGAAGCCATTGGGCACGCGGAAGTGAAGAGCCGTGTGCTGTAGCAGTCCAAGGTTGCCCGGTGTTGGTGAGCGCTGTCTGCCTTCCATCTCGGGCGAGGTGATGTTTAGTTGCTCGGGACCAGAGAGCACGCTGCGAAGGGCACTCTCGCGAGGTAAAGATTGGAAGCCAAACTCGGAGAGGAAGCGGGATTTGGCTGTGAGGTACTGAGTGAATGGCTTGTTTGAATGCCACACCTCCCAATAATGTGTGTCGCCTCTGGTCTGATCATTGGTGTCGCCCCATTGATGGACACCATTCGATGGTGAGCTGGGCCAGAAGAATGATGTTGGCTGCAGCTGCTTTAGAGTTGGCAGGATGGTCTCAATGTAGAGCTTGTTGTAGTCTACAATATAACGTGGTGGGTTCTCTTTGGATGGCTTCCAAACATTGATTGCCTGCTCATTCTCATTGTTTCCACACCAAAGGGCGATGCAGGCGTGATGACCAATGCGTCGCACCTGGTCGATGACCTCCATGCGAACATTCTCCAAGAAGTCTGCGTTGGATGGGTAGAGGGCGCATGAGAACATGAAGTCCTGCCAGATCATCACGCCATGCTCGTCGCAGAGTTGATAAAAGTCATCCGATTCGTAGAGTCCTCCACCCCACACTCGTAGGCAGTTCATGTTGGCTTCGGCTGTGCTGGCGATAAGGTGCTCTAGTTGGTCACGTGTTATGCGGTTAAGGAAGGTGTCGGCAGGGATCCAGTCTGCGCCCTTGGCAAACACACGGACGCCATTCACCACAATAGTAAACTGTCCTTCGGATGTGTCGATCTTGAAATCGCGCATACCAATGCGCTTGGTGATGACCAGAGTCTCGCCAAGATAGAGATGGATGTCATATAGTGGCTGATCGCCATAGCCATTGGGCCACCATTTCAATGGCTTGTTGATCTGAGTGGTTATGCTAAATGAGCTGTCGCCCATCTTTGTTGATTGGCTCGCCAGACAGGTCTTGCCCAGTGACTCACCACGTCTTGAAACCTCCAATGTCCAAGTTAATCTCGAGTCGATTGATGTTTGAGCAAAGATATCGACCGTTGCACTGAGATGCACATCGTCGTTGTTGTGAGTCTGTTCGATGTACAGGCCTCTGACAACGGGTGTGTTCCTGGCAATGAACTCCAGGTTAATGGGCTTGTATATGCCCATGGGACAGAAGCAGGGACCCCAGTCCCAACCAAAGTGGCAGCCAACCTTGCGTATGAAGTTCCTGTGATGGATACCATTGGGATACTCCCACTGGGGTATTTCATATCCATTCTCCAATGCCTTGCGTTGACAATATACTGCCGGTGAGTATATAGTCACACTGATTATGTTCTTGCCAACCATTAAGTAGGCACCAACATTGAAACGGTAACAACGGAACATATTCTCCACGTCTCCAACATGATGATCATTGATCTTGATTGTGCCAACAGTATCAATTCCCTCGCACACCATCTCAACATGACCAGCATTGTCCAACTGTTCCTGGCTGACCTCGACCTCACACGTGAACTCCCAGTCTGATAGTGCAATCCATCTAAACTCAATCTTGATATCAAGTTAGTGAGTGAATGAGTGAATGAGAGAACGAGGGATCATGAACATACCTCTCTTTCACCAACATAGAGGTCTGGAATTAGATTACGTTGCATCAGTGTTAGATGGACATCTGTTGGTATTGTGACATTGTCAAGGGTGATCAAAGGATCTGAACCAGGATGATCAATCATTACTTGATCATTTTCGAAAGGTTTCAAATCACGTCTCTTGATCTGTGTGATCTTCCACTCCAACTCTTTTAATTGGATTGTATTCTTATTCATTATTGTTATAACAACTTATGAAGATAAAAGAATGAACTAGAGGATGAAGTTGAAAACCACTTTGTGGGGGGTGGTCAAGTGAATAAATCACCAATTTTGGAACTATCCCCAACAATGTATACCCATCCAATCAACTGAGACGAGGCCATCTACGTCAAGAAGCAAGGTTGTGTGAGAGCAACATTAAATTCAACTCAAACTGTAGCTATATTGCTCTATCCCAGACCTGCCCTAGTGATCATATTAAACATACATTCAACATATAAACAAATACATTAATTATATATATTTACATTGAATTGTGGAATGTATGTTTTCTATGTCACATACCCTCATCTATTTGTTGATCTATTAATAATCAATTTTTAAATCATAAATCCTTCCCGATTTGGCAATAATTTTGGATCTTATTATTACTTGTCCTTGTCGATTTCTTGGACGATTTCTTTGTCTCCCTACTAAGAATTCCATACCTTATCAAATATACTTTAGCAATTACTTTGGCACCTCACCAAAGTACCCTTTGTCAATAATGGATAAATGGTGGCGAAACAACTATTATTATCCAAGACTGAGAATGTGGCGCTTTTTTTCAAATATTTTTCAATGACTAGTCATTCCTCCCATCCTTTTCTGATACATTATTATCCTGATTCAATACTCCTTTACTCTCATACAACCTCTAGTTATTATCTACTCATAATGGTGGACAACAAAGTAAGGAATGGCACTCCTCTGTACACAAGAGAGGATGTTGATATTGTAAGTGTTGTTTATAGTATTTGTTTATTTTGTTTTATAATTATTAATTAATATTAATAATTGCATTCCATTGATTCATCAGATGTTGGACAAATCTTTCAAAAAGTACTCAGATAGGATCAATAAGAAAAAAGTCTATATACCATTCTACAACGCATTCACTCAGTCAAACGGTGTCTCAGCAGCAACTCAATCAGACACTGTCACCCGTGAACCAGTTATTTTCACCTCCACTCAAACATATATTGTCACTTCCACTCAATCAAACAGTGTCACTACCACTCAATCAGACACTCGTAATGGCAAGGGTCATCAACGACCATCATCTGATGATGTACACCATTCACCAGTCAAACAACCAAAGATATCTGCCCTAAACCTAGCAAATTCAAGGACACAACATAAACAGAGCCGTGCCAACTCATCCGAGGACGACACTACATCAGAAGACGAGGCAGACCGAGCCAAAGTACTTGGGGTTGATCCATGGGACCACCATCCAGTAGTCAAAGAGGGTACCCTTGTTATGGCCAGGTCCACCGATCCTGCCCATCTAAACATCTTCCGGAAAGGAGTAGTTGTGAGGGACAAGGGTGGTGTCATCAACGTCACCTTTCAAGGTGCTACTGAACACAATGAAGATGTTCAACGTGAATATGTATATGGTGTGGAGCTTCAAAAGGCAATAACAAGTATCTAGGTAGAATTGATGGCAATTATCTACTTGCGACATTCATTTCCTCCAAGAAGAGAGGCCGCTACCTGTTTAATGTTCACACCGGGGGCCTGCCAATCAATATGTTCCTGCCGCTCTTAGATGTTTACCTACCATCGAACATTTAATAAACATACTTTGTAATTACCAACAAACAAATACTCGGTATAGTTTATTCCAGATGACTCATCTTGTCCTTGTTATCGTTGGGTACAAGATGCTTAACCTTGGTGAACTTGTCTGGCACCATTGTGAAGTAGAGCCACATGGCATCTCTGAATCTGATCTTGTACTGCTTGGGCGAGATGACAGTGGGCACCTTGCCACCACCACCCATGATTCCAGACTGCTTCACCTTCATCTCGACGACCTTGTCCCAAGTGAACTTGCGCATGTAATCAATAATACCTACTACCAACTGGTTGTTGTTTGTGTCTATACCAGTCAGCAGCGAGTAATCCATCACATTAAGTGAGGATAAGAATGCGGTATCATTCCATACTGCCAATGCCAAACGTGTCTTGTCATACTCTGACAAACATATCGGTGAGGCAAATGATGCTTGTAGCAAGTTCTCATCGAGCAACACCTCTGACTCATTCTTGACCAGTCTACTCCTGAGTGATCCCTTCAAGTCATATGTCTATGATGTGTGTTGTCTATGTGTAAGTAACATGGCCGCTACTATCACGTGAATGTCCAGCCCAACATACCTTTGTTACATTCCTGTTGTAGAACAGGTTCTCCATGACGATGAGATCCTTCTTTAGACTCTTTCCATTGTTGTCCTTCCAACGCACACTATACACACCAAGTATCTTGCTCAGTGCAGTTGGTATCTATGTTGTTTTGAATGATTGAGGGTTAGTTAGGTTGGCGCGGCCACAGATGATTGGTTGATGGAATGGTCTGGACTTACCTGATGGAGGTATGATTTACAAAGGTACTCAAAGTACAATGGAGCAAAGTCGAGGAATGATTCCAACTCAATCCTGCTGACATTCTTGAGGATGTAGCGATCATCCAGTGTCTTGTTCCATGACGAGCCACTCTTGCCACCCTTGGCAATCCATATCTTGGACCTTGTAAGTGACTCAATGAATGACTCCTCACTGCAGACCAGCTCACGAAGTGCACTGAACTGCACTGGGTAGTATGTTGTACAAAAGATATTCAACTCGTATCCATTCTTCTCGAACTTGTATCCTAAGGATAGGATGGGGATGATTAGTCAGCATGTGTCGCGTGCTCATCAATCATTCAATCAAACTTACTATTCCTAATCTCTTTCCTCTGACTTGAGACTAGTAGTCGCGATATCCTGAGGTTCCTGTCGTTGAACATTCCATCACTCTTGATACCGTTGACATTCTCAGTGCTGCGGTGACTGCTGCCTGGCGTGTCTGCAGCTGGCGATGGCAGCTCATTCTGCGATGGCGTTGATGAGAGCGATGGAGTGGAGGTTGGCGTGGTGTTTAGCGGTGAGCTCTGATCACCGGCAGCACCAGCATTGGCATTGGCCATGGTCTTCTTGGCATCGGCCTGCTTGAGTGCGTTGGCCAAGTCTGTGGCACGCTTCTTGGCGGCCTCTGTCGTGCTCTTTTGACGCAAGAAGTTGCCAATGTCATTCTTGGGCGTGTTGGGGTTGATGGGCGTGTCGTCTGTCTCTTGGTAGGCCGGCTTGCCCAGCTCCTCCTGGATCAGCTCGTCAAACGAGGCCTTGAACTCCTCTGACACCAATGTGTAGGCGATGGTTGTGCTGGGCTCATTCTCGTAGATGGCAATGTTGTCCGAGCCATCCAACAATAGGAATGGCATTGTTGGTCCGAGGATCTTGGTCGAGGAGATGGACGAGACGATTCCAGCGATCGTATCGATGAACTTCAATGGCTTGTTCTTCACCTCCTTTGGTGGAAGGTTGTTGTTGTTGTTGATGTTGTTCAAGTTGGAGTAAGAGACGAATGCGGTTACATCAATCTTTGAGTCGGACATTGTGACGATTGGCTGCTCGCCAGGCTTCAGTGTTCCTCCTGGCGAGACGCTCCTCTTCTCCACCGTGCCATTATTGTCCAATGGTACAATCGCAGTGCTGGTTGGTTGTGGCTGTATCTGTTGTTGCTGCTCCACCGCTGGCATGTATGAGTTTGGTGGTGTGGTTGGCAGGGGTGCCATTGGTGCCGGCACAACTGTGACCACTGAGGTGGCAGCCATGTCTTCAAGCTGAGCCTTGAATGCCTCTGGCGACATGCTGTGTCTGAGATGAGTGGTCGCGTGAGGCGACGTGTCATTCGATGGATCAATGATTGATCGTCTGGTCTTTTGAAGTGATGTACTGTTGACAATGCCATGCAGCTGAGAGTTCCACGTCATGAACGAGGCGTACAGCATCTTGGTAAGGCCGACACTGATCTCCTCCGATATGTTGTCAATGTCATTGCCAAGATAGACGCCAATCTTTGTGAGCACCAGCTGACGCTCTTCTGAGAGCGCCGGCATCAGGTTCTTGGCGCGGTCCTCGCCCTCCTCGAGCAGATCGTTCAATCGCTCAAAGATGTCGTTGTAGACCTGGTTGGCGCACTCATTCAGCAACTCAATTTCGCGCTGGCGAACATGTTGCTTCACGCCCTGATTGGACGAGAACACCTTGGACGGCAGGGTCAGCTGCAGCACGGGCAGTGGCTCAAACGAGAAGATGGCAGCCATGTCCTGATGGTAGTAGTAGGTGATGTGGTCCCTGCTCATGCTGTGCGTGCAGTCACCATAGTTGGCGACGAACTGGCTCTGGCCGTAGAAGGTCAGCTCGAGGTACTTGCCAAAGGACATCTCCCACGCCTCATTGGCCATGACCTGCTCGGGCGAGAAGACGTTGCATATCTTGCAACGAGTGATGATTGAGATGGCGCCACTGCAACGCTGTGGCTGCGACTGAGTGCTTACAGGACTGATGCGCTGCAGCGAGATGTTGATGCGTCCATTGGCATTCATAAAGGAACGCTCGTGCTCCAGCAGTGGACGGTTGCAGTCCTTGATTGTACAGGTGTGTGCCGTGTTGAAGCAACACTTCATGAGGAACTCGCCCACTGTCATATCGTTCTCTGTGTAGTAGTCGATGGCATGCAGCTCGAATGGGATACACTGATTGGTGTTGCAGAAGATTGAATGAGTGAAGACGATTGATTGATGGTCCAGGATCGACTCGATCTCGATGGGGTAGCGCTTGGAGTAGCAAGGGTCGAACGCCTCGGATAGGCCGATGCCCAGGATCTCATCCTCACCAAACGTCTGCAGCACCATCTGTTGCTGGCCCGAGTCGGCGTGTGGGAAGTGGAAGCTCTGCAGCAGTGACTTCTTGTTCTTGTTGTGCTGCGAGGTGAAGTGGAAGCGCCAGGGAATGTGCGGGAAAGACTTGGGCAGCGGGAAGCGCATGAATGGCGTGCACGACAGGCGTGAGGAGTCTGCCGTTTGCTGCAGCTGCAGTTGCTGGACGACGTTTATGGTCGACGACTGGTCCTGCAGGAACTTCATCTCCACGTAAGCGTTGTGCGTGGCGTAGATCGCAAACTCGAGGATCTTCTTGATCTTGGACAGGGTTTGAATGCTTTCGCCTGCCAGCGTGATGGTGGCGCCAAGCTCGGGCGGACACTTCTCAAAGTACATCAGTGTCTTCTTGTGAGTGCCGCTCTCCTTGAGCGATGTCTCCTCGGTGAATGTCTGCACACGGAACTGTCCGCATGTGCCCAGCTGCTTGGACATCTCGGTCTTTGAGGCGATAGCCTGTTGGCTGCTTGGCGGGCTGTTTCCAGCGGGTGCCATGGCAGGCGCAGCCGTGACAGCAGTGTTAGCGGCGGCCGTGCTCGTTGGATACATGTTGTCCAATGTGGGCAACACCTCGCATCGTAGACTGCGACCCAGTCGCTCAAGCACACGAGGCTTGACATTGAGTGCCAGTGAGATGCCAGAGTCGAGGAGGAACTCTTGCGCGTGTCTTGACACGGTCTTCTCGACCAACACCAAATCAGGCTTCCTCTCGGCGATCTTGGACACCAGAATACGCAAGTACTCTCTCTCCTGTTGCAACAGCTGATCAAAGAACAAGAACTTATTCTCCACACGCTGGAACTCCACTGAGCTGCTCAACAACAACACTCTTGGGTATATGAAGCGACTGCGCATCTTCTTATGTGTCAATATCTTTGTCATCACCACACCATCAATGTAGTTGTACTGGGCCTCCTGGCCTTCAGTACCAGGTAGCTTCTTGATCTAAGTGAAGTGCATGATTGAGTGAGTGGATGAGGGATAGTTTAGGCAAGGACACACTTTGACTTACCTTGATGTACTCGCCAGTGGGCATCTTGTCGCCCTCCTTCACAGAGATCTTCACTTTGGTGCAGGCATCATGTGCTAGGTTCATGATGACATCTCCCCACTTGGCCACATCGATGTGGTCCTTGGTCAGCAGCTGGGTGACAATGGCGCCAATATGTTGGCGATAGCAGTCGTAGAGTGGCGAGTTCTTGATCTGATTGCGATGCGATGTGGTCAGTGGCGACTTGGCAAAAACAGCACTCTGCTCCTTGCGTGGCAGAGGGTACTTCTCCAGGAACTTGGAGCGGTTCGTCGTCTTGGGATGACTCTTGAGTGACACAATGCTCGGATCACTAAAGAATAATGATGATGGCGAGATGCTGATAGGAGGGACACCCTTGCCCTTGCCCGGCGTGGCTGGGTGGTGATGTCCGCCATGATGTGTGTGTGGATGGATACCTGTACTCGTGTTGATGTTGTTGTTGGCCATTACTGGCGCGGACGTCTTGAGTGGGTGGATGGAGGACGTTGGATGGTTGGCGTGGGCCGCTGCGTGGTGGCCAGACATTGGCGGCGACATGGGTGCCGTTGAACCTATGGGCAACACAGACATTGATGATGCCAAGCTCGTGCTTGGTGTGGGTGGAGGAGACGATGGGGACGACGACAGCGAGAGTATGCTGCGTGTCTGGTGACTTGAGCTGAGTTTAGGTGATTGTCCACTGCCACCCAATGATGTAGTCGCATCGCTGTTTGTGGCCTGCTTCGAGGAGTCGCCCTTGTCGCTGAGGGCCCTGGGTTTGAAGTGTGGCAGGTCAGACATTGAGTATGAGGTGACCGAGCCCTTGCCATTGGGGTTCGCAAAGCCGGGGATGAGGCTTGATGAGCCGCCAAGAGTGTTGGCAAATGGATGTCGTGTTGATGTTCCAATGATATCAATCGACGACGATGTTGATGTAGTCTGCTGCTGTTGCTGTTGTGTCGCAATGTGATTGTCCACTGCCTCTTGATTGTCCTGGTTGGAGATGTGCTCCTGAGTGGGCAACACCTGCTCGTCCTCTGACAGACCATCGGATGATGTGTCGTCCTCTGATAGATCATAGTTCATCTCATTGCCACCAATCTCGCGCATCAACTTTGAAAGATGCTCTTCTAACTCCAAAGGCGATGGATCAGTCAAAGGCAAAGGATGTTCAGTCTTCTTTGAGAATGGCGACTGGAACGACGGCACATAGTTGATAAGCTTGCTTGCAAACAAGCCTGCATTAGTGTTGGCCGCTGTTGGTTCTATAATGATTGATTGTGTCAGTGAGTGAGCGTGTGTCGAATGCATGTCAACCTACCATCACTGTACTCATCAGAGGCGAGCTCGGGACGGGGAGGAGCAACCTCCTCGTCGCCAGTCTGTGTGGTGTTGTATCGATTGTAGCAATAGTTGCACACTCTTATCTTGTCGCCGTTGCCAATCTCGATTGATAGCTGAGAGCACTTCCAACAAAAGATTTGTCCACATAGACGACAATGATGACGACGCTTCAAGATGGTGAATGGCGCCTCACACTCGTAACACACGACACTAGAGGCGTCGGGCATCCAGAACTTCTTGTCGGGCTTGGCCGAGTTGTGCTGGAACTTTGACCGCAGCACCTCGACCAATGTGGCCTTTTCAGATGCTGAGGGGTCAGTCGACAAGTCGCTCGCACCCGATGTACTCAGTTGTTGAGAACTCTGTTGATTGGAGAGTGTAACATCGGTGAGTGAGCCATGGCTCGAGACTGAGGGGTCGGATGTCGACAGATCCATCGCCGATGAAGTCAATGATGTTGATCCCGATGATCCAGCAGCAACACCACTGCCACCGCCTGACTGTGAGTTCTGTTTCTGATGATGATAATGATGACTATTGTGCGACTGCTGTGGAGTATGTTGTGGCGTATGTTGTGGAGTATGTTGCTGAGTATGTTGAGTTGGAGTATGTTGCTGTGTTGGAGTATGTTGTTGTGTTGGTGTATGATGATGTGGGATTGACTGTGGAGGTGTCTGTGCCTGCGGCTGAGGAATTAGTTGTGGCTGTAGCTGTGCTTGTAGTAGTTGCTGCTGTTGCTGTTGCTGTTGCTGTTGTTGTTGACTATGTTGTGATGGTGGTGGAGTTTGATTGGACACTGATGACGATGATGAATGTAATGATGACGATGCATGAGAGGTTTGAGGCTGTTGTCCATACTCAAACTCTGGCAATGGACCAAAGTCATGTTGATTCTCTTCCGACAGATTCTGAAAGAACCTCGTAAGAAATGATGACTGCATGGTATCTGTTCTATCTCTCAGCCTGTCTGTCACTCTCCTCAATGTTTATAAACCTATCTAATGTTACTTCAAGTTCTTTCTCTTTCTCTCTTATCTATTATACAAAACACATTAGTTGGTGAGATATATATATATACTACATATAAATACAACTCTATCTCTATCTCTATCTCTATCTCTGACTTTGACTTTGACTTGAAGCTAATACTTGTTGTGTTTGAGTGAATTCTACAATTTGTTTGAAAAAGAGAGAATTCGAAAGATATTTCGATTGGCTGAAGGGTTGGGAACAATCGGAGCCAACACCATTGGTAAGCAATTGAGGTGACATGATGTGATGATGATCAGTCTTGGCACCAGTCTTGGCACCAGTCTTGGCATTCACCAAGTATATATTATGGTAAAGATTTACATCGTTTATTTATAAATAATAGGGAGGGAGTACGGAGGAGGGAGGAAGGGGAGGAGGAGGATTGATCAAGTTGTTTGATTGGACTGGATGGATGGATGGATGGATGGATGGATGATTAAATACACAGGACATAGAGTAAGTTCAATAATATTAGTAATGTGATAAGTGTTGTGCATTGGGATTGGGCTGTTGGACTGGCTCCGCCGCCAACTAGACCATGTATCTCTCCACTGTCATCAGGTCGAATGTATGATTGTCGATATGAATCAGACCATGTGTTGTTGATGATTGTTGTACATTTTGGTTCAAAGTACGACAGTGGCCTTGTCATACAATTGTAATCCGAAGTCCATAATACATCCAAAGAGTCCGTAGTCACGTAGGCCTGAAGATTGGTGATGCCCCGGGGTAGTCCCGCGTTGGCCGTGATGCCCGCGAATGGGATGCGACCGGTGCGATTGCCCGGCTTGTACTGCTCGTGGAAGGGCACCTTGCGCACGTTGAGGAACTGGCAGTAGTTGGACAGGCGGTAGAAGTACTCGGTGCACAGCACGACCGGCTGTCCATCGGGCGGGAACGGGTTCATGTAGAAGATGGGCGTGACCTCGTAGTGGTAGTTGTTTGGACGATGCTCGAGCTCAGAGCGGCCCAGCACCGAGTACTGGTCGACCGAGCACAACACACACTGGAGGGCCTGCAGGTGCTCCATGCACATGTGGGCGTGGTAGCGCGTGTCCAGCACCTCGTGGTACTCGGACGTGGTGATCAAGTCGGGCGTCGAGCCGTTGAACATCACAGTCTGGAAGCCCGTGTCATTGATCTTCTCGCCGGCGCAGTCGTAGAGCGGCGCGTAGAACTGTGTGGCAATGTTGTCCAGACGTGCTTGGAAGGTCTTCTCATCGGTCTGCGAGCAACACGACTTCATCTTGCTCGTCTCATCGTCAGCGTCGTAGAGGAATGAGCAGCGCTGTGGCGTGTAGGGCACGTATGGTGCGCCGTTGAGGTCGGGCGGGAACATGCATTCCACCGGATACGAGTATCTTATCTCTGGTGGGAATGGCTTCTGTGTTGGTTTAGATGTTGCTGATCCTGTTGTCGTCGTCGATGCTGATGTTGTTGCACTATTTGTAACACCAGCATTATTATCTGTTGTTGATGACTCTGTAGTTGGAACGAATCCTCTTTCACGTGATTGAACCATCATTCCAACATCATTATTATTGATGTTCATCAACAATAGTATTAGCAACAATATTAGTTGCCTTTGTAGTTGTATCATTATTTGTTGTTATTGTTGTTGTCTGTCTGTCTGTCTGCCTGTCTTGTGTTGAGTAACTGTCTGTCTGTCTGTCTGTCTGTTTGTTAAAGGCCTAGCCTTGGGTACTCATTAATATGAGTAGATTGAGTGATTGAGCCTGTATCTGTACAACAATGTATATATATATATCTCGATTGATTGATGATCAAGTATTCATTGAGGTATAGTTGTAGTTGTTGATGTTAAGTTGAATGGATGAATGAATGAATGAAGTGTCGTTGTTGTTGTTGAGAACAACATGCCAACTCCTACTAAGTGGTCCAAGACTTTGAGGGGATCATAGATGTAACCCTTTGTCAATCAATTTCAAGTTGGGTCGCTCCGACCTGACTTCGAGACACAACCCCCTCACACCATAAGACAAAGAAGGTCACCAAGTGGCACATGTGGTGGTCACATCAAATGATCAAAGACATCCCATAATTTGATGTCGACTGATCAAGTGTTTTCAAACACCTGATTCGCCCATTTTTTATTTGTTTGGAAAAAAAAATCAAACAAAAACTACTACTGAGAGTGTGTGTGAGGTTTGATTGATCAATTCACTGCCATACCACACAATGTATCCATCTTATCATCCAGTGTGTGTTTCCTTTGTGTGTGACAGAAGGACAAACAGACACTCCCTCTCTTTGATTCATTCCAACACATAAACTCACAAACACACACACAAACATATAACAACAAAACCACAATCACTCGTAACAATCACTCTTAACTCATTCAATCATTCATTCAATCAAACAAATATTTATAGTATTACAGAAGATAGATAGATAGATATAGTGAGATTGGAGAAAGAAGAAAAGAAGATAGGAGTGAGCGAGTGAACAGGGATATGCATCGCTCCAATTATATACTCACACAGCTTGGTGGACAGACAGCTGGTGCTGCATCAGTTGAGGACTTGTTGAGAGAGATCAATCCTACTAGTTGTGAACCAGGTCCACAAGGTTTCCTACAATATGTCGATCAGTCATCACTAAAAGAGATGGCTGCACTCAAACAACAACAACAACTATACAATCATCAACAACAACATTATCACATGCAGCAACAGCAGCAGCAACAACAACATCATCAACAAATGATGTACCATCAACAACAGTCACAACTACAGTCACAACAATCACAATACATTCACAATCATACAATGTCCACTACTACAACATCAACAGCAACATCACAACAGAGAATGAATGGTGGATCATCTGGAGGCACGACATCTGGAGGTATCTTTGGATTCAAGAGTGGCAGCAGCAACAACAACAATAATACAGTCTCTGGCTCAGTCTCTGGTACAGGCGCAGGCGCAAGTAGAACCAACGATGATAGGAAGAGTTCAAGAGCGAGTAGATTGATCAATAATGAGGACGAACGACGACGACGAAAGGAACAGAAACGCGCGAGGGCAAAGGAGAAGCCTATCTTTGTCTCAAAGGTGGACGACCTGCCGCCCGAGTGCATCAAGATGATCAAGAAGTCAAAGATCCCAGACGAGCAGTTGCGCGAGCACTTTGAGATCCTGCTGCCCATCCTGCGCTTCCGCACGGGCTTCAATCTGCGCTCGGCCAACAACTCGCGCAAGTCGGTGCAGATCCAGCCGATGGCCATCGTCTCGCCCGAGACCTCGCCAACAATGAGCGCCACGACCACCACCACTACTGTCACAGCGTCGTCCTCGATGGGACCGATGCGATACGACACCACCAACAGCAAGAACAGCGTAAACAACAATGTCTACAACGAGGACGACTCGTACGATGAGTCTCGTCTCGAGCAATCCATCCTGCCCAAGGGCTCCGTCGAGTTGTTCGAGAAGGGCGACGTCAAGAAACTGTATAAAGGACTCAAACAGATTGGAAGCGGGTATGTTATAACATGGTGGCAGCAGCAACAGCATCGCGGGAAAGGCGTGACTTACTGACACGCCACATATACAGAGGATTTGGAAGTGTGTTCTTGGCCAAGTCCACGTTGGACAAATGCGAGATCGCAATTAAGAAGATAGCGCACACGACGCCAAAGGCAAAGAGGACCAACTTGAATGAGATTGGCTTCTTGCACTTTTGTAATCATCCCAATATTGTAAAGTATTTCCGTAGCCACTTGGTGGACGAGCAGGTGTGGATCGCCATGGAGTACATGCAGGGTGGCACGCTCACCGAGGCCTGCTCCAATCACACGTTCAACGAGAGCTGCATAGCATATGTCGCCAAGGGCATGCTGGAAGGTCTAAAGTACCTCCACTCGCACAACCTAGTCCATCGCGACATTAAGTCTGGCAACATCATGATGACAATCGAAGGAAAGATCAAGATAGGTATGTTGTGTGCCATACTCATTCAATCAATCAATCACAATCACTTACATTCTATCAATCAATCAAAGTTGACTTTGGACTTTGCGTGGACGCCACTCAACGCAAGTTGACACACATGGCAGGATCACCATTTTGGATGTCACCAGAGATGATCAAGGGCATTGAGTATGGATGCGTGTCTGACATTTGGAGCTTTGGTATATGCTTGCTGGAGTTGGCAAATGGACAGCCACCCAATCGCAAGTCATCACTCAATGCCATGTTTGCCATTGCCACCTATGGATGCACTGGTCTCGATCGTCCAGAGCTGTGGTCCGACTCATTCAAACACTTCCTCACCCTATGTCTCGAAGTTGATCCATCAAAGCGACATTCTGCCGAACAGTTGCTAAAGGTATGTTTTATGAGTCAGTGTAGATGAAGTGGTTACATGATGCTAACCATCCACTTCACTTCGATCAATCAATCAATCAATCAACTTGATGGATACAGCATCCTTGGCTACAGATGTCAGAGAATCCAGAGACGATGAAGAAGGTATTGACTCAGATATTTATATCAAATGCCATGCACCAGTTGGAGGCGATATAGAGATAGTAGTGAATGGAGTTGTCGACAACACCTTTGGAATACATTATATATATTATTATTATTATTATCATTATTATTGATAATGTACATTATTATTACGAACCTTTGATGTTTAAGTTTATCGACCTTCGTGCTTGTAGAACCTGTTAAGATAACTCGGTTGATTTGAAATAAGTATTCTTTGAATGATCACGTGACTTGATTGTGTGTGTGGACGAGTGCTTGATTGATTAATTAACTTGAGGGTGCAAGTGTGTGATTGTGGTAAGGTTGATCAATACCACTTCTTCTTTATGCGAGTGTAGCCCACAAATCTTGCTAGTCAAGACCCAGATCGGGACACTCCACGTGTCAATTTGCCTTTTATATACAAATACAAACAAAGATAGAGATACACATACAACATACATATATAACATCAAGAAAGATAGAGAATGATTGGATCACCACCTACGGCAAGCCCTCGTAAGAGATCAGGCACGAGATCAGGATCAAAGGGTGAGGACCCAATGAAGAACTGGTGGCTTTGTCTTCCAGTTGATTATCTGATCACAGCGGGCTCCATTGGATGGACTGATATGCATTCTTTGGAGGTGTTGGAAGAGTTGTCAAACTACCAACCTGGTCCAAATGCTGTACTGCCTGATCTGACACCAGCAAAGATACATCGCATCGTTCAAACCTATCAATCAAAGCTCACATTAGAAACTGTCACACTTCTCCTGGCAACACTGGAGCATCACTTTGTCAGCACTACCTCTCCAGGTCGCACCGAGTTCTTTGTATGTGTTGTTGATTGATGATCTTGGCCTCACTAGGCCTAGGCCTCACACTTGTGGCCGGCGGGCCGGGCACACTTACTCTGTTCCCTTGACTAACATAATCAATCAATCATTCTTGTTCTGGAATCATTCCGATATCTCCCTTTGAACGATCATTCCAACAGAACAAGTTCAAAGACATTCCATTGGATCTGACAATGACATTGCATATGTGCATCCAGAACTTGTCCAAGGGACTCAAGTTTGAACAGTTGGTGGATATATTGTTGGTGGAGGATAGACGTACCTATGCTGCTTATGATACACTCAGCTCTCCTGGCCATCACCACTCGCTAAAGGTCACAATGGAATCACCAGAACAATACCCAATGCACAAAGAGTTCATCAAGTATTACTACGACTTCATCCTACACTTTTACTTGTTTAGCATGTTGGTTGGAGAGTTTCGCGTGATAATCAAGCAGCGTGTCTTGGCCAAGACAAGCCAACGCGCTGAGAGGCTGGAGAGACTGGCAAAACAGCTGGCGGCCAAGGCCGACCTCCTGGTGCGTCAGACCAACGACCAATACTTCCTGCGTCTGTACGATCAGGATGCAGGTCAGGTGCTCGAGATCAACCGAGATGGCGCCACGCTCTACGTCGGCAAACAAAAGCCATGGAGTCGTGCACATGGCAAGTATTTGATCAGGAACTTGGTGCATGGCGACTCGGGTACCAAGTCCAATCATCTACATCTCGTCTCTACAGACAACTTTAGTGCCATTGTCAAAGTCGCTGCCATCCCAATCGATGAGATCATCGACCTACATCAATCCTATCTCAGCCATCTTGGCACGACAAACGAGCCCTGCCACTACTGCCATCTTCCATCCTACCCACCCTATCGATGCTCCTCATGCAAAGTCAACATCTGCTACCTCTGTCTCAGGCGCAGTGAATGTCTGCCATGCTACATCACCAAACGTATGTCACTGCATCACTCAATCAGGATGGTCCCAGCCATCAAACATTCGTTCAATCAATCGAGCCGGAATGGCCATTCCATGGCCATCACTTTATCATTCAAACTAACATCTTGGCCAATACAGTACCGATGACTGTGATCGTCCATTTCAAGGATGAACAGAAGTTCTTGACAGTGGAGAAGCCTGACTTGCGTGAGTTTGCAACATTGGTATATAAGACATTCGGGATCAACAAGGGAATGAGCATTGCCATGAGACTGGTACACAGTTCTAAACAGGAGATACCACTCGACAATGATATCAACCTGGCGCTGGCATTGGGCGAGGGCAACACATGCAAGATGGTACTGGTCACCATCCCAGACCCAGTGATCATCGCACCAATCATACCAATTGCCCTGGTGGACCAAGGTGATTCTATTGGCGAGGGTGGCTACGCCAATGTCTACAGAGCAACTGTGCCCAAAAGACCAGAGTTTGCTGGCAAAGACATGGTGCTCAAGTTGCTCAAGCTACACAATGGCGCACTATCTCGCTCCGACAGACTTGGCATGGATGCTGAAACTAAGCTCGTAACCCTATACAAGTTCAGACGCGAGGCATCACTCTTGTCGTATGTTTGATCGTCTATTCCTGGATCAATTAATCATTGACTCACTCACTCTCTTCATAATTCTCTAGGCACATCCAAAGCGTGCATGTTATTGGCCTGCATGCCTTTTGTCAAGACTTGGACAATGATCAATATGGTCTGTTGCTGGAACGCGCGCCACTTGGCACCATCAGCCCAGATAACAAGTATCCATGGGAGTTGCTGTTGTTGATGCTGCTCGATATATGCAAGGCGTTGGTGGCCGTTCACAACTTGGGCTACATCCATCAGGACTTGAAGCCATCCAATATCCTGTTGTTTAACGAGTGCGTCGACACACCCTTCCGCTGTAAGGTCACAGACTATGGCATCTCGACGACCAGGAACAAGCAACACAACTGGGGACACACGGGCCAGAGCCATACGCCACACTATTGTGCACCCGAGCATGATAAGTATGGCGAGTACGATGAGCGCGTTGACATATACACTTATGGCGCACTCATGTATGAGTTGATCACAAGCTATCAGTACTCTGATCACTTTAGCAAGGCATCATTCGAGTTTAGCAAGATCAAGCAGCCCGATGCCAAGTTATTGTGCCAGCTCCTGCTCAAGGAAGATCCAGAGCTGCGACCCAAAAAGATGGAGGAGGTGCAGGAGAAGTTGGAAGGTCTGTTACAAAAGTGTCGTGATAATCCTTCAGCCTGGCCAGCTAGATAGGCTGAGGCGGCGCAATGTTACTGTACATATATATAAAGAGTCATTGATTGATTGATTGATTGATTGATTGATCGTGTTTGGTTCGTCTACAAATACATCCTATCCTTAGCGCAATGATCAGGACTGCTGCTGGCATTTATTGTTGATGTCCAACTTGCTTTCATACTTTAACAACTGCTCCTTGAATCCTACATTGGGCATAATCTGTGTTCTCTTTGCCTAAGAAGATTGATTGATTGAGTTAGTGAGCGAACTAACGATGATGTGGCGACGTCTAACAATACATACTTGTACAAAGTTAAATGCATTCCTGTAGGTTAGCTGATGGTACTTCATCAGGTAGGCAATGATTAGGGTTGAGCTACGTGAGATTCCAGCGCGACAGTGAACTAGTACACCGCCAACCTTGCGACCTTGCTCGATAAAGGCGGTGGTCTGTTCAAAGTGGACGGAGAGGTCGTAGTTGGGAGTGTCACGAGCATCGTCGATCGTGTAGTATTTGAAGCTGCGAGGGAAGTATGGCGCCAGGTCACCAATGGCCAGCACGACGTGGGTGATTCCAAGCTGCTGCAGGATGGACGCGTTATTTGCGCTGTCCAGACCGCCAAGGAACACGTTGGGGATGATCTCTGTGGGCAAACTGGTGAACATGGTCAGAACGGACTCGACCAGCTTGAACTCAGCGGGTATCGACAACAGGTCCCTGTTGTCCCTGATGTTGATCTCCTTCAGACAGCCCAGACCGCCACCCTCGACCAGTGGCACCTCGACGTTGCGGCCGGGTTTGAATCCCTTGGGCGCCAGCAGGGCCAGGTCGGCAGAGATTGAGTTGAGCTTGTTGGAGGACACGTCGATGTGGTGCAGGTTGACCAGCGAGCGCATCGTTGGCAGCGTCTGGATGTGGTTGAGGCCGATCCACACGAACTTTAGATTGACGAGCTGATCAAAGTTAGCCGGCAGTGATTTCAGCTTGTTGTGAGTAAAGTCGATCGTCACCAATTGAGTAAGGTTACAGAAGCTGTTTGGCAAAGAGTCAATATGATTGTACTTCATCGAGATGTACTTCAAGTTCTTTATCCTATCAATGTCCTCTGGTATGGACGTGATGCTGTTATGTATGAGTGTGCATGTTAGTATTAGATGGGATCATTCCATATCGATCAATCACACATACCTATTCTTGTCCATTGAGATATGCGTCAGAAGTGGAAGATGTGAGAGGACATCGATGGGGAACTTGCTGATCCTGTTGCGACTAAAGTTGATGGTTGTCAGGGTCTTGACAACCTCGATGAAGGGTGGCACGATGGTGAAGAAGTTGGAGGAGAATGAGATCTCGACCAGACTCATCTCGGCCAGGATGTCGAATATCTCATTCTTGATAAACTCCAAACGATTGAGACTGAGGTCGAGCGAGTGCAACACAATCTTGCGACCATCCACCGTCTGCAGCTGGACGGGCGGCACTATCTGCTTGGGTGTGCCATGTCTCGAGGTTGGCTTGCCAATCGTCTTCTTGATCGTCTTGTAAAATGACTTGTTCTCGCTGTCTTTTTCTTTGTCTTTACCGCTTTCTTTGCTGTTGCTGGACGCACCACCGCTGGCCGTCAGTGGTGGTGTTGTTGATGTTGATGTTGATGAGGCCGTCAGAGTGGATGTTTGTTGGCTAGGCGAAGAGCTAATGAGTGGAGAAGGCGAGGATGATGACGTGGGCGACTCGGAGATGGGCTCGGACGACACGCTGACAGTCTTCTTGTCCTCATTGGCAATGATCTCGGCCAGCGACTCGATCTCAAGGTCGGGGTTGAACTGTGAGTGCAGACGGTACTTCTTAGAGGGCGAGCTGGACGGTGAGCTGGACGGCGACGAGTTGACGAATGAGTTGTTCACGCGCTCTGGCTCCTGGTCGAGCGAGACGACTGGTGGCGACGAGTTTGATGGTGGTCGCTTGGCGGTGGCCTGCTCGCTGCTGGACTTTGGATTCAGCTCGATGAAGCTCTTGGACACCGTGTGAGATGTGGGGCTGGGCGAGGCGGCCGACCATCCCTTCTTTGAGCCCGATGGCTTTGTCGAGGGTGGGGGTGTGGGTGGGGGCGTAGTAGTCGCGATAGAGTTGGCAATAGCCGATTGACTGGCAACAGCAATCTGTTGCTGTTGTTGTTGTTGTTCTTGTATTTGTTGTACTTGTATCAGTGGTGTCTGTTGTGTCTGTTGTGTTTGTGATTGTGTCATCTGTGTCTGTTGTGTTTGTGTCTGTGATTGTTGTGATTGTGTCAACTGTGATTGTGTTGCAGACTTGTATACTACATGATCATTCGTATTCCTATTCTTTAGATAATCACTGTTGTTCAGTGAGTCTGGTCGGACGATCTCCACACTACCGAGCAGACCATGGAATATCTCCAACTTTAACTTCTTCAAGTTCCTATTCTTAAAGTCAACGTGTAGTCTTCCATCCAAATCAACTACCTGTACTTTGTACTTATTCCTCGTTGTAGAATGTGATGATGATGATGATGACGATGACTTATCAGGTGCCACCTGATCTGCCTCAACATCATCAGTAGATGAATCAGGAGCGATCACACTGTTTGAGTTACCCATAATAATTAATAATTAATAAATGATTATAATAATTAGTTAGTAGTGATACAGATATAAGTAAGTAAGTAAGTAATAAGTATTATTATAAGTTAGGTATGAATATGATTACAGCCAATGACAAGACTGACTCACTCTCAGACTGCAGAGTCAACCAAACACACACTTTAACAACAAACACCACCAACAAGAAGATGTTTGTGATTGAATGATGGAAATTGTGTGTGCTGGCGTGCCCCATTTAGTCGGTTGGGAATAAGTTTCGCTCTTTCCAACTCAAAACACTGTTTGTAAGCGCTGCAAGCATCACAATTGTTCGTTGTTGGAAAAAAAAGAGAGATAGTGAGTTTTGAGTGTGTTCTATTTTTATCATAATGCGCGTCTTTTGATCATCAGTCAAAGTCAAACATTCTTCTTTATTCTTTACCCACACAAAACTGGGGTTATTTGATGTCTAAAGACAAAAAGAGAGATTAAATCCCATCATTGTACGATTTAAACTCACCCACCCACATGTGACCTGGAACCATTCCACCCCAATCAATCACATCACACATAATTTGAATTATATTATATTATAAATAATTATATTTATTGTTTATGGATTATGGTTTCATGTTACTAAGTTGAGCTGTTCCTTCGTCGGACTTTGATCTTCTGGACTTGGATGAGGATGTGGACTTGCGTTTCTTGATGATTATGATGGTCAATGCAATGAGTAGGGCAAGAGCGACAACACCTCCAACAACAATTCCTGCAATGGCACCATTCGATAGTTTGGATCCAGTTGATGGTGTAGTACGATCACCATTTCCAATGAATACTACCAAATCATTACCAATTAGTTCAGCTCTATAATTTGATGATGGGATATCTTTAACATCATCACCAGATTCAAGATCATAACTTGAGAACTTCACACCTTTCAATACATCCGATTCCAAATTAGTACCAACTGGAAGTGTGACCAATGTGAAGTTGACATTCTTAAGGTATGAAGCGACTCTAACAGTTAAGGCATTGTTTCCAAGGGTGGCCTTGGATGTAACATTAACTTCATTGATTGATTGAGTGAATAAGTTAGTGATCAATTAATCAAATTATTAATATTATGTTAAACATACCATAAGTTGAGTTGGTGGAACTGACACTTAGTGTGATGGTACCTTGATCATTGATTTGTAGTGTTCCAATGTTAAGGTATTGATTGTAGATTGAAAGTAGACCAGTGTTGGTCAATGTTCCAATGGATGCAGTGTTGTTTGATCCAAATATAACATGTCCTCTAATATTCAATGTTGAATCTGGAGATAATACAAATGAAGCAGATTCAATAACTTGTAATGAAGATTGAACCTCAATAATTGATCCAACTGCATTATAAATTGTATTGCCTCTCACTGAAATCCATCCTTGTCCACCAATCTTGGAAGATGACAATGTAAACCTTGCATCATCCTAAAATGGTTTGGGTTATGGCTTGGGTTAGGGCAAGGGTAAGGGCAAGGGGTGGATAGATTGAATAATGGACTTACAGATATCTCTGAGGTCTTGGATACATCAATAGAAGAGTCGATTATTGATATCATTGATTGATTGTATGATTGAAGATTGGATAGGGTAACGTTGGAGTTGGTGATGGTGAGTGTAGCTTGGGTGGTAAGGGTTGATCCCAGTCCAATGTTGAGTTGTGCTTTGGACAAAATAAATGATGATGTATCTTGTAATGACATGTGATTACCAATATTCATAATGGAGTTTGATGATATTGATACAATTGATTGATCACTTTGTAGCCAATTGCTACCTTCTGATGATGATGACACTACCAAAATTGATTCCTCAAGTGCCATTCTAGACTGTCCACCAATTGTAATTGATCCAATACTAAAGTTTGAGTACTTGGCCACCAACATGGAGTTATCATTCAATGATAGACTATTGGAACATTCAATGTTGGATGTTGATATTCTTGAACTTGATGAGTTCTGATGTACCATATTGGAATTGATCAAAGTGATATTTGAATTATCAACTTCAAAACCACCACCAATTCTAAATTGTCTTGGACCATTTCCATTGGATTGAATCCGCAGTGATGTATATGTTGATTGGACATCTGATTCATCCTATATAAAAGGTTAGAATATTAATATAAATAAAATATTGTAATATCACAATAATATGATGATTATGAACATACAGAAATATTAATATCGGTGTTTGTTTGAACTGATGAATAGTTGAATAATGCTGTGGAGCTCAATAAAGTTGGATTGGATTTCTATCGATAAATTATAATTGTCAATATTAGTATCCATTATGGATCTTTCAATCCATGATTCAAAGACTTACATCACCATTGATAGTGAGTTGATTGTTGACCAATAGATATCCTGGTGAATTATGTTCCAGTTTGTTGATTATCAAAGGGGCTTGGACACTGAACAATCCAGTATTGGATATTGAGTTCATTGTTGATGTAGCATCTTTTACATTGACGTATAGTGTAAGTGAGTGTCATTTTGATTGATTGATTGAATATCTTACATTGGAGGAATGCACCAGAGTTTGTCAATGATACATTTGAGTTGAATTGATCATTTGTTTGTATCTGTCCATTGTTGATCAATTGTACTACTTTGAATTGTTGTTGTTGTTGTTGTTGTTGATTGTATATTAGAGTTGATCCAAAATTAATTGTTATTTTATTGACAGTCAAACTATTATTGACTATCAAATTGATATTATTATTTGTTGGACCTAATGTCAATGATGCAACATTCACATCTGTAGTTGTAATATCTACTATAGTATTTGGTACATCAATAACAACATCATCTACATTTGTAGGAATTGTACCAGTTGACCAAAGTGTATTATTTTGGAAATTATCTTCCAAGTTTGCTCCAGTCCATTGAACTGTTGCTGCATTGGACCTCAACAATAATAATGTTAAAGTCAAATAAATAATAAATATAATCTTCATCTCTGATTGTTTGATAGATTGATTGAATGATTGAATGAATGAATGAACGAATGATTCTGAATTGGAACTAACATACTTAACTGGTGGTCCTCCAAGCAAACCTTGGTGGACTTCATCAGCCATCAACCCCCAACATCCACATCCCACATCCCACATTCACCAATACACACACGATGACACAAATAGGAGTTCTTGAAGGTTCCAAACGTCAAACAGTTAAAAAATCAAATATGGTTGCGTTCATTACCAAGATGACCACATGAGGTGGGTCACTGTGACCACATGTCTGGGGGCAACTCATTGATGCGCGCCATTCTTTTGCCGATTTAGACTTGTCGACTTGATGATGGTTTATGTCACTATAATTAGCCTATTTCATTCATTCGAATCATTTAAATATATGTTCTTCGTCAGAGTTCTTTTGTGTACGTTTACATATATATTATTGTAATCATCATCATCAGTTATTTGTTTGATCGTGTTTGTGGTGTGTCTGGGAGTGAGTGCGGGATCTAATTAATTTAAGTTAATGCGCGGATGGACCACCTCTCTGACATGGGATGGGATGTCCAACAAGATCACTTAAAACATGTCCAATACAATGAACCTTATAAAGTTGATCATTCCGGAATGATTGTATTATAATGTGGGATTTCCGTGTCCCTGCTAATATGATCCTAACCATTCCCATCAGAATTACTATCTAGATACTTATGTTTGGACATGATCAGGTTAGGAGAATTAAGTTTAGTATGCGGTCCATTTATAACATCTTGTAGGTTCTTGTTTGTTCGGGTTCAAGCCCAGAGAGGTGGTCCAATGGGGGGGGGGGACAATATTGCTACCTCCGATCACAAGGTGTCTTTATCGTGTTGGTGGTCCAACAAACACAAACATATACAAATAATAATAATGTTTAATGTGATGATTGAAAGAATGTTAGATTGAATGAATGAATACCATCCACGTCTATCCGTGGACTTGTTCGCATTCGCTTTAGTCTCCAGGTCATCCTATAACTCTGTTAACAACTAGGGTATATATAAAATTTATAACCTATTATAAGATGAGAGTCGTGTTGTTTGGTTGTTTGTAGGTAGTTAAGACAAGAACTTAACATGACTCGCAGGTCACTCTTCTGTGTATGAGTTGAACAAGTAAATTGTCAGATGAATTTAAATGGATGTCTTGACTCTGCAGTAACTATGTCACTGGTGTACCACCGAGTGCTAACATAACCACACCTTGGTGCCAGGTGATGACGACCACAATCCTCTGGTCAAAAAAATCTGATCAGTGCAAGTGTGGGTGTGTGTGATGAATGATCATTCATTAGAATTTACATTGGTAGACACACGCTGAGACAAATGAGAAGATCAATTTGTGATATCATTCATTCATTCAAACAATCATTAGTATAAGTATTTATATAATATAATATGGATCCTATAATTGGCATTCTAAACTTGAAAGGTATGATTGAAATGATTGATAATTAGTGTCCAGTGGACACCTCAGTCACTGACAATCATGATGTTATGATACCTTATAATGTTATAGTGGTCGAGGGCAAGAACCTCCCTGCCATGGACCCAAATGGCAAATCGGATCCATTCTTTGTAATTCAATTCGCAGGTGAGAAGGTGTACAAGAGTGAGGTCATCAAGAAGACCTTGAATCCAAGATGGGACGAATCACACAACCTCGTCATCCGTGCATCACAGTCTGCCTACACCATCAAGTTTGACATCTGGGACTGGGACAAGATCACTTCCAACGGTATGTTCATTCATTCATTCATTCATCACCATTAACTCACTCACTTACTTGGGCACTCAATCAAACTAGACTATATTGGAGAGATTGAACTTGATGTACCAGCATTGTCAAGGGGAACATTGGATAAGTGGTACCCTGTAAAGAAGAAGGAGAAGACAGATCGTGGTGAGATACACTTGGTATCAAACTTTATCACAAAGAAGGAGGTATACTCTGCATTCTGGACAAGTGTCTGCAGACACTTCTCCAACAACGAAGCCGAGGATGTACTGTCACTGCCAGACTACACTGCACTCATCACCTCTGTCAACTCTGACTTCCCAATGTCAGAGATTGAGACAATGGTATGTCATTCATTCATTCAATGATTCAATCATTCACTAACTTAGTCCATTCAACCAATCAATCAATTAAGTTTGAGAAGGCTGATCTCAATGGAGATGGAAATATCTCTGTATCAGAGTTGGAGCAATTCTTTAGTGAGACTGAGGAGGGAGAGAAGATTGTAGAGAGATTGTTGGATGGCAATCCAGACTTGATTTGGTATGCATCCCGCCATGGTCACATGACGCGCCAGGACACTCACTAACTCACGCACTGGCACCCTCGATCAATCAACCAATCACATTTACACAGGGAGACATATGCAATCTCAGATTCATACTCAACTATTGCAGATAATATCTTCTCAAAGAGTCATCACTCTTCATTGAAGACTGTGGACAATCGCAAGATGAAGGTGATCAATGTTCATAATAGAGAGACTGGCAAGTTGGAGGAGGAGAAGATACCTCATTACATTGAGGTAGCAATGCGTGTGATGTACTCTACAAAGTCTGGCAGAAGTGCCTGCAACAACACACAGGTGAGACGTCTGCTCAAGTTCCTCACCAACAAGACTGGCAAGAAGTATGCTGCCGCTGACAGTGTCAAGGACATCCCACCATTCATCAAGTTCCACAACCTCAACATCGATGAGATCCTGGAACCACTGACCTCCTTCAAGAACTTCAACGAGTTCTTCTATCGTCGTCTAAAATTATCCGCCAGACCAATATACGAGGTTGGTAACCCAGTATGTATCTTGATCACCATCACGCCACACTTGGTCCTGGAACTATCCCACTTATTCAATCAAAACACTCAATTTCTGGACTACTCCAAACACCAAACTACTCATTCAATCAATCCATCCAATCACTCACTGGAATTGTTCCAATCACTCATACTTACACGACACACCAATCAAACATAGTCCATCGCAGTCTCGCCAGCTGATGCACGTCTACATGTATTCGAAACACTTGACAAGGCAAAGGAGTTGTGGATCAAGGGCAAGAACTTTACTTTGGCATCTTTGTTGCAGGATGAAGCTTTGGCCTCACAGTATGAGGGCGGTTCGATTGTTATTGCAAGACTAGCGCCACAGGACTACCATAGATTCCATGTACCTGTGGATGGAGTGATTGGCACCACCAAACACATTGATGGCGAGTACTTCACCGTCAACCCAGTGGCCATCAACCAAGACATTGACGTCTACACTGAGAACAAACGAAGTGTCACCATCATCCACTCCAAGTGCTTTGACAACGTCATCTTTGTCAGTGTCGGTGCCACCATGGTTGGCTCCATCAACCTGCTCACCACCGAAGGACAGCATGTCCAAAAGTAAGTCAATCCAAATCATTCATACTCATTCATTCATTCATACTCACTCACTCAATCAATGATCATTCAGGGGCGATGAACAAGGATACTTTGCATTTGGAGGATCGACCATTTTGTTGTTGTTCAAGAAGGGCACTATTGCCTATGATCAGGACATTGTTGTCAACAGTGCCAAGCCAATTGAGACATTGGTTAAGGTTGGCACTTCATTGGGTCGTGCTATGACCCTTCCTTTATAAAGTGATGTTGTGGTAGTCCACACCCAATCAATCACGTGACCATTTTTAACACACTCGATCACTTTTGATCATTCTTTCATTCACTCAATCAATCATCCAAACTATCAAATAATTACAACTAGTTATGTGTATAACTTATATTTAATGATGGATAGATTACCATTAACAACATTAATAATTATATTTAATTATTTGAAAGATGATAGGATTGATAGGTTGTGCTTTGGATTGTCATGCAAGAGGAATTGGAACTTTGCTCTTTGGATATGTTAAGCTACAAGCATGGATTGTCATCTGATGCCCTACCAAACACGATAACAAAGTTGAAGTTGAACACCACCATCTCACCTGGTCTTCTGCCACCATCCATCACCAAACTACATCTTGAACACAATCAACGTATCACACCGGGTGTGTTGCCGCCATCACTGTTGACGCTCAAACTTGTTGGAAAGTTCAACTCGTTGATTGATCCAGGAACCCTCCCAGCCAGCCTCACCACGTTGACATTGGGCCACTCGTTCAATCAAACAATCGAAGGCATATTCATGAACATTCAACTCAAACATCTCAAACTTGGTGATGCCTTCAATCAACCTATCACGACAAGTACCTTCCCTCGGTCTCTCATTGCTTTGAGCTTAGAGGGGGAGAAGTTTAAACAGGTGTTGCCACGAGGATCACTCCCACCCTTGCTCAAACACCTCTCCTTTGGATCAGGCATAGACGGCAACTCATTAATGCTTAAGAGCACCTTTGCCAACATTGGATCACTTCAGCATTCACTCCGATCGTTCACCATCGGCTACTCAAAGTTCGCCCCGTTGCCAATGGGATTCATTCCGCCAACCCTCACCAAGCTGACTCTGTTGGGAAAGTTTCCATTAAAGTCGTTGAAGGGTACTATCCCATTGACCCTGCTGTCCCTGGATATCGATTGCGTGTATGATTCTACTGGCGACATTCCTCGCGGCACATTCCCACCGTCCCTCACCGAGTTGATGCTGCCTAGGGGCGGGACAATTACCGTCCACGACACTTGGCCTGTGGGCCTGCGCAAGCTGTCCATCCCAAGCCTCAGTTTCATCAGGCAGATTGAGCATCTTACACATCTCGACTATGTGCTAGTGGACGAGGAGATCATGATACGTGGACCAGCAATCTTGGCGCAGCCATCCAAACTACGATGTCGACAGTTAAAGCTCAAGGTAACCTCCACGATTGACGACGACGACTGTTTTGGTATGGACCTTCCACACTTTATTGGACGGTCGTTGACAACCTTTCCCAGAGCGAGGACTCTCGAAGTGGAGTACGGCGACATCTCCATCCCCTGTCTTCGAAGGATTGCCTCCAAGGGCGTATTGTTTGATGGTAACTTCTTTCATCGCGACATGTTTGGATTCATGAGGTTGGCGGACAAGCACTTTGTACCAGAGCCAAACTGGAGAAGCAATGATGCCTATGGTTATGACGATGATTATTGATTGATCGTGGATTGATGACCATCATGCTTGGAACTCAATGGCGTTCTGTCTGGTGATGGTGATCGTCTGTTCCACTGTCCATTCCTTGGCCTTGCAAATGGCCATTACAACATCCAATATGCTCGACTCTGCCTCCAGTGGAGTGTTTTGATCAGACTCAAGTAATAGTCTATCATCAGGTATCGACTGTTGTTGATAGCATGGAGTCAATAAACTTTCAATCAATCAATCCAACATAATACATACCTTGATCATCTTGTACACCTTTGATGATGAGAGATTAATGAATGAGATGCCAAAGTAGAAGCGATTGCCTTTGGTCTTCATCTTGGCGAATGAGTCAACAGTTGATGGTTTGCCGCCTGTTGTAGTTGTTGTGCTTGAGTCAGTATGATTGATTGATTGATTGTGTGAGTGGACTTACTGAACGTGTGAAGGGCAATCTTCCTCGGCATCTGATCGATTGGTAGTGCGATGAAGTAGTCTAGGAGCTTGCCATGAAGTTGAACACAGTGTAGACTGACAAGACGATTGAATTCTACTGCAATCTTGATCAGTTGATCAAATACTATCCATTGCTCAGCCTGTTCGTTCTTGCCAGTGGCGCGACACTTGGTCACGCGGTCCACTCCAATCTCACCGACCATCGCATTGGGATACTGTGTGAGTTGTTGACGTAGCTGGTCGGGCCAAGCAGTGTTGATCACCGTTGGGTAGGTGTCAGACACCATCTTGGTTGGGTCTTGCTCGGGGTTTGTGTCCAGCAGCTCCTTGGGCGGGTGCACGAGATGCACGAACCAGGGATGCACGCCAAAGCAACGAATGGTGCGAGTGCCCAGACGGTCACCATATCTGTTGACACGTGTCCAGTCGTCCACGGTCGTTCCCATCAACCAGGTGCAGTGCAGGGGTAGCTTGATGTCTGCGAACTCGAGGTTATCCACATCTTCGTGAATGTGGCTGTGTGAGTCGATGATCAGATGTTTGTTGGCATGGAATGAATCCAACATCTTGTCGTTGATTGAGTGTTGGTGCAATGCGTCGATTGCAGACTTGAGTAGGTTCTTGGCGGCATCGAATGTGAGAAGTGTATGAGCGTCATTGATTGGCACCCATCGCGAGTCCTTCACCTCCTCAGCTTGAAGTACGAGAGTGCCGCTCACTTGGGCCAAGAAGTAGTGCACAGACTTGTTGATTGTATCGCCACGTTTGTTCTCAAAGTTGTAGTGCTCTGTCAATGGTTGTTCAACCAGCAATGTATCGATCACCAAACCAGTCTCTTCGTGTAGTTCACGCTTGGCAGACTCCAATGCTGTCTCGTTTGGTTCTGGATGACCCTTTGGGAAGGCCCAATGTTCGCCCTTCAAGTGTTGTATAACAAGTATCTCCCATTCCTGTTGTTGTTCCTGGTCACCATTCTTCCTCCTCAAAGGTATGACTCCATAGCAGGTATCAGTGATGATCATTTATGTGTTTGTTTTTTTGTGTGGGATGATTGATTGATTGATCAAAGACCAGATCAGGATGGTTGAGAAATTGATTGAAATTGAAAGAAGGAAATGTACAGAACAAATTCGTGGCATTATCAAGAAACCGGAGTCAAAGAAGCCGGAGAAGGTCATTGATTCTATGGTCGACAGTTACTTGGCATCGTTCCTTGACAATTATCACACTGTCATAGATGCCAATAGTGGACGGGACTACAAATAATGACATCAAAAAAATAAGAAAGGTGATGGACTGCACTATTACATCTTCAGATACAGGTACTACAACCACTACAACTACTTCACACAAACCAACAAGGCGACACAAACAACAACAACAAGAACTACTTCAACACATAAGAACATTTAATAATGTGTGCTGCTGACAATGATGTCAACAACACTTGATCATGCTTATTCCTACTATGTCATCTATTTCGGATTGGACCAATCGGATTCCCTCCACACCCCCTCAATTATTTAATCAATTAATTGAACAAACACAATCAGGAAAGTGTGGTTCAATCAATCCAAATAAAAATATCACCCTCTCTGAGTGTTTATCCACCCATTCCCTACATTATCCTGATGTTTTTTTCGATTGGGTAAAACAATCCAATCTTGGGAATTCTACAATAGTGGGGTTGAGTGAGAGAAACTATTAGTTTAATTGGCTTATTGTTTGTTCATCAAATAATTTACAGTACTAGGTGGAGATTGAAACATACATATGTATATCCATAAATATGTATGAATTGATCTTCACCCCTTTGATGATTTTTTCAAGCCAGCTACCCCCGATAATTTATGGGGTGGGCGTACCTCCTTCCTCTTGATCCCACCAATTATTTGTAGAATGACCAATTAAAATTGTAACGTTTAGATTTTGGAATATTATTTTTAATAAGAGAATTCATTATAAATACATACGATCGTATCCTCTTCAACAACAAAAACAAAACATAATTAATTATTATTATTCATCTAAACTAACAAACAAAACTATTGAAATATGGGATGTAAGTAAAGTAATATTTAAGTACCCTTATCTACCTTTATTTTTCTAATATTTATTCTCATTCTTCTCTCTCTATCCAATTTTTTTATATTTAATTAGTAAAGGATGTTGTCTTTGATAAGGGTGTTGAGGTCGTCCAGGATGTATTGGGACTCGGTGGTGAAACCAACAATGCCAATTCAAACGACAGGGCTCCCTCTGAACAAAGACAGAATGCAAGAGATAATAAGACCTACAACAATATCATAAGTAGCCAGAACAACAACAACAAAGAGGTCATCGAGAATGGATACGACTCAAACAGCAACGATGGTGTCCTCCAAGGTGGTGAACAAGATAATAATCAATACTCCAACCAATACTCTAGCACCAATGAATCCTATTCCAAGTACACCTAAGTTGAATAAACTAGAAACAATTTCCAAAGGGGAATTAATTGTTCTAATATCGGTTAAGACTATTATTTCTATTTGTTATCCGAAATACAATTATAAAATGTTTAATATTTCTAGATTGAGGCGAACTTGAATGAATGATTGGTACAGATCAAAACAATGTTATTGTCAATCACTCTGATTTGGTGAATGTTCCAGTCATCTTCATCCACAAAATACGTTCCAACATTTGGAGTGGCTTGAACAACTCGCGCAATAACTTCCAACAATTCATCCTTCGTTGCTACGCGTGGGCTCATATCCATGTCGCAATCAGGGTCATAAGCAAGATTGATTCGTTGCACTTGGAATCTTAGTTTATCGCATCGTATTGTTGAATATGGCGTGTCATTGCCTTTGACAGTTAAGTCATACAACAACTCAACTGTTTCAAGTTGTGAGAGGTGCTCGAATTGCTTGGCAAATTCCAGATTGGGTATTGAGGTGCTTTGAAGATCAGATGGCAATGAATCTTTATCAAATTTCATTCTTCTACATTGTGAAAGGACCAACTTGGTGAGTGATGATGGTAGTTTGTCTCCTGGAGACTCATTGCAAAAGTCTCCATCAAGCTCAATTGATTGAAGTGATGATGAAAGCGATCCAGGTTTGATCAACACCTGATGATCGGTTGATATATACAACTTGGTTATTGATGATGGAAGTGATCCAGGAGCAAGAATGTTGTCATTTAATAACCTAATTCTCAACGATTGAAGCGAAGGGAAGGCGGGCGGTTGATCTGGAAGTAGACCTGAAACACTGAGTTGAGTGAGCGAGGTAGGCAAGGAATCTGGCTCAATGATTATCCTCTTTGATTGTTCGATATTGAGTGATCGGAGTGATTCAGGGAGTGATCCCATTGTAATTGGACCCAAAAATGAATATCCAAATGTCAAATTGTTGAGGAGAGTGAGTGGACTGAGAAGGCCTTCGTCAAACATGTTGAAGGAGTAGTCAAAAGTGAGTTGTGTGTGGGATCGAGTGAGGGAGTGAGCCTGGCTCAATGTATGAGTTGAAGTAATATCCAAAGAATAGTTGATTGAGCGAAGATGGGAGCTGTCCATTGGAAATCGGTTGATTGAAATTGTAGCCTAAGGTCAGACTGGTTAATGTTGGTGGTAGCGATCCAACTTGAATGGGCAAGCTATACGTTGAGCCAAGGGTTAAGGTCTGAAGTGATTGAGGCAGAGTACCAACACTGATTACATTGTTATAATAATCGCCAAGTATGAGCGTGGTGAGTGATGATGGAAGCGACCCTATCTGTAATGGCTGGCTGAACATTGATCCAAGAGATAGGGTCTGAAGTGATTGGGGCAGATCACCAACATTGATTGGTTGGTTGAAAAAGTAGCCAAGTGAGAGATTGGTAATGGTGTCGGGCAGTGATAATGGTGTGATCATCTGGTTGAATCGTCCTCCTAGTTCAAGAATTGCAAGTGACTTGGGAAAGGGTATGTTACTTTGTCTGAGGGAGGAGTCCACGCGCATCCATGTGATTGACTCTGGCAACTCTGTCGTCTCTGACCATCTATAGGGTGTATTTCTTTGAGCATTCTGCCTCAGTGATACCATCAACTTGTTCATATTTGCCATCAATCTCTTGCAACACAATGCAAGACACACCTTGTCGACCAAATCATTGAGTAGTTTAAATAAATCAACCATAACAATGTCTGGTAAGTTGTCCAACATTGAATGATCATATCTTTGATGCTTTGATGTCTCAGGATGAACGACATCTTGCTGCTCTGTAGTGTTTGAATCATTAACCACAACATCATGATGTATTATATCTTTGTTTGTATCCATTATTATTATATTTGAACTGATGATTAATAGACAACAGACTATAGTAGTGTATCAATGATGAAACAGTTATTATATGTATGTATTATATATTATACAATGGATGAATGAAAGAATGAACATCCATGAATCAAACAAAAAGGTGAAACTTTCTCACAAGTTCTTTGTGATCGAGGGTCGAGGGTTGGGGCAAGGGTTGAGGGTGAGGGCTTTCTAAACAACATGAATAGTCAATCATGATTCTTATGATGACAGTGTGATTAGTTTGAATGAATGATTGGAATGGAGGTGCAGAAATTGATTATTGTCAATCGCTCGGATGAGGTGTGTGGAATGTAGTTCTTGGACAACTTCGAATGTGTCAACATTTGGAAAGGCACGAATAGCTCTTGTAATGACAGCCAAGAGTTCATCAGGAGTAGTTGTCCGCGTGGCAAATGTGAAGTCCATCGATGGGTCACAATCAACGTATATACTCTTGACTGTGAACTTTAGTCTGTTGCACTTCAATGTTGAGATGTTCGTGTCGTCCAAATCACATGGAAGCTTGAGCTCGACATGCTCAAGATGTGTAAGTTGTTCAAAGTACTTGACCAAGTGAACACCTGCTATGGAGAGACTGCGAAGACCCAATGGTATTGTGTCCACAATGTTGAGTGTACAGTTGTCTGGAAGACACAAAAGAGTGAGCGAAGGTGGTAGTGTGCCTTGAGCCAATTCTTGGTCCATCCGTCCCGAAAGGATCAATGATTGAAGTGATTGAGGTAGTGATCCTGGTGAGAGCACTATCTTTATCCTGCTGACTATTATCAACTCTGTTAATGACGATGGCAGAGACCCAGGTACCAGTGTAATGTCATCGATTTCATATATTCTAAGTGATAACAGATGTAAAGGGAATGGGCTCACCTGACTTTGAGCAAAGACACTCAACTTGGTGAGCGCAGGGGGGATGGATTGCGGATCATCAACGATGAGTCTAGGCGATCGTTCAATATCGAGTGTTTGTAGTGATGGAGGGAGTGATCCAGGTGTTAATGGTCCAACAATACCAAAACCAAAAGACAAGCTGTTGAGCATCGGTAGTGAACTGAGCAGTTTGTCAGTCAACTTGCTGAAGATTTTACCAAACTTGAGTTGTATTAACGTGTGAGGTAATGAGTCAGGAGCAATGATTGAGTTGAAGCGATATCTAAATTCAAGTTGAGTGAGTAATGATGGGAGCTGTCCAGGCCCGATAGGTTGATTGAACTCATAGCCAAAGGTTAGACAAGTGATGGTAGTTGGCAAAGAACCAGTTTGAATGGGTTGGTTATACTTTTGGCCAAAGGTCAATGTATTGAGTGACTTGGGCAATGTATTAACATTGATTGGTTGGTTATAATAAAAGCCTAGTGTTAGCACGGTGATGGAGTCTGGCAATGAGGACGGTAAGATCATATGGTTGAACGAGTCTGAAAGCTCGAGTTTTAAAAGACTTGACTTTGGGAATGGCACTGAGGCGAGACCGAGACCGTCAGGATCAGCAGTCACTCGCATCGATGTGATTGAATCGGGAAGTGATTGTTGCTGTTGTTGTAAGATTGGTGAGGATTTGTTGTAATACCATTCATAAGTTGTATTTCTTTGGTTGATTTCCTTCTGCAACTTCACCAACTTTATCCAGATCGCCATCAATCTCTTGCAACACAATGCAAGACACACCTTGTCCACAACATCATTAAGTAGTTTATATATATCAATTATAACTATATCTGGTATGTTGTACATCTTTGATTGTTTGATTGGTCGAATGAAAATGATCACCCAATCAGGTGATCACACTCATTCACACATTCATTGGATCACTTTATTATTATGAAGTTCCAACAAAGTGATGAATTTGAATGTGAAGTTAGGACGAACAATCATTACATTGTGATCGTCAATCACTCGGAAGTAGTAAGTGAAGTTTGGAAAAGCATTACAATGATCGACCATATATGTTCCAACATTAGGTGCGGCTAGAATCACTTTTGAGACCACATGGTAGATCTCCTCTTGATTGGCAAAGCGTGACTTGGATTTGACAGTACTTATGTTCACTCTTTCAACTGTTATCTTGAGTATATTACATCTTATTGTTGTTGTATATAATACGTTTGGATATAAATGTCGGCCAGAGATGAGACATGGCTCACTAAACTCCACTTGTTCAATCTGTGTAAGGTGTTCAAAGTACTTGATATGATGAATGTTTTGGATTGTAATCCAACGAAGATTTGATGGTACTGAGTTGGCACCAATAATAGTGAGATGGCCAATCCTTGGAAATGACAACTCGGTGAGAGATGGTGGAAGTATACCTTCTCCCAACACCAAGTTAGTTGTCCCATTTATGATCAATGTTTGAAGTGATTGTGGCAGCGATCCAGGATCTATCCCCAACTTCATGTTAATGAGTATTATCAACTTTTTGATTGAAGGTGGCAGTGAACCAGCCACAATCGTATCTCTCTTTATAAAGAATGGAGGATTTCTTTGGTAAATGAACATCCCTCGTTCAAGGTATTGGTTGTGATGCTGGAAGCAAAGTTCAGTGAGCGATGGAGGCAAAGAGTCTGGAAGTATCACTATGTTTCTAGATTGTTCAACGTCGAGACTTTGAAGTGATGGAGGGAGTGATCCAGGTGTTAATGGGCCTTTAAATTCCATGCCAAATGACAATGATCTGAGGACAGCCAGCGGAGTGAGTAAGCCATCAGTCAACTTGTTATAAAGTACGCCAAACTTGAGTTGTGTAATTGACACAGGGAGTGACCCTTGTTCGATTGTTGAGTTGAAACGATACCCAAGTTCAAGATGAGTGAGTGATGAAGGTAGTTGTCCAAGCCTAATAGGTTGATTGAATTTATCTCCAAATGTCAGACTTGTTATAGTTTGTGGCAACGACCCTGATTGAATGGGTAAGTTGAACTTGTATCCCAAGATCAATGTGTTGAGTGATCGAGGCATTGCTTCAGCAGTGATTGGTTTGTTGTAATAATATCCAAATGATAGCTTGGTGATGGAGTCAGGCAGTGACGACCGTGTGATCATCTTGTTGAACTTTGCAGCATCTCCAAACTCGAGTATTTCAAGTGTATCTGGGAATGGTATTTGTTGCACTGATCAGATCCTGCCAAGTCCATTGTTCACTAGAATCCATGTGATTGATTCGGGAAGTGTTGTCAATGAAGATACCTTATCCAATACATAAGGTGTATTCCTTTGATCCTTCATCACCAACTTATTCATTATTAACATCAATCTCTTGCAACACAATGCTAGACATATCTTGTCCACTTCATCTCTGAGTAGTTTATAAATATCATTAATAACAATGTCTGGTAAGTTGTTCATATCTTTGAATGAATGAATGATTCTTCAAATCTGATGGAATAATTGAACTGAAGGATGTTATTGAATGAATGAAGTTCGAGATGACCAACTTTCATGTTCAACCTCCCACACTTCAGCAAAGGATAGCTCAGATGACCTGACACGTGTCAGAGTTCGAACAGAGATAGAGATAGAGATAGAGAGGATAGATATATTAAGAATGAGACAATCATCTGTTGTTGTTGTATTTATAGTAGTGTTGATTGGTTTGGTCAACTCAACAACGACCAAAGAGCCACTGTCACCATCATTCGGTGCATCACCAGAAGGTAATTAATGAATGATTAACAATCAATGTCAAGACACCTAACTAACGAATGATGCTGCATTACCACTTACTTAGTTGCACAATATTACAAGGGACAGAAGTTTACATGTTTCTCAAATGGAAAGCAGATACCTATTACACAGGTCAACGATGACTATTGTGATTGTCCAGATGGATCTGATGAACCAGGTACATCAGCATGCTCAAACGGTCAATACTATTGTGTGAACAAGGGTCATCATTCTGAGCTAATCTCTTCAACATATGTCAATGATGGAGTGTGCGGTATGTTTATGATTGATTGATTGATTGATTGATTGATTGATTGAGTGATTGAATACTAACATGTTATGTTTCTCCCATTATAGACTGTTGTGATGGATCTGATGAATACAACAAGAAGACTGAATGTCCAAACACTTGTATTGAGAAGGGAGAGGAGACGAGAAAGGCACGTCAAGAGAAGATCGATCGCTTCAGAGATGGCCTAAAGATTAAGGCTGACATGATTGAGGACGCCAAGCGAATCTTGGTGGAGAAGACTCAGGAACTGGAGCGACTGAGGAAGGAGATCGACCCACTCCAGGAGAAGATCAAGGAGCATGAGGTTGCCCGTGAGACACTCCAGAAGAAGCGCGATGAGGAGCAGACCAGACTGCAAGAGGAGAGAGAAAAGCTGCAGGAGGAGCTCGAGAAGGCCAAGGCCGCCGAGGCACCCGTCCAAGCCGCTGAGGACAACACACAGGACAATGCCGAGGCCACCAACGAGGACCAGGAGAAGGACGACGAGGATGACAAGAACAAGAAACCAGAGGAGGTCAAGTCAGAACTACTGGAATCCATAAATAGAGGTAAAGTTGACATACTGATGATCCACCATGTCCATTCTAACTAATACCAACCCCAATAGGTAATGATATAGATAACAACAACAACAACAACAATGATGAGGATAATGGAAGGAAGACACATAGGAGCAGGAGGAGGAAGCCATCTGCGGCACAGGAGAAGGAGAGGAAGAGGAACAGAAGATCGGACTCGACAGAACCAATGAGGGGAAACAACACGACATCATCCACCAATCAAACATCTGTTGTCATACAAACTCTTTTGAGCTATCTTCCACCGAGCAGCAGAGAGATAATGCAGCAGCTGATTGATTACATTTCCCCGCTGTTGGAGCTCATCACACCATATCTCCCTCCATCGTTAGACTATGATCATTTGGGTTGATATCATCACATCACTCTCACTGTCATCCTCACCATCACCATCACTCACATGTTAACGCTTTTGTTGTTGTTGTTGCCAACGTTGAATGACCAGAACTTACTAACCATCCATCACTAATCCATAATATCTAGATCTTGGAGACGTTGAAGCTCTACTTTCAAACGCCAGATCAGACTTGCGCGAGAAGGAGGAAGCGATTGAGACCATCCAGAAGTTGTTGAGCTTTGACCATGGCAAGGACAACGTCTTCCTTCCACTCTTTGGCAAGTGTTTCGATCTCAAGACCAAGGAATACACCTACACTCTCTGTCCATATGACAGAGCATCACAAGGAGGCACCAGTCTTGGGTAAGTAGTCAAGACCGACATCCACTCTCTGGCGTTGACCTAACCATTCGACCAACATTACCAACAGTAAATTTGAGGAATGGAGATCAGGACACTCGATGATGTCCTTCCAGAATGGACAACAATGTTGGGGCGGTCCAAAGAGATCACTGCTCGTCAGCGTTGAGTGTGGCTCAGAGAATGTCGCATCGGACATCCAGGAGCCATCAAAGTGCGAGTACTCCATGAAGTTCCATACTCCAGCCGCCTGTGACGAGGAGCATCTCAAAGTGATGCAATTGGAGGAAGACCACCGTATCTAATCAACTAATTAATCAATCAGGATTGCTAGCACAGTCCTGGACGAGACTAACAAACAAAGTAAAGTAAAGACAACGACATTGATGAACATAAATACACATTGTTTGTTTGGGGATTTTACTTCTACTTCTTGTCTTTGGGCGTTTCCTTGTCCTTACTGTCCTTGGATGATGTAGTAGTGCGCAGACTGGATGGCTTAAGTAGTGATTGTGATGGTGCTACAGGTTGTGGTTGCTTGGGTGATGGTACTTGAAGGTTCTTGGACGCGCCAGCTGGCTTCAATGACGCAGCGGCCTGCTGCACCTTCTCTGCCATGGCATGTGTCAGATTGGACGATTGACGACGATCCTTGAACAACTTGCCCGAACGGATGTGTGTAGTGATGTCCTCCAGACCTCCCTTCTCAGGGTCCTCATACTTGGCATCCTTCTCAGCCTTGAGCATGTTCTGGTACTCCTTCCAGGCCTTCTCGAGGTCGTCAAAGAAGTCGGAGAAGTATGAGAAGAACTGGTCGGGTGGACAGGCCTTGGACTCGCCAAAGTAGTTGGTGACCGTCTCGTAGTGGTTGTTCATCTCGGTGATCTGTGTGTCGAGCTTGTTGTACTCGTCCTTGGCCGTCCTGAGGAAGGCAATCATTGACTGCTCAAATGCGCCCTGACTTGAGGGTGGTGCGCCAGTGCCTGGTACCTGAGCGGCAAACTCCTTCTCAATGAGCTCGATTCCTCGCTTGATCTCGTTGAAGTCCTGCTGAATGTTGTTGATAGACACCTCAGCGGCGTGCTCCAAATGCTTCAAATCGCTGGTGAAGCTCCACAAGTCGACGTTCTTTTCTTGAATCAACTTGGCCAAGTAGTGAATGAGTGACATCTTGCCGTCGTTTGTTCTGGCGTCTCTCAGCTTGCTCAATGTGTCCAGTTTGAATCCATGTGCACCACCTCTGGTTGTTGAACCGTTGATGTAGTTACCGACACCAAGTAGGAACCTCAGTATCTCGTGGAGACGACGCGATGACTTGATCTCCATTGACGCATGCTTCACGGCTCTAATGTCTGGGTTCATGTCCTCCAACATGCTGGGCAACTTCAGCTTGAACAGATGTGATTTCAGCTTGGCATCAAGCTTGGGGATGTCCATGATGGCCATCATGAACTGCTCTGCTGCGCCCAGCTGGCTGACATCTCCACCAAACTCCTTGAGTATGTCGATGTCCTCCTTGGTTGGCACAAACTGGACCAGGTAGGTGGCATTCTGTTGATCCAACATCTTCTCGTCCATAGTCGACAGGATTCTCTTGAGCTCGGCATTGCCAAGCTTAAAGTGTTGCAACATGATGGCACAGTTGTTGGCCTTCTTTGGGTCGATCAGTGTGATGGCCATCTTCTTTGGACTCTTTAGTGTCTCGGCCTTGGGAGGTGGGGCCTTGGCAGAGAAGAGTGCCTCCAACTCGTTGGTGTCCAGCTGTTGAATGATCGAACTCTCGTCCATCTTGTCCCATAGTGTGTTCTCGACCTTGAGCACGGGCATTGTGACCCAGTTGAAGTTTCTCATCTTGACCGATGGCTTGATGATTGGCTTGGCTGGACGCGATGGAGTGCCCTTCTTTGAGCCGGGAGGAGGGGGAGGTGGAGGAGGTCCGCCCATGCCAGGTGGAGGAGGAGGTGGTGGAGGACCGCCGCCAGGGGGTGGTGGAGGTGGAGGTGGGCCGTCGCCTGGTGGCGCAGGAGGTCCGCCCTCATTGGGATCTGACGTTGAATCCGCTATGCCTGAGCCATCGCCTCCAACGTTTGGTGCAAGATCTGGTGTGGCTGGCGATGAGGTGTTGCCAGAGGACAGACGTCCATTGGGCATCTGCATGGTTGGTGTGGAGCTCAGCAATATTGGTGAGCTCTTCAAACAATTCAGCTCGAGTCTGGTGGCCTCCAGATCCTTCCTCAGCTGCTCATTCTCGGCAAAGCCATCGGTGACCTTGGCCTGTGCCATGAGATGGGCAATCATCTTGTTCTTCTCCTCGCGCTCCAACATCCACTTGGTGATGTCCTGTCCACCACTGAATGAGTTGAGCTGCTTCAAAAGATGATCGATCGTCTTTTGTTTCTCCTCGTTGTCCTTCCTGAGCTTATGCTTATCTACGGCCTGCTGGCTGGAGAGTCCGGGCGAAGTAACTGGTGACTTGGACTTGCCAAACGAGAACAGACTGCTGCTCTTCTTCTGCTCGGGGAAGGCCAGGTTGATTGTGTTGATGTCGACTTCGGGGTGTGACTCTAGCTCCTCCTCCAGCTGCACCGACAGATTGAGATATAGCTTCCACACGCGCAATCCCAGTGAGGAAGAGGCCATCTTTTGGAAGTGGCTCATCAGGGACACCAGGTCGGCCTGGGACGGCGTGCCCGTCACTCTTGCCGAGATCTGTGAGAAGATCTCCTCGATGGAGAGCTTTGAAGTCTGTGAGGCGTTCAACTGCTCGTCATTGACCATCTCCTCCTGGAACACATCGAGCTGTGTCGTGACAGCCTTGTCCTCATTGAATTGCTCGCGAAGATTCTCAAAGTACTTTAGAATCTTAAGATTGAGGAATGCCTTTCTTATCTCAATCCTCGCAGACACCTCTGCTGGAGATGATATAAGACAGTTGATGAATGATATACATGTGGCCTGGTAGGTGGTTGGATGTCAGTGTCGTCGACCATGCATGGTACCATGCCCATCACTGACTCAATCATCAAAACTTACGATATACTCTCTGTTAGTTTCAGTCTTGAGTGATTGGACGAGAGTATGGTATCTTTGCTCTTCCTTGCGTATCTCTTTGTAGTAGATCATGGAGGTGAGCACTGCTCCGTGACCAAGTGGGAGGATGGCCGCAGCGGCCAGGAGACGCAGGATGAGGGTCTTGAGTTTGGTCATGTCCGAGTCAAAGGCCAGCATGATCTGGTTGGTGGCCGCAGGGAACTTGGCAATGTACTCCATACCAATCTTCATCTTCATGATGGCGTCAAGACATCGGATGCACTCGTACTGCAGGATGGCCAGGTCCTTGCGCTTGGACTTGTTCTTGCGCTTCTTCTCGATCGAGTGCAGGATGTCCAGGATGGGCTGCACGCCGTCATTGTTAAGGAACGACTGGATCCAGTCGACGGGCGATGTGTTGAGCTGCACACGCAGTGATCGCATGGCATCGATCGACGTGGACTTTGTGTTGATCGAGAGGATTACGCTCTTGACGTCGGCGAATGACTCGGCCGCGCTTGGCTTTGTTGTTCGAACGGTCTTGTAGATATCTGTTTTGTTCTGGTCGATGAGTACACGCTTTGAGGCGTCGGGCAGTCCCATCATCTCCTTCCTCTTCACAGGATCAGTGATTCCAAGCTTCTCCAACAACTGTTCAAACTCTGATTGAATGTTGCCTGCTGCTGGTGGTGATGAAGGTGTTGTTGCTGCTGATGCCATCACTGTAGTATCATTCGAACTTGATAAAGATAGATCTATCGAGTTTGAAGATGATGAAGATATATTAAGTGTTGATGCTGACATGATTGTTTGATTGATTGTATAGTGTAATCAACACTTATATGTATATGATTGATTGATTGATTGATTATATACAGATAATAATAATGTACACTATATCTACAACTAAATATATTTATATATTATAATGTAGTTGAAGATACCAAAATGACCTTGACACTTTGAAGTGTTTGGTCTTCATGAGGGTGTACAATGGGCAGACACCACAAACCAACACCAAACAAGGACCCACAAAACTGCAGTTTTTCAACAACACTTTGATTCAGGTAAGATTTGAGATGGGCAACGATCCAACCGTTGAGACATGTCTTGACCCATCTTTTCAAATGAATAGATCATTGATTCCCTGTCAATCGGACTTACACATAATGATGTGGACATCACTGACGCAATGTAAAAATGATTAGTTGTTTGTTCCATTGATTGTTATCAATGTGTGTGTTATAAACAATTATTTGTTTGTAAGTTGTGTGTGTAGAGAGTGTCGATTCAATTGAAATGATGCAAATATGAACAGAATGAAGTTGAAGTTGTGTTGTGGGTGTGGTGTTCAGTGTGATAATTGTACATTATTATTACATTCAGAATTATATATTGAAAGATATATAGATAGATACACTATGAATATCAATCCTATAGTTCGTTGTGCTTTGTTACTTACAACAAGAAACAAATATTCAAACAAACTAAATAATATCAATATCAAGATCAATGTCATTAACAATCAAACATTAAGGCCAGAGTACTACTTTATAAGTAGTCATGGTATTGGTCAAAGTCAAAACCAAAGTCGAAGAAATAATATAAATACTGACATTAGTAATAATAGTAGTAATAGTATATACAGATCAATTGGACCAACACGACTGATGGGCTGTGTCCATGGAATACATGACAACACAATAAGTCGATCACATTTGTTGACAAATGGATATAACTACAATATTGAACTTGGATTGGTACATAATGAAAGACTGCTAGGTGGTGTTAGATACTTAAGACTATTCTCAAGATCGATAATTGGAAATGTATTGCGATCAACCGAAGCATTGTTTTATGGCATTGCTTCCTATGTGTTGGTGTTGATGGATGATAGTGGACTGGCACCATTCATCATTATAATGCTACTGAATCTGGCCTACAAGATGTACAACTATCGCAAGTTCTTTGATGTCACTGTGAACGCGATCCAGACACATCGCGACCGTATCCAGTTGGTGACCAAGGCGCCATTGCAACTGCCACGCATCCAAGACTGCGAGTTTGACAAGGCCAAGATCACCAATGCCAGCGGGGCCACCGAGAAGTTCTTCACATGTACATTCACAATCAACGACTACACGCCTGGCGGACCTGGCGCAGCCACCGTCCAGGTGCTGGGCTACAAGAGTCCATTCAACTTGGTTGGCACCAACAGCACGCGCAAACCATTCAAGAAGGACTTGGTCATCACTAACATCAATGTCATTTCAGCTGGTCGTGTTGTGCCCATCTACGAAGTGCCACCAACACTCATCATGGACTCAACAGCATCCAACAAGACTGGAACAACTGCGAACAAACTGGATCCCAAGTTGATCAAAGAGGCAGAGATTGTCAGTGAGAAGAAGTATCGATAAAGACAGGTGTGCAACCTTGGTTGTTGGCATCGATCTGACTGATGGTGTGACTATTTATTGATTGTTGTAGATCAGTTCCCTCTCTCAGGATACTGCCCAGTGTAGTCGCAAAGTGTTTGGTATTGATTGAATCTGTACAAGTTGACAATGAGTGATCGAACATAGGCTAGTTTGCCAAATGGATGAACCTAGCCATATCATATCTCCTTTCACTAAGAATTAGTGAGATTGCCAAATCATAATGATTGTGTAATTCCGTGACTTGTTCGATAAGGAGATCCCAGAAGGCGAGTCGGGTAGGAAATGACGCTGGTGCCACATTGAGGGTATTGCGTAAGGGTGTCAGTGGGTCATTGGGGTGTACCGCTCGTGCATTGTTGTCTCTTGCAAACTGATTTTGAATGCTCGAGTTCACTTGGCGATTGAGAATAGCAATATTGGTTCGAATATTATGGAGATCTGGTCCAAGAGCCGCCATCAACGCTGGTCCAAACCAAGGTGGTTCGATTCCTTCTTGATTGTTGTTGATTGTCTTGGCTTCCCATGCGGTCAGTGAGACTAGATCAGCATCCGATACAATGCTATCTAATGAAGCAAAGGACTGCAACTTGACACCAGTGGCATATCTTATTGCTTGTGCTGTCTCCTCCAGAGTGGGATGTTGAAATTGAAGTTCAATCTATAAAAAAGGCGGGTTTGCGAACATTTTTTATTTATACAAGCATTATTATTATACAACAATTCAATATATATACAAATATTATTTGTAAAGAAGAGATATAATTATAGACTCAAACCTAATCATTGTATTCTGAACAAACAACAATGAATCTGAATCCATTCCCTGAATTGACTCCACTCGCACTCAATCGTCATCCTGCTCCCCCAGCTCAAGTGGATACTCAACTAAGTAAATGAAGCTCAAACCATACTAGGACCTAGTCTCCACCAACATAATGTCATCTCTGCAGGTCTTGTTAAGCTCGAAATGCAACCAACTCTCATCATGGATTCTATAGCATGCAGCATGACTGTAGCAACTGAAAACAAACTTGATTCGGTGTTGATCAAAGTAGGCAAGTGAGAAGATATATTGAGAAAGACTGGTGCATTTATTGAATAACTAGTATCTGTAATATGGTAACCTAATTTGCCAAGTGGATGAACTTTGCTAAGGAATCTCGCCTTTCTCCAAGATTAGGAGAGACGCTCAATCCATAATGATTGATTAAATCAGTGACTTGATCTATTCTAAGATTCCAAAAGTCGAGTAGAGTAGCTGGAAACACATCTGGTTGCACATTGAGGATATTGCATAGCGGTGTGAGGGGGTCATTGGCAAAGACTGCACATGAATTGTTGAGTCTTGCCCTCTGGTTGTGAATGCTCAATTTCTCCGGGTGAGTGAGTTCAGCTAAAGTCTTTCGAATATCTTGTAGATCTTCACCTATAGCGTCCTTCAATGACGGTGCAAACCAGAGTGGTGCGTTACATCGTTGATAATTATTGATTGTCTTTGCTTCCCATATTGTAACTGAGACCAGATCAGCATCAGATACAATGCTATCGAATGAAGTTACTGACTGCAACTTGACACCAGTGGCATATCTTATTGCTTGTGCCGTCTCCTCCAGAGTGGGATGTTGAGTATCCACTTGAGCTGGCGGTGGAGGATGAAAGGAGAGTGCACGTTGAGACAGTATAGGGAAAGTATTGAGGTTCATGACTTGTATATATATAATTTCAAATAATTATTTATATATTTAATAAAAATATTAATTGAATGGCTGTGAATGAATGAATGAAATGACAAACTTCATTTGGGATCTTGTCCAGATCTGACTGATGAGATCCATCATCAGTGTCTATTTATTATGTTGCTCCAACTCCATGGCCTTTTCGATCTCGATAACTTTCTCGAGAGTCTGATGATGGAACTTGGCAGAGAATGTCCTGCGCTCTGCCATCAGATGCGAGGGATGTCCAATGTCCAGCTTGTCCTGCTCGGTCAGCTCAAACTCTGTCTCGACATCGGCATTCAATTCCTTGTTCAACGCCTGCAGCACCCACTGTCCACGCATCACATCGCGATGTCTCTCGATAAACTTTTGAAAGTCCTCGTCAATCACAAACTCTGTATGCTCCAGACCATCCAGCTGTGGTCTGTTTGGCTTTGGTGAGGGAAGTTCAACCAACTCGATGGTCCTGGTGGTGCCAGTGACCGTGTCATGATAGACCAATGGCTGAGACAACTTGAATGTACATATCAGACGACCATTGACCATTGTCTCTGCCAACAATGTATGATTGTTTGACAAGAACTCTGATTTCTTTGTTTGATATATCTCTTGTGATGATACTCTATAACATAGATGATCTGATACTAATGAGTCTACATTGATACCACTCTCCCTCAGATGTCTAAGTAATATCCTCAAGAATATATTATAATCTCCAATTATCTCTTTGATATCCTTTGTTGTCATTGTTATATATGTTGTTATCTGTATGTCAGCATGGGAATGACATTGTATACAATGTCTCGACACCATAGATCTCGATAGATGAAATGAATCAAAAATGGTAATAGTTTGATCTTGAGCCGGCAAAGAACGACAGGTCGTTGCTTCTTATGAATTCTCGAAGTATTTGAAAGAACAACTTCATTCATTCTTAGAGATAAGTGTACACATGTAATCAATTATCTCTTTCATAATTTGACTCGAATGAATGACAGACCCACAAGCAAGACAGATAAAGTCCATTTAGTTGATTGATGTGTATAAACCAAGGGTAGTCGAGGATGTAGTCTAGACTTGCCAGGCTAAGTTGATGAACACAGATAGAGAATCTCGCATTTCCCCAACATTGGAGGAGGTTGCCAATCCATAATGTTGAAGTATTTTGGTGACTTGGTCAATGGTGAGAATCCATAAGGCTCGTCTTGTTGCTGGAAATCCATCTGGTGCCACATTGTTGGTATTGTGTACGGGTATGAGTGTATCATTTGCGTGTAGAGCTCGGAAGTTATTGGCTCTAGCTCTCTCATTGTGATTGATAGAGTTCACTTGACGAGTGAGCACCGCCAGTTCCTGACGAATTGGTGCCAGGGCAGCTTCCATAGCAGGGGCGAACCAGGGTGGAGGTACATTTACTTGATTATTCATTGTTGTTGATATTACAACTGAGTTCAGTGTTTATCTGTTAATACTAACTATTATTAATATATGTATTATGATCAAAATTAGTTAATAAACTGGTTATAAATATCGTCCATAGGTGTTTCCAACATTTAAGTGAAGTGGCTCGCACTTTGAAAGATCTTGAGATAATTTTGATCTTCATTCATTGTTGTGAGTTCCAAGGTTATTTGTATAGATATATATATTGACAGATATAGACAGAGATAGATAGATATAGATAAGATGGCGTCATATACATTCATGATCATTGGAAAGAATGATAATCCTATATATGAGTTGGAGTTTCCACAATCATCTCAAAAGGTATGATGATAGTGATGATGTTGATCGATTGGAGGCAAGCAACAGACATCCTGACCAACCTACACTATGATGACGATGATGATGTTGATGATGATGATGATGTAGAAAGAACCAAACTATATAAATCAATATATATTACATAGTTCATTGGACATTGTAGAGGAGGTACTGTGGAAGACGAACAACATGAATCTAAAGGTGGTCGATAAGTATAACAAGTTTAATATATCATCCTATGTCACTGCTGGACGTATGTATTCATTGATTGTTTGATTGGATGGCATGCACGTGATCAACAGACTGACTCTAATCAATCAATCACTCAATCAATCATATAGATATCAAGTTTATGCTACTGCATGAGAAGAAGGATGAAGATGCTATAAGGAACTTCTTTGTGGATGTACATGACTTGTACCTTAAGGTAGGCGATCACTTATTAGAGCTCGCTCATTCAATGCATCACTAACCCTTTGACACTCACTAACTACTTAGATACTACTGAACCCATTCTATACATACAACACACCGATCACATCACCAGCATTCGACGCAAGGGTCAGGAAGCTAGGAGCCAAGTACTTCTTCTAACAACCTCTGTGTTATAATAATATACATACTCATATGCGAACAGCCATGCGTGCATGCATGTGGCTGTTTGTTGTACAACAATCAAAGGCGACATATATCCACATCCAACTTCATTCATTCGCACTTCACTTCATATCACATCAGGCACACAGCAGGAGAACAACAACAGGATGACATGATTCCATTGGACTGGTTTGGGTTGGATATACAACGGAATGAATGGTTGGAATCCATGGTTGGATGATGACAGGCTACAATCAATGTTGATGTTGTAGATTGGATGAATCTTACATTGTATACACTACACTCGATTTGGTGTTGATTGATTGCAATGGACCGATGGTACATCAATCATGTGATCATTCACACTCACACTCACACACACTTCAATCAATCACACACACTACTCATATAGTGTCATTCATCGATGGATGTCACAATGTCAGATGTCATGTATATATATAGTTCATCACTCACACCTCTCACTCCCTCAATCAATCAATCACATCCAGACGATATTGATCAACAACAATGTGTGGATGATGGGCATTTGTGTTGTAATATCTGATCAATACAACGGATGTGATGTCCTCCACCAGATCGTTGTCAACACATTCCACAAACAACAAACAACAAACAACAACAACATCACTGATTCGACGACGACAACGACATTCCATTGTATTGTACACATACATAGCTCTACTACTATCTATATTCTTGTAGTTTATATACTTCACCAAAAGGTTTCCAATACTATTCTATCAATCAATCAATCAAAGAATCAGAGAGGTAAGTCCAAATAATAATTATGGAATAATTCCCATCACAACAACTAATATTAATTAATAATTTTAGATAATTTAGAAAGATGAATACAACATATGATATATCAATCCTGGATTGTCCTGTGGCGACAACAATGTATCTACCACCTATGCACATGCAATCACTCCAACAAATGCCAATTCAACAACAGGTAGTGCCACAACAGTTGCAACTGGCATCATCCCCAATACCCCCAGTCAAGGAACAAAAGAAACAGAAACATGATAAGAAACGATCATCACACTCACAGTCTCAGTCGTCTCCATCATCATCACACCAACACGGAGGCAAGAAGTCACCTCAGACGCGATCCGAGAACACATCGATCAATACGCATCACCATAACACATTGCTCAATCAAAAGTCCAAGGTGGCCTACTCGCCCTACATGGAGATCGTCGAGCAGGAGTGTATCTCGGTGGAGAGCGTCATCCTGAACAACCGCAACTCGAGCGTGCACATCGTCGTCAAGAACACATCATTCGTGATCAAGCTGCGCACGTTGGACATTTACGCACTCAACTTCTCCAACTGCCACGTCAAGTGTGGCCTGTACTACGCCAACGAGCCCATGAAAGAGGTGAGCTTCATCCAGACTTCGCCCATCACCTACGTCGGCAGCAGCTGTCCACAGGGCGAGTACTTCACAATCGAGACCAAGATATCAATCTTGTCCAGTCAGCATCAGGGCAACTTGTTCTACATCCTGCTGAGCGTGACGGACAACAGCCAAAAGTCCATGCCACCACACGCGTACCTCTCACATCCAATACGTGTCGTGTCCAAGGTGGACCACATCAAGAAGGATCCAAACGGTAATTGTGAGAAGAAGCAGACATTCATTGATATCCTGACCGAGAGGCTGAGCAAGTTGGAGAATCTACAGGCCAAGCAATCAAAGGCTGTCATCACAATGATGCAACAACGTTCGATGGATGCCAGGGAGTATGCTAGACGCGATCCAGATGGTGCCGATGACCCTGGCATGGGCGCGATGGACGACTCCTCCCCACCCTCATCTCCACCATTTGATCAGAATGATGATGTCGGTGATCTGTCCACGAGGAAGAAGGTCAAGTCCAGTCATCAGCAGTGCAGTGATCAGAGGTCGGACAGTGCAGCGGGCGGTGCAAGGATGAAACCAGCTGACTACTTCCTCGAGTGCTTCAATCGAGTGATCAAAGTATACAAGCAAGAGTATCGTGGCAAGGAAGATAAGAAGATAGACTTTAGTCAGTTGCTAGAGTGTTTGGACAAGCCTGACAAGTCAACCTTGTGCGACCTACTGGATGCCTTCACATTTGATGATCCAACAGTGAAGCAACAACATCAACAACAACATCATCACAACAACAATAGTAACAACAATCAATATCACAGCGAGGCATCGTCGACCAATTCCTCATTCAATCTTTCATCGTTCAATCATGGAGAGGCTGAGATCTGTCAGTGTCCCGAGTGTCCGTACCGCAAACAAGCAGATCAACTGATGCTTCTCTCTCCGATCATGAGCTTCCATTCACCAATCACAATGATCTCACCACACGATTCACCCAGCTACACTCCCATGGGACTGACAGGTCGTCGCCAATCCAAAGCAATGTTATTTCCAGAGACCATTACAGAACATCAATAATTATTAAAATTAGGATTATTATTAATAATAATATTAATATTGATTGATTGTTTGAATGGAAATATTATTAGTTTATTATTATTATATTATTAATATTATTAGATGTAATTGTAGATTGATCAGTAATGAGAATGTGTAGAGCAAGGGAGTGTGAATGACCCTCCAACTCACTCACTGTTTCACTCAATCAATAATACAATCACTCTACACATTCTTTCAATCTATGTTAATAAAATTATTGATTAAGATAATATAGATGGATGTGGATTGTAACACCACACACAGGTCCGGTATGGACTGCAGTGATCAATGTGATCATTTCCCTAATCAAACTCTGGATATCCAAATGAGGAGGTAGGTTGTACATTACTACTGACATGGTCAGAGCATGTCTCCTCTTTATGAGCCAGACCTTTTGAACATGATCATGTGTAAGTCCACCTCTAAGAGTTAGGCGAATTATGATACATGATTATAAATGTGTTTGTTCAGCTGTTGTCCACTTAATGTGTGTGAGTGGGGTTGGTGGGCCAATCAATCACACTCACACAAACACACTAAGAGTGATCATTTATATCTATCTGTTTAGATATACATGTATAAATGTGTATGTTAATGGTCGTGATATATGAACTCACAACAACAACAACAACAACCACATCAATCAAACAATAACATCAAGACAAACACGTATTGATTGACAAGACACATGATTGAATGAATGAATGAATGAATGACATGTTATAACAAGAGATTATGTTAATGATCTCACTTTCGCAATTGACTTAGGGGTAGGTATCAACAACAAACACTCTTAAGAGACAGACAAAGATGTACATTCCTTGCATCAGGTTACTTACCACCCATGTCCACACTCACACACTCGCCAGTGTCTTGTCTCATTCAATCACCCCTACCCGTCATCAGTATATTACATTGGATGGGTAACGGTGATGATGATGATGATGGTGGTGGGGTGGTACCCACCATGCATTGGATTAACCTAAGTATCTGTTAGTTTAATGGTGGGCCAGTGTACAACTCTTCCTAATTAGTTCACCAATCAATCAATCACTCGGGTTTCTCCATTATATGCGTGTGTGTGGACATATCAATCAATCCAACAAACATGTCATTTCCAGACATCAAGCATCATGTATAAATCCAGACCGACGCTGACTGTCACTTGATATCATCAAACTCAACTACAATACTAAGCAACAACAATATTTAGTATTCTAAAGCATCTAAAGTACTCAAAGACTTTCATAACCTTTCAACTTTTACTCAATCAATCAATCCAATACAAGAATGAGAACTCAAATTATTACTCTCCTTTTGGTTGTCCTGTTGGCCATCGCTATGGTCCATGCCGACTCTCAGGCCGCACCAACTGAGACTGGCTCACAGGCTGCCCCGGCATCAGCAGCTGCGCCAACCGAGACTGGCTCACAGGCTGCCCCGGCATCAGCAGCTGCACCAACCGAGACTGGCTCACAAGCTGCTCCAGCATCAGCAGCTGCACCAACTGAGACTGGTTCACAGGCTGCCCCAGCATCTGCTGCTGCCCCAGCATCTGCTGCTGCCCCAACTGAGACTGGCTCCAAGGCTGCTACTGAGGAGACAGGATCAAAGGCCGCCACTGAGGAGACTGGCTCAAAGGCTGCTACTGAGGAGACCGGATCAAAGGCCGCCACTGAGGAGACTGGCTCCAAGGCTGTTACCCAGGAGGCTGGCTCAAAGGCTGTCACCCAAGAGACTGGCTCCAAGTCCGCTCCAGCCGAGACTGGCTCCAAGGCTGCACCAACTGAGACTGGATCCAAGGCTGTCACCCCATCTGAGACTGGCTCCAAGTCTGCCCCGGCTTCTGGCAAGAATGTTGTTCCAGCCGGTGGAAATGACGGATCAAGTGCATCAAGAGTTGTCTCTGGATTGGTTGGTGGTGTTCTCCTGGCTGCCGTCTTGGCATTCTAAATTGCTCTCCTTCTTAAGGTTAGCCTAACTTTAAATAAATAGCAATATGTATCTATCATTATTCAAAAATATTCGTTGAGTGGAATAGTTCCATGATTTAGTGATTAAGTGATCAAGTGCCAAATTGTCTGAGGGAGTGAGAATGGATAATTAATGAATAGAAGTTTATTTTGTTTGATGAGTTAACAATGAATCATCATTGAGTTATCTGATCCAGTTTGTTGACAGTTGGTGTTGATATCACCAACATAACTGAATTGTTGGCTGCCAGTACAGTCATAATTCTCAAACATTGTTGTCCTACTTGTTGTTGAGTTGCATGTTACAACAGTACCATATATACATCCAATTGATGGTATGAATAATGTAGCCACTGGTGTACCAGCACATGATGGACCTTCAAATATATTGGTTGTAATTGAATGTGATGGAATATTCATGTTGGTAACGCAGGTCATTGTTTGGCTATCAGCTGTACAATCAGAGAATGTAATATTAATTGATTGTATTGGTGTTCCAGTGCATGTTCCATCTATGAACTCTTCAGATATTATATGTCCATGTTCATAATCACATTTCATTGTGGTATTGTTTACACAAACATCAGTTAAACGATACATATATAATATACCCTGTGAATTAGGGCATGGTTCCGAATATACATAATCTCTGGCAAGAATGTTGTTCCAGCCGGTGGAAATGACGGATCAAGTGCATCAAGAGTTGTCTCTGGATTGGTTGGTGGTGTTCTCCTGGCTGCCGTCTTGGCATTCTAAATTGCTCTCCTTCTTAAGGTTAGCCTAACTTTAAATAAATAGCAATATGTATCTATCATTATTCAAAAATATTCGTTGAGTGGAATAGTTCCATGATTTAGTGATTAAGTGATCAAGTGCCAAATTGTCTGAGGGAGTGAGAATGGATAATTAATGAATAGAAGTTTATTTTGTTTGATGAGTTAACAATGAATCATCATTGAGTTATCTGATCCAGTTTGTTGACAGTTGGTGTTGATATCACCAACATAACTGAATTGTTGGCTGCCAGTACAGTCATAATTCTCAAACATTGTTGTCCTACTTGTTGTTGAGTTGCATGTTACAACAGTACCATATATACATCCAATTGATGGTATGAATAATGTAGCCACTGGTGTACCAGCACATGATGGACCTTCAAATATATTGGTTGTAATTGAATGTGATGGAATATTCATGTTGGTAACGCAGGTCATTGTTTGGCTATCAGCTGTACAATCAGAGAATGTAATATTAATTGATTGTATTGGTGTTCCAGTGCATGTTCCATCTATGAACTCTTCAGATATTATATGTCCATGTTCATAATCACATTTCATTGTGGTATTGTTTACACAAACATCAGTTAAACGATACATATATAATATACCCTGTGAATTAGGGCATGGTTCCGAATATACATAATCTCCACTGACATAATTAATTGATATAATTATTATTCCAACAATGAATAATTGTTTTAAAATTGATGATGAAGAAATTGACATTATTTGTATATATATGTTGATATTATTTATTTGTATTTGTATTGGTATTCGTATTAATATTTTGGTTTAGTCTATTGATATTTGTAATTTTTTAGTCCTTCTGATTTTGTGTATTATGTCTCTTCGGTTTGGATAGTAATCCAAATTAATAACCTGCGACCCTTCATCCTGGACACTCAACTTATTAATAAGACTCTACACACAAAAATCAGAAGTCCATTTGTTGATCAATTTTTTACCCATTGTGAAGAACTATAAAAAATTATCCCAATACATTAATTGAACTTCGAAACTAATAAAAAATAATAATAATAGATACTAAATAATATTAAACAGTTATAAATAATGCACAACTGTAAAGATATTATCTAACACACAGCTTTGAAAGTATGAGTTCCAATTTGATCAATAACCATGATCGCCCATTGATGATGACGATTGTGTCGATCAAATTAATTTGAAGGTGTTTTGAGGGTGTTTGATCGATTGATCAATCGTGGAAGAACGATAACCTTTCGTTCAGAGTATTTACCAAGAGTTAAGGCATGCGTGTGTGTTGATAAAGACGATGATCATTCACACCCCTCATTGCCACTCACTGGCTCACTAGATCACTCTAGCACTTGCTCACACTCACTCACTCCCTCTCTTACTGCCTTGTTATGATCATAATCATTGCTGCCTTATTATATTTATAGTAATAATAACATAACATCATATATACTACTTACTAAGATACAATGTCTGATCAACTATTCCAAGAGGTTCAACTGGGTACTGCTTTGAAGCAAACATATACAGTGGACAAATCTGTACCTCTCATTGACTGTGAGTAATACTATACAAGAGATAGCAAGCTAGCATGACCAATTGCTCATATCATACCCTCCACTATAGCAAACATACACATTAAGAAGAATGATCATTGTTATCTGTTACATGAGATTGAAGCCACTTATTACAAATTGAATCCAGTACCTCAAGTAAACGACAAGTCCGCTCCACTCATTGAAGGTATGTTTAAACGAATGATTGATTGAATTGTACACATATATCTAACAAACAATACAACTCAATTATAACAGAGGATACAAGGATACAACAACATAACCGAGCAGCCCTATTCAATGATATCAAGATGAAGGCCAACTGAGCGAATGATGGACATCCGCCCACATTATCATCATCCAAAGATGATTAACTTTAAGTTGGACCAGACTATCAGATAGCTAGTCAGTCGTCTGTCTTAACACAATATGATTAAACTCGACAATACAGTAGTGCACTCTACTGTCGCTTATGTACATGAATGAACAACCTATCACTACCTGTCTCTCTCACTCTTCGTCACATTTGTTAACTTTGACTTTGACTTCCAACCAAATCGCCAGTATTGACACAAACTAAGGATTAGTATAAGCAGTAATGAGATAAGAGGTAGAATAGGATGGATTGATTACATTGTTTACTCAACAACTATTGTCGAGTGATCTTGCACCAAGTTATATTGGTGCTTTATTATGGAGTAATGGTACAAGTTGTTTGTGTTATAGCATGCATTTAGCTTGCTGGATAAATGAATATCAAGCTAGGCATTGTCATATATTTGATTGAATATAATTGATATGATTGATAAGATTGATTGATTGATATATATTACAGTTGAATTTAACTATATAATAAATTAATAATAATAATGTTATATGATTGAATTATGGTTATATGGATGGTTATATAAATAAGTAGTAATAGAGATAGTATATAATAATATGGCCAACAATGAATGGCGATGGGATTCATCCTCTGACCATGTCATCAAAGTTACGTTTGCTACGTTCAGTCTTTGGACTCTGGCTACCTTCAGACACTGATGCCTCCTGGAGTGTTGGTATCAGGTTGAGGTGTACCAGTGATCTCAGACGGGATGACTCTATGGCTAACAGGTATTGGTCAAATTGATGTTGTGGACATGAAGCAGCAAATCCAAGTACATTCAAGAGGTCCAACTCTAGTTGGTTCATCTCTTTAATGTTGATGCCTCCAAGTCTTGAGTAATACTCATTGTCATAGAAGCTAAGTGAGTCGGAAGTTAGTATGAGTTTAGGTGAGTAGGTTGTAGTTGTAAGTTAACTTACATGTCATCAAGATATTTGGTGGCTATTAGGAGAGCTGTGAGGATAACACGATGTATATTGTAGGAACTTAGGATGAAACCAGTTTCCAGTACCATCCTATCCATGTATATCAATGCTGCAATGAAACAAGACTTTGAGCCCGGTGAGTATTGTACCAATCTTGTAATATAATCTCCAATTGGCATCTTTGGTACTTGTTTGTTTGGTGCATAGAATAACTCATTGGATGGAGTACACTAATGATTGTTATGGTATTGCATTTTGTTAGTGTCATGTGACAATACTGATGTCAGCTGATAAGTCAGCTGACTTGCTCCATGTCAGCTGACTTGGTAATAATTCTGTCCACACTTACAATATCACCAATGTGTGAGATTGTCTGTAGACAACTGGATGCAATGTCGGCAAGAATGTCACCTGACTTGAGACTGGTGAGGGTGGTGCCCTCAATCAAACTGAGTATTGTTGTTGTAGGGTTGATTGAGGGAGAGGCAGGGGCTGCCATGTCCGACATGTATGTACAGTTCTGATAGCTATCAGGTATGTGTGTAAGGCCAACAGAGGCCAGAGGTAGAGTGTCAGATAATGTGCTCATTTTAAATTGAAGGTAGTATATGTAAATGTGTATAAGTGTGTAAATGTATTTCAAGTGATGACGTCAGGGTAGGAGATGAATGTCCTGAGAGTGAGAGAGTGAAGGAGGAATTAAAGGTGAAGTGGAGTTGAGTTGAGTTGATTGATTGGTTGATTGATTGATTGATTGATTGGTTGACCTCAACAGCTGATTACACTGGGCAGTCACCACCAATTTGAGGACCAGCTTAGGCCTCCAGTGCCAGTTACACAGATTGTTCATAAGAATATATTCAATCAGCTGATTGATTTATGCTATTAAATATAGAATCGGGCTTTGTCAAATGAGGATGGGCTGGCGATATGACGTGGTGGGTGGGAGGCAGATGGATGGACACCACGGGTCTAAGTGATTTCTGAGATTGCCATGTGCAGGCGCGTAGGATACAATAAGATAGATCGATGCATGGGCATCGAGTTCACTATTTTTAGCAAAAGAATGAAGGACCAATACTCCATTTTTGATCAACCAGTTAAAAAACGGGTTGGGGTATCATCAATCAAACACACACACACGCATTAACACAATCAACACATCATCGATGGAGAGTTCTATTTGAGGGCATACGCATGTACTTGGGCAAGAGGATGCGGGGCTGCCCTCATGATGACCAGTCTTGGTCGTCGAATGGCGGGTGGCGTGTGAGTGAGGGAGTGATTGTTGTTGTGTTTGCAAGTGAAGTGTGGGCAGCGGGCGTGTGTTTGTTGAGTGGCGACAAGGCAAGAGAGGGGCATTGGTTGGAGTTCACAGAGCTACGAACTCCACAAGTCAGCTGCGCGAACGCAACTCATACATTCAGAGTTCTGAATACTTACGAGAACATGGATGGAACAAACATTGACTAATTGATTGGTTGATTGATTGATTGATGTAATCAAGTGAGTGTTGTGTAGTGATGGGTGGCTGGCTGGCTGGCTGGATGGTGTTAAGCAGGCTGGCTGGCTGATAATAGATAAGTTATAGACTATGTCACTTCAGACAATGAGTGAGTGAGTATGTAAGTGATGAAGAGTGCGAATGTAGGTATGTGGATGCGATTGTTGTTGCGAGGATAATGAGGAGGATGGAGCTGGAGTTGACAAAGTTGGACGTACTCTAATCTCTTTGTTGCTTTTGGCAGAATGGAGATCAGAAGAAATAGGCTTGGAAGTATTATATATATAGTTGTTTGGTGGTGACCTATTCGAGGATGAATGCCAATCACACCACTTGACTTGCAGTTAAGTTAGCTATTGTTGTTGTTATTCTCCAGGAGGCCGTTGTAGGTAGGACCATCAAATCAACAGACAAACATATCTATCAATCATAATCAATCAATCAATCAATCATAATCAATCAATCAATCCATCCATCAATCCATCAGATTCATTCATGTTCCTCCCCACCCTTCCTTCCTTCCTTCCCGTTGAACGTAGATGGGAGATGGGCAGTATGTAAGTGACCGTTTGTTGGTTGGCTTGTTGTTTAATTTCATCATCATCATCTTTAGAAGGGACACACAACAGCGCAGCAGCGACCAATCGTTCAGGTCAGGTCAGGTGATGGTCAGTTCAGTTCGTTCAACAGCATCATCATGAACCGTACATAACAGCAACAGCAACAACAAACTATCAATCACAATCAGCTGACTACTTTACATTCAGTCAGTCAGTCACATGATTGATTGATTGATTGATTGATAACACATAAATAATATCTCTTGTTGTAGTTGGGAGCAGAGCTTAGGTGAATTCTCTTGCGCCGTCTCCACCACGCCTCGCCTGCCTGGCCCATCAACACCAGTCCCCCCAACGCTAATTAATAATTAATAATAATTTATCTCCTGCTCCCTGCCTCCTCCTCACAGGCGGACGGCTTCCACTGCTCCTCGTCGCAGCGTGCTCGCACCCGACAATCAAAATCACCACGTTATGCTTATTGCTGTTGTTGTTGCCACGCACGCCGAACGACGATGTTACTGGCGTCGTGTGGTTGCGATGGCCAGACACCCTGCCAAGCACGGCCAAAATGATGGAATGTCATCTCCTTGCATTTCCCATATTAGTGCATGACCAATCAGATCGAGTGTAGATCCGCCGGTGGTCCGCGTGGTCCCTCCTTTGATCGCTTGCGGGGATTTGTAAAGCCACCATTCATTCAATCATTCATTCTTTCTCACTCACACACACTCGCCTTTTACATCTGATGACCGGACGACTGGACGCTACATCAGCTGATCGATGCAATATGTTGACAACATTGTTTGTAATCTTGGTCTTGCCCACCCCATCCACCACGAACCAACGGCATCTTCCATTGGTTGTTTGTTTCATCCACATCCACAAAACAGCAACATCTGAAAGAATGAATGATTGAGAGGAGAGTGCATTCAATCAAACAAAGAAACAAACAATATCAAGGAGTGGTGGCCGGCCCTTATATTGGTGCAGGTTGGCCGCCTGGATCAAGATGATCAAACATCGATTTTCACTTCCACTGCACGACGATGCGGAATACATCAGATGGTGGCGGTATGGGTCGTCTCCTCATTTCGATATGGACACGCGTCGACCATTCGATGCATTCTTTCTCACCTTCACACCATGGCTCATTGGCCAGTTAGCCCTCCACCCTTAAAACATATATGGAAAGGTGCTCCCTCCCGATGGATGATAGATAGATAGTTCATTGTGGGTGGGTAACAGATGCTTTGTGTTCATGTGAGTACCGTCTCCCAAGGGGGCAGCGGGATATCAGTCCACTCTACACATAGATCTATCAGGTGCCAGACTCGACCAATGGGAATTAGACCCGTCGTAAGATATTAAGACCATGGTTGTTACAAGTGCATGTCATTCTTGTACTTGTCGACACCATGTTGTCGTTATACAGAGATATTATAAGTTCCTTATACCTCCACTCATCAGCCCATCTCACACATCATCCATCCATCATCCATCAACAACATAATGGAATTGAACATCATCAATCCAACAACAACATATCTTTATCTGTACATCATCCAATGATTGTAATACCCAATACACACCCTTGAACAAGTTAAATCTGTGGATCAATATATCTTCGAATCATCCAGTATCTAGCTTCCAGAATCCATTGTCAAACATCCAATCATTCATTCATTCACATACATACACTCATACTATTTCCAGTCTCAAGAGGATGAAATTGGAACTAATATATCTTATATTTATTCATTCATTCATACTTTCTTTCATTCTTGTGTTACAATGACACTCAGTGTCAGAATAGTTCAATCACTCACTTACTCAATTACTCACTCACTCACTCACTCAGTTCTCAATGAGTTTGGACAACCAACCAACAATGATTGATTGTTGATTGGAATAGTTGTCAAAGTTGGAATGGCTAGGCCAGCCAGCCAACTCAGATGCTTTGAGCTCAAAGGTGTTAACTCGTGGTCTCAATCCACATTTGGCACTCACACTCATCTCAGATCAAGCTCTGACACACCCCCAAATGGAATTGAGAGTACTTTCAATCACATGACATGGTGATCCCCACCACACACACAATCACCCCACGCCACCTTATTCGATCTAGCCCCTGAGGCCCTCATGGCTTTATCGATGAGGTTGATGTATTGGATGGATGGAAAGGATGGTCCAGTGGTACATCAATCAATGAATAGGTTAAACGTCTGAACCTTACCATCGTTGTGTCTCTGTGTTTGTTCATTGTGTATGTGTGTAGTGTGTATGTTGTTGTGATGGTGTTGAGGGAAGCGTCAAGCCTTTGTATGAGGCCTCTCTGGCTGTTTGGCTGATTGGCTGGATGGCTGGCAGACTGACTGGTCCGTCTCCCTCTCTTCACCAAAGGACACTCACTTACTACTCACTACCATTCCTCATCGTGATGTTTGTTGCTGTTGTTGTGCTTGATGTCTCCATCACTCACTCATTCCATGTTACTTTGATTGATTGTTTGTTTGAATAAAGATAGATATATATAATAATAATGAATTGTTTAAAGATTGTAATACTGGGTAGTGGAAGTGTTGGAAAGGTATTTGTCGACATATATACTAGTTAAATGATTGATTGATCACTAACACTTTACAATCAACATCCAAATATATATATCCAGTCTGCCATCACAATACAATATGTCAATGGAGAGTTCATTGATCAATATGATCCAACAATAGAGGATATGTATAGAAAGATCATGGAACTAAATGGTGAACATTACATGTTGGAGATCATGGATACCGCAGGAACTGTAAGTTGGTCACAAGTTTTGAATGAACGACACCTAACAAACAAACAAACAATATATATAGGAGAACTTCTTGGTAATGAGAGATATGTATATACGTAATGGACAAGGCTTCATATTGGTATATAGTATTGCAGCCAGGAGTACCTATTATGACCTACAATCTATAAAGGATCAGGTCTGTCGTGTAAAGGACCTCCCAACATGCAAGATACCGATGATAGTGATGGGCAACAAGTGTGATATGGAGAGTCAGCGCCAGGTCGAGGCCAAGGAGGCCGAACAACTCGTGGAGAAGTGGGGTGGCAATGTCGAATACATCGAGACCTCTGCCAAGACCAGAGTCAACATAGCCTCTGCCTTTGAGCGACTGGTGAAGCAAATGCAAAGCAAAGACCCCTGCAGGCGCAAGAAGAGGTCAAAGAAGATGCAACAGTGTACATTACTATGAAAGAATGGACATGGATTGATGTGGATGGATAGACGAGTTGTACAGTTATGATGGATGGGCAGACAATGATCAAGTGATCAAGCTTCACATGTGAGTGAATGTGTATGTGGACATAGTAGTGTAATTGATTGATTGAATGATTGAATGTGGATGGAGGGAGACACTTTACATTTAGTACCAATGTACTAAGACATAATAATAATAATAAATTAATATGTTAATATAATTATAAGTTATATATATATCTATATCTGTTTATCTGTTTATCTGTATAAGTAAATATAATACAATATACTTACATGCCCAGGTATGTATGTCTATGTCAATGTCTTTGTCTTTGTGTAGTGAGATGTGAGACGTGATATGTGAGTTGTGAGATGCGAGAGGATCTTTGATGTCGGCCTCGAAACGCCTTGAGAGAACTCGTTCTCACTTCCCTTCACTTCCCATAGCATACCCCTCATGGTCGGACGCATCCACAACCATCCACTCACCACTCCCTGAATCAACATCACTCACTCACTCACTCAATCACTCAATCAACTCCCACGCCACCACCACACACCTAAGTCAAAGCGTTGACTCATACCAACTTTGGTTGGATGGTATGGATGGTATGACACGTATGTAGAAACGAGCAGAGTGGCGTCGTAGCGTAATCCGGGGCGTGCGTGAATGAATGAGGGGAGTGATTGATCAATAGATTCTTATGCTCAAAGTTGTTGTTTCATTGGGCGGCCCTCATGGCCTATCTCAACGAATCGACGCACAACATCGTGTGACACCCGCGCCATCAACTGGAAATCAATCAAACTATATGAGCCAACTTACAATGTCCTGTTTGATTGATTGGCGATCTTCCTACATCCATTAAAATCAATTAATTGATATATATGTATGTATTATTATTATCTACTACATATGATAATGATTGTTTGATTGATTGATTGATTGAACAAACAGTTACTATTACCATTGACATACAATGTAGGTCAATTGATTGAATGATATCAATTGTTCAGTCTATCAACCAATCAATCAATCACATTCAACCATTCAACCATTCAATCAATCATTCTTTCGGTCGACAAGGTCTCGAGTTCAAGTCGACAAAGATGGTTGGAAAGAATGGGAGACGTTATAAACATTACTCAACCCATTAACATAAGAATGTAAGTTGATCAACATTGCCTAAGCAATGAGCTTCAATCTCTCCACCTTACACTCATTCACACAACCTCCATTCAAACAATCGATCGCTGAAGAGAGGAAGTGATAGGTGTGTCACTTTAAATTGGATGTTGGTTGGTCCATCCATCCAAACATCATTGAATGAACGAATGAACGAACTAAACTGAACGAAGGTGAGAGCCCATCATTATTTATCTACACCGTAGTGTTTGTTGTTGAGCACGCATGGTGATAGATCCAGATCTGTGACCTACGGATGAGGGAACACACTGCCCAGCCCAAGCATATTATACCTTCCTGCTTACAAACAAGCCCAATCTAGATCAATGTTCATTTCATGCTCTGCACCTACCCGGGTGGACACAAGCCACCAATCATTACAGGGAAACTTGCCCCCCACTCACCATCATCAACATCACCAATAGGCAGCTGGTGTGGAGCGTCGGACCGAAATGGGTGGAGGCTACCTGAGGACCGAGGGTGGATGGATGTCAACAAACACTTCAATCACACACACACGAATCAAAGTCGACCAATTGAGCGCGCGGGTCTTCGCAAAAAGTTGAACAACTTGCAAGTTTCCTCATGGAGTATATATGATGGATTGGCGCCGGGGCGAGGACATCAAAGAGATTTGCATAATGGGCGAACGTAGGCTCGACCTAATCACAACTGATTGAATGAATGATGGATGATACACTTCAATATTTAATATAAATAAAATTAAATAAAGGATAGTAGGTTTACTGTCTGTCTCTGTCTCTCCTCTCAGTCCGTCCTGATTCAATGATGATTTGAACGTGTCTTGCTGCTGCTTGATGGTTGGTGAGTGAGTGCGTGAATGAATGAGTTGTGGACCATCCCGGGTTCGTGTCATTCAAAGTCAGTCAGTCAATCATTCAATCATTCTGTCTGTCATTCAGTCAATTCATTATAGTTTACTTTACTTTACATTACTACTTTACTTCTAAAAGGGTTGTTGATTGACGAAAGAATACAGATAATCAAACAAAAGCAAGAAGCCAGCAAGCAAGCAAGAAATCAAAGAGGGATTTTATTTTACATCGTCGACGCGGCACGCCGATCTCAATCAGAACCGCGGCGCGTGCGCCACCATTTCATTATCTTCAAACAATCAATCCCAACAGTCAACAGTCAACATTCAACAGTCAACAGTCAACAACTATATTTATATCTATATCTATATATATATATATATATATATATATTACTATTTATATAATCATAATCAATCAATAGTTAGTTACATCATACATTATCAGATTGGGTTGTAGTTGTTGTAATTGACTACTTCTAATATTATTATTTTTATAATAAGAGGTAGAGAGGAGAGCTCCCCATTGCCATCATCACGCAAACTCCGACAACTAGTGTGGCAAGGTAAAGTAATCCAGGGATTACCCTTCCGTCACCAACATCACCTCGTCATTCAATAGACTTACAAATACAATCACTCAATAATCAAACAAATAACAACAATAATAATAATAATAACAACTTACCATCCATCCAACCAAACAACTATAATTAATAATAATAATAGCTTACTTCCAACAACCAATCAATCACCTTTAACATCACCAATCATTAACTGTGACACCAGCTCCATCCCCCACATCACAGATTGATCAACAAACAAGTACACACACGCGCACAATCACAAAGGCCCCACTCAGTGATCACCCCCACTCGACCAACACACCACAAACACAAACACACCCCCACCCGTGATCACAACCAATCACCATCCTCGGCTCCAATCTACACATTGCCAACAGCAACCAACAACAGCGCAGCACCCTTTCAACATCACATCCAGCCATCTACATCTATCGCAGAAGTGCCGTGGCCATCCATCCATCCATCCATCATCCAACCATCTTCAACAACAGCATCTACAGTCAAGTAACTAAAGTAGTTGCGTTTAGTCCATCCATCCATCTCTACCCCGCCCCCTGTTGTGGTTTGTTTAACACGAAGAGGTAGGTATAGGCATAGGCATAGAGCTTCCCTCTATTTCCCTGGAGTGTGGCTGCCTGGCTTGCATGGCTGGCATGGCTGGTTGACCGGCCGGCGCGTCTGTCTGGCGCTCTTTCGCCACAACACCCCCCGCGTCGCCCCCACGCCTCCACCATCGCCGAGTCAGTCAGTCACATTCATTCATTCATTCATATATATTCATTCCCATCCCGATCTGACCTGACCTTACCTTACCTCTCTTTCTCAACTACCTCCACATCCTCATCATCTACATCTACATCCACATCCACATTACTTGCTACATCCTTGATTGATTAATCGATTGATTGATTGATTGATTGCGACAACAACATCAACATCATCATCAAACAACAACAACAGCATAAACAATCAAACAAACCAACAATAGCATCCACAAACGGACCAAGCTCAGCACCATCATTTGGATCATAAGGCACTGCAATAATTTAAGCAATCAAGCAATCAACCAAGCAATCCAGTCCAATCCATCTCCAATCCAAACCATCTCCAATCCAGTCCAATCAATCAAACTTATATATATATTTTATGAGTATATATATTATATAGCATTGGATATATGGTTGGATGTTCTTTCAATATACAATGAACCGCGGCGCCAGCATAAGGGACAAGAGCCACGCAGCAAGATCACCAAGTCCTCCTATACCTCTTCCATTTCACTTCCATAAATCACAACCAAACACTCAGCAGCAACAACAGCAGCATCAACTTCATCTACAACAACAACATCAACATCAACAGGAACAGTTGTATCTCCAGCAGCAACAACAACACCAACTACATCTGCAACAGCAACAGCAACAGCAGCAGCAGCGACAACGCAGTTGGCTGGGCCAAGTACCACCACGTCTGCGGGAACCCCTTCATCAACCACATCCACAGCCACAGCCACAGCCCCAGCCACATCCACAGCCACAGTCACATCCACATCAGCTGATGAAGAAGCATTACTCACAGCTCGAAGCTCAGCCAATGAATATGGTGCAGTCGCCAGAGTTGGTCTCACTCAAGCCCAGTGGCGGCAGTGGTGGCAAGGCCCTGCTGCCACACCAACAACATGGTGTCCATCCGCCGCCACTCGCTCAATTGTCCATGTCCAACACCACACCATACTTTGTTGGCAATGGCGGACTAGTCAACAGCAACAGCAACGGCAACAACAATATGAACTACATTTCATCACGATTATATGAACGATCTATCAGAGGCATCGAGCCACAATATAGCGATGATGGCGCAACGCCTCAGCCGACCATCGTCTCCAAACATTTTTCTTCTTCCTCCTCCTCTTCCTCCATCATTGGTGGCAGTGGCGCCATCCCCACATCGCCAAACGGTATACCCTATAGCAAACCATTGGCGGTGACCCCTACCTCACCTACAACCGCACCAACCTCACCCAACTACTTCAATCGATCTTCATTACAACAACAGTCCGACAATATTGCCAACAACAACAACAGCGGCAACAGCATCATCAGTGGCGCCAATGGCTCATTCATACGGCATCCAAAAGGCAGCAGCAGCAGTAGTGGCAGTAGTAGTAATATTAGTAATAGTAATAGTAGTAGTAATCTTAGCGCCTCAACTACTGCTGGTAACAGCAGTAGTAGCAGCAGTATTAGTAGTAGTAATAGTAGTATTAATGGCGACAACAACAACAACAACAACAACAACCTTTTTCCTTCTTCTTTTGGCCACGGTAGCGTGCCGCCTAACAGCCGGTACCCATCGACCAACCATCCTTCCTCCCACTTTCAGCATTACTCTCGAGACATCGATCCTACCCACAGCTCAGACCCATACGACCAAGCAGCGGCCGCCGCTGCTTATGAGCAACAACAACAACAACTATTACTACAACAACAACAACATCAACAAACATCAAGATCAGTACACCTTTTCGCTGTGATACCTCCTCCCGACCCTCAAGTTGCCGCCGCCACACTCGCCAACAAAGAACAACACACAAAGAGTTTGGACAAATTCCAAGACTTGGACTTGGAACAAATGTCCGAGCCAACGTTGGCAAGCAGTGGCAGTGGATACTCATCACCAACATCGTTTCTACCTCGACCAATCCATCCTTTTGACACGACCATTTCGACATCGACCTCGACTACGACCACCACAGCGACACCTGGATCCCCACCAAGCGATGGCGAGGATGATCCGATCGACAGCAACGTCAGCACCAAGAAGACACGACTAGAACTACACAGCGTATACTTTGTCTCGAGCAAGCCGCCCAGGAAGAACCAGGCACGGCCCAAGCCCGTGGTAGAGGTGGCCACTGACGACGTGCGAAGGAAGCGTGGCAGGCCGCGCAAGAAGAAGCCTGAATCATGTGCACATTGCAACGCCACTGATACACCCGAGTGGAGACGAGGACCCAACAACGAAGACCTGTGCAACGCCTGTGGCATCTCCGTTTCCAAGACGCTCAAGAAGGAGAAGCACTCCAAGTATCGCCACAGCATCGCCAGTTTGATCAACAAGAACAACGAAGAGGTTACAAAGGACACGACCAGCTTCTTCGAGACAGGTACAGCCGGCCCACTCACAGGCTCTGGCTCACTATCTTCCTCTGCCTCATCTTCGACTTTTTCATCAACATCACCTTCTTCGTCAATCGTCAATGATGTAGTGGTGGTTGGAGGTGGTAGCAACAGCAGCATTCCAACGCCACCACCACCATCATCGTCCTCGACATCTACAACATCAACTACAACAACAACCACTACAACAACAACTACAACATCATCGTCGACATTGACGCCACCCATATCCTCGACAGCACTATTACCAGATGCCACTCAAACGTCACAGCAACAACTACAGTGTAGATAGAGAGAGAGAAAGAGAAAGGGAGAGAGGATTACTCGAGATATATAGTTAGAGAGAGAGATGAATATATTACTATTATATTATTATATACACAATTATTAGTATTTGATTACTATTTTATTCCAGGAGGTTTGGAAGAATGAAGATGAAGTCGGATTGTTCGGGGTTAGATGAGGCGAATGTGGTGAAGTTCAAAGTGCATTATTACTTGTGTAGACCAACACAAGCATAGTGGAAGAAGGTCTAAGTTTGGATCAGAGAGAAGGTGTAGAGGGTGAGCCATTCATTACCCCTGAGGGGTTTAAAAGTAATCACTTCAGTAACATCATAATACATGTTGTAGTAATAATATAAGACATATATATAATAGAGTAATAATAATGAGTAATAACATAGCAGTGAGAATTAGAAGTAAGGCTGGTGTAGAGAATATAAGATCATTGGACAGTGCTACCACTACAATTGCAACCTTTCAATCATTGATTCAAGAGAAGACTGGTATAGAGGTCGCAAGACAGAAGAGTGAGTAGAGTAGAGTAGAGTGATCGAAGTAGAGAGCTGTGACACTAACTGATACTATATCCAACTCAACTCAGTATTGTGTGGCTATCCTCCAGCAGCACTTGATGTAACAGACAAAGAGCAGACAATTGCAAAGTATATAACAAATGGTGACACAATAACAGTGGAGGAGATTGCTGTTGCTGGTGGTGAATCAAGTGTCCCAGCTTCTGCTACTACAGCCACTACTAAACCAGCAACGTCATCATCATCATCGAATACCAGTGGACCTGAGGGAACAATCGTAAGAAGATTGACAGAGAATGACAACAGTTGTTTGTTTAGTGCAGTGGCATACGTATTGGAGCATAAGAACAGAGCAAAGGCATCACATCTAAGATCAATCATTGTCAATGTAGTTAAGCGTATGTCATCCATTCAATCAATCAATCAGGTCACTCACTCACTCAACATCAATATAGAGGATCCATTCACTTATAATGAAGGATTCCTGGGGATGGATAACAGTAGCTATTGCGCATGGATCACAAACCCAAAGCATTGGGGTGGTGCAATTGAGTTGTCCATACTGTCCCAGCACTACAAGGTGGAGATTGGTGCATTCGATATATCAACCAAGATCCTGTACCGCTATGGCGAGGACTGTAACTACAAAGAGAGGGTATATGTAGTTTATGATGGTATACATTATGGTATGTTATCCGAGAGTGAGCGAGAGGATCATCATCCTAACTATCCAATCCCCCAAAGATGCCTTGGCACTATCACCGGTCAAGATCCATCCCTCTCCCGAGGAGTATGACATTACTATATTCTCATCAAATGACGCGACAACATTGAAGAAAGCTACATCATTCATCGAGAAGGAGAACAAGGAGGGCAAGTTCACAGATACCAACAAGTTCCAGTTGATATGTTTAGACTGCAACAAAGTATTGGTGGGCGAGAAGGAAGCATCGATGCATGCAATGGAGACAAAGCATTCCAAATTCACAGAGCTTAAGCAACGAGTATAGTTGTAATGTATGTATGTATGTATATGTATGTAACACTTTATTGTTGGTCCCAACGATCAGTTGAGTGAATGGTAGAATATGTACACTAACTTGTATCTCTCTTTCTCTCTTTCCCTGGCTCACTCTCTCACCCTAGAGACAGGTCTTGCAAGTATGTTTACCTGAATGAACAAAGAATGTAATATTAAAGTATGTTGTTAGTCAAGGCCATTGGGACATGGACATGGACATGCCAATCAATGATACTTACACTTGCCCTCCTGACAGAAATCATTTGTACATGGCAGACCATCGTCGCAGTCCATCGTTCTGCGCTGGCATCGTTTGTTGACACATGTGCTGGTGTCGCACAGATCACCATTGGTACGACAGTCAGAGTCGTACAAACAACATTGTCCATTGTCTTTGTGGATACATTTGTTGGCCTGGCAATAGTCATCACTACACAGATTGTTATCATTACATTCTAATGTTTGATTGATTGGATGTTGTTAGTAAGGTACATATCTGTAATGATCATTGTGGATACATACCAGAGTCACAAGTACAGCAACCGGATATTTGAGCATGGACACACTTTCCGCGATAACAAGTATCAATTGTACAGTTGTTTCCATCGTAACAATCTATAGAGTGGCGAGAAATGGTACCATTGTTAATGTTGGATCAATCAATCAATCAAATGTATGTATGATTACTTACTGTTATCGCTCTGGCAACAACCTGGAATTGGTGTGTGGATACATTGTCCAGAGGTCGTACAAGAGTCCACAGTACATGAGTTGTGATCATCACAATCATCGTCACAGGTACAGCATCCAGGTATTACAGTGTGCACGCAGCCAGTGACGCTGGAACAAGAGTCTGTTGTACAGCGGTTGTGGTCATCACAGCTCCTGGGAATGTTGAGACAGCCCTTGAGGCAGTCATACTTATCATATGTACAGGCATTGTTGTCGTCACAGTGCTCGGACTCGCCATCGTCCACACAACCTGGAATGAAGGACTGGTCACACGATCCATAGCCAGTGCAGCGTGCCAAACAACAGTCAGAGTAGGTCGGACACTCATACTTGGAGTGCTCACACTTGCCATTGCGACAGACGTCTACAGTACAGTTCCTACCATCGTTACAGTCGTCGTTGCAGGTGCAGCAGGCGGGGTTCGGTCTGGAGTGGCACTGGTTGTCCTTGCCACAGAAGCCAATGTTGCAATCATCATGTGGACACTGGGAGTCGAGTACACAGCAGCCTGGGATTGGGGTGTGGCTACAACTGCCATCACTATTACAAGTGTCCTTAGTACAGACATCAAGATCCCTACAGCCGGCATCAGACTTGCAACACAGACCGGTGGATGTATATGTGCACCTATTGTCTGAGCAATGACCTGTCTGGCACTTATTAGAGGGGCACTCTTGGCTGGTCTTGCAGCAGCCTGGTATCTGAACAGAGTTACATCTTCCCGAGTCACAAGTATTCCTGGTACATATGTTACCATCAGAGCATTCTAGAATTGATGATTCGCGAGTTAGTATACATGCACGGAAGGATGTAATGAATAGATTGATTGACAAAACATACCACCATCACAGGTACAGCAACCTGGAATTGGCTTGGCGACACACTTGTTGTTGACACACGTACTGGTGGTACAGTTGGCAGTGGCCTGGCATTGGTTGTCAGAGGTACAGCATCCGGCAATTGGAATGTTCTCACAGCCAAGACATTGGTCAAAGGAATCACGGGTGCATGCATTGCCGTCATCACAACAATATGGATTCATTGGTTTGTACATGCACTTTCCAGTCTCTGTGGAACAAGTACCGTTGGCTCCACATCTAGTTGGAGGACATGTCACATGTTTGATAGTACATCGGCCAGCAACACATGAGCCCACATTACATCGGTTATCAGAAGGGCAGTCATCATCACATTTACAGCTGACACATGGTGTATGGCAATCATCATCAGTGTTACCTATAATGTATGGATTTGATATTGTTAGGATGGATGATGATTAATCCAATAATTATTATGGGACTTACCTTCGATATGGACAATAAATAGAACCAAAATTATTGCTACCAAGTATTTACCCATATTTTAATTTATATATTCTTGATGGATAAGTAATGTCAATCAATGATTGAAATGTTGTTTGATAATTGAAGGTATTTATTACTTTATTCCAATGGTTATGGATGATGGGACCTACTCACTCACTCACTCAATCACAATGTAAGTTTTAACATACTACCATGAGTAACCTAAACATTAGTAATAAGATGGACATCAATCCCCAACTTGAGTTCGAAATGTAATAATAATAATATTAATTATACATCAAACCTAAATCAAGCAGGTGAATATATCGTACTAATTGTTGCCAATAATCAATAGATATCGTATATTAATCAGCCGAGTCAGAGTACAATGGGCAAGCAACAGATAGATAGAATTCAATATTACTTTGGCTTGCTTAATAATCTGACTTGTTTGATTGGTGTTCGCCCAGCGGGCGACTGTGATGGGATATATCTAAATCAACATCACTCTCTCACACTCACTCACACATCATCAAAGGTAGTCAGCTGATGTGATTGAATGATGTGAGTGAGTGTGAGTTTGAGTTGAGTGTGTGAGCGATGGATGATGGATAAGTACTCTCAAGAAAGAGTTCAATTACAAAGTTTATTATACTCCATAATGGACAACAATGGCCATGTTATCCCTATCCCTTGGATGGGTTGGTTGACGAGCCAGAAATTGCCAGAATGGAAAGAGAATGTAAGTTTAAGAGGATAGACGGAGAGGAGTGGTTGGATGAATGGAGAGGGAGATGGAGTGCGAGTAGGTAGTCCAACACAAACATATGTGTTGTCGTTGGTTGTTCGATCGATTTCGATATCGATATCGCAGTTTGGGATAGACCAATCAATTAAAGCATTGATTGAATGCTTCAATTGATTTGCTCGATGGAGAATAAACCTTCAGAGTTGGCAATGACCATATGGTTGACGGGCACTTCTTCGCATTTGAAGTCGCTGGCCAATGGCTCCGAGCTGATGATGAGTGAATATTGGTCCGAACACTTGGACGAACCAAGCTGACATTGTCCACGATCGCACACCATCGACTTGGCGCGAGACCAGTATAGAGTGTGAGCACCATCCATCGTGCCGGTGACATATCGTGTGGCCACCACTGTCGATCCGTCCGAGACGGCCAAGTTCAGCTTGCACTTGGTGGATGTCGCTTGGAGACTGGCGCCGGCCGGCTCGGCCTTTACGAGTCCATTATCAACCTCGTACTGTAGGATGAGCTCATGGATTTGGTTGATAGTCTGTCGCAGCACCTTTGGGAAAAGCTCCGAGTTGTCGATGAGGGGGAACGGTTCCTCCTCTGGCTCGGTCGAGCAATGTGTCGAGTAGACTGCTGTCGTCTGATGGACCACCGGCTTTGGTTTGTATCCAGTCTCTCGCTCATAGTTTGAAATAAATAATGCAAACACCATCTCACTGTCTGTCGTTCCTTTGATCGATTCGAATGCCTTGATTGATTGAATGTTAGTTGTTGTTCCATGTCAGCTTGCCCACTGATGTACTATTGCTACTACTCACTGTTTGCGTCAACATGTTTAGTATATTCCTCTTGAGCTTGGGGAAGTAGGAGACGGTTCCGTTGTGCATCCAGCTGAAGTTTTTGAAGGTGAAGGGGTGGCAGTTGTTGTTGGTGATGGCGCCAGCACTGGCGGCACGCACATGTGACATGATACATCCAGACTTTGTTACACGAGCCAACTGTCGCAGGTTGATGTTTGACCATGCCGGCGTGATATCCTTGAACACACCAGGGTTTGGTGATATTTCCGGAACGAACCATGCAATTCCAAAGCCATCGGCATTCAAATGTACACCTGGACATGTCGAGTGAAGTGATTGTTGGACCAATCCATGTGATGGCTCTGTCACAATGGACGATAACTTAATAGGTGGTCCCAAATAGAATATAAATCTGCACATAGTAGTATTATTATTTGTTTGATTGATGTGTTGGTATGTGTGTTGGTATGATTGATTGATTGATCAGATGATTGAGTTCACTGCCTTTTTGATATTGTCGATATCAAAGATACAGATGTGTATGTTATTTGAAGTATTGATAGAGTTGTTAATGTTTCTTTCTTTTAGAGTAATGATGATTATTATTGTTGTTATTATTATTATAGTGATGACCAATAACAAGCTAGGATAGGAGGGTGATACAGGTTTGGACTAATCTACATGTAAATGTAATTGAACGATCAATAACACTTTTGGAAAAGAATGCGGCGTTTGTGATTATATATATAAACGATAGTATATGTATGTATTGTTGTTGAATTGAATTGAATTGAATTGAACGTGTGTATTTGTTATGTATGTGTGTGAATGAATGTATGTGTATGTCGGTGTGTCCGTGTGTAAATGAATGAATGTATGATTGATGATGAATGCATGGGTGATTAGTGTGAGCTCAGGCTTTGTCGGCCATCCATCAAATGAAATTTACCCCACGAGTGGGTAGTTTGGGTGCAACAGTGCAGTACTGTTCATCCAATTCGGGTCAGTGTTGTTTCTGAATTCCCAACTTTCACACTAACCCCACACAACTACCACTACTCCCCATCATCACCATCACTCGGTTTTTGCCTGGTAACCATACCCTATCTACTTAAATATTAGAGAATTAATTAATTAAAACTTAAGGTGATGTTGACATAGTCGCGACCCAACTTTAAAGTGTTAACACCTTATAAAGTAATAAATAATATTTATTATTCATTGTGTGGTCAATCATTCAATCAATCATTCAATCAATCATTCAATCAATCAATACATGTAAGTAATAATAATAAATATTTATTTGTTATTCTTTAGGAGTTTGGCACTTTCTGATGACTTGCCAGAGAATCGCCAGACAAGAAGTGTGACACCGCCAAGATTGATGAAGGCGATGGATACCCAAACTAGAATCCAAAAGTTTGATGTGGAGTTGACGATGAGTCCTCCAGCAAATACTGTGAGCATTGCCAGACTGGTCAGTGATGACTCAACACCACTGATGTTGCCGCGTATCTCGTCCTTGACGCCGCGCTGTACAAAATGAATCTCGCCAATCTCAAAGCCATACAGTCCAACTCGGGACACTACGATCAACACGAGGAAAATGTACTTGGTCACTGTTGTGCTTGGCAGCAGAGTGAAGACCAGGCCAGCCAGTAACACCGTGACACCCTCCTCAATGATGTAGATTGTTGCCGTGTTGATCATGTCGAAGCGGCGTACTAGTGGCTCAAACAAGAGAGTTGATATCAGGCCAAATAGTGCGCCAATACCTCTAAAGATGCCCAGCTGTAGGTTGGTGTAGCCAGCCGATGACAGATAGGCGGTGAGCAGTGGGTCGTGTGGACTGAGGATGGTGAACCAAAGGAAAACAAAAGCCATGATGACCAAGAACACTGGCTGCCGAATGAACAGCCGCCAGCCCTTGACAATGTTGGTGATCGGATTCCACTCACCCAAGATGATGGTTCTCCAACTGCAGGATCTACCGGTAGATGGCTGTTGATCAGCACCATTGGGGAGCTCCAGTTGGACCTCTGAGTACTCCAAGTCTTGTTGCTCTTGATTGAGTTGATCCATTGCCACTGCATTGTTGCGGTTGTTTAGTGATGGTACTAATTGGTGGACCACCTGAAGGAAGTAGAACTGAGGGAAGAATGATGCAAAGTTGAACGCGGCAATGGCAACGAACGCATTCAATGCGCTGACCTTTGGGATGACGGTGAGCAGGCCTGCAATGAATGGTGCCGACACCTCGGTGATCAGATCTATCTGTCTCATGCGAGTGTTCATTCGTGTGAGGCTAGAGTCCCTCTTGATCACTGCTGGCACCCATTTCCTCTCGACCGAAATGTTCATGATCTGAGCAGCGATCGAATGCAATGACGAAGAGAACAACAATGTCAAGAACATCAAAGTTGAAGGCACGTTTCCAAAGATGTCCAGTCTAACACTCTCATACTTTGTAGACTGTTTCATGAGAAAGAATAACATTGTTCCAGAAGTACCAATGGACAGTGCTTGCAAGGCAACGCCTATTCTAATCACTGATTATTGTTGGGTCGAGGGTTGAATGATTAGTAATCCATCAATCAATCAATCATGGAGGATCGGTATTACTTTTGAGCTTTCTTTCAATGTCTATAAGTCTTCCTACTGTTGGTCCCAACAGGATGCTGACGAGGGTGATTGCTAGACCATAGAGTGATGATGGAACCAGTGACTTGGGAGTGATGACGATCAATGTCAAGGGGACAATGAACTCCCACATCTTATCACCCATTCTCGTGATTAGATGTGATATCAACATGTAGTAGGACACAATTTTCTCAACTTCCAATGGAAGGTATTGCGATTCATCTTCATCGTCATTATCATGGTCCTCCAAATGTACATCTGTTAGAATTGCAGGTGATGTTGATTCTTGGGTCGTCTCTGCTGATTGATAATCATGATTGTTGTTGTTATTGTTGATGATTATATTGTTATTCTTCTCTGATGATAGTAGTGATCTTTGTTCATTTGAATCGGGTGACATTGGTTCAACAATCATTGTTCCATTCAGTATTGCTTGTTGTTGTTGTAGTTGATTGTCATTCTCATCATCATCTTTTATGACAATGTCTTCATTGACAATCTCATAACTCATATTATTTATTATTATCTATAACTATCTAAATATCTCTATGATTATGTATTGGTATTGGATAGTGTGTGTTTGTGTCCATTGTCTTTGCTACCCAACTGTCGCGAGGCAAGTGTGATATTTGATCAGTCTTTGGTGCAAGGTGCAAAGGACGGACTTGTTCCAGATTTTTTTGATCAAAATTGAAATAATTATGAAGTTTCAATTTGGGTTGACAGATGCTTCAACAAATAATTAATAATAAATTCAAACACTTTAGCTTATAACAAATACGATTCATTAATCTCAAATCAAAGGTCATTCGCTTTGGTCCGACACAAGTCTTGACTTGTGATCGATGATTCTCGCCCACACACAGTTCAAAATCAAAAGATGGGTAGATGTCGTGACCTCCATCGAATTTCCATTCGGTAACACAAATAAATAAAAGATGACCTCACAACTTGTGTTTATCTGTAAGATAGGTGTTTATGTGTGTGTTTATGTCAACATGTATTTGAGAGTTCCTGGTGAAGTGAGAAAGAGAGTGTGTGTGTGTTGAGTTGTATAATGACAATGAATAACCCTTCTTGTGGAGTGAATGAGTAAGTGAGTGAGTCACACAAATAGAGAGGGGATGGATAGAGAGAGAGAGAGAGAGAGTGAGAGAGAGAGAAGAGTATAATTATTAGTGTGTGAACACACACACATATACACACACACAATAGTAATAGTTGATATACACTCTCTTGAAATTAATTATGTGTACACATTCAATAACATTTCATTACACTTACCAAACATATTCCATTATATAATAAACTATATTATTATTTATATATATATATATATATAATATTATTTATTTAAATATCAATCAGAGACAGAAAGAAAGGGTAAGTGACCATTTTCATTGGACAATCAAACAAAGAATTAACAAATAACTAATTATAACATTAGACTAGATACATTAGATAGGAAAAATAATAATATATATAACTCAATGGCCTCAGATAAAGGTATATAGAGAGACAAATATTATTTAGTATTATTACTAATAATAATAATATGATAGGAACATTTTGTATTCTATCCTTGGATGGAGGTGGAGTACGCTCTGTAATAGAGACAGCTCTGTTACTTAGGATAATAGAGGTGTATCCAACATTCTTGGATAATGTAGATATGATTACAGGTGCATCTGCTGGTGGAATACTATCATTGGTACTTGCAATGGGCAAGACAATTGAGGAGACACAGGTATTCTTTAAGAAGTTGGCACCTGAAATCTTCTCAAAGTCATGGTACCATGAACTGGTGTCCTTGGACAGTGCCATTGGTTCAGCATACTCCAACTACAAACTTAAACAGGTGTTGAGTGAACAGTTTGGCGATATCAAACTGAAAGATCTCAAGAAGAAGGTGTTGGTGCCCAGCTTCCAATTGGACAATCAATCTACAGCTCATCTTCCAAATGGTGATGACCAAGATGTAAACGATAAAGAGATCGAGGACCATGACTTTGTGTTGATACACAATAGAGAGGCTGTGGATATGAAGAATAGAAGGTGGGCCCCACGTCTGTTCCACAACCTACACAACTCCAACACCAACAATCATCTTGCCGTGGACATTGCCTTGAGAACCAGTGCCGCTCCAACATACTTCCCAATCTATCAGGGTTTTGTTGATGGTGGTGTTTGCGCCAACAATCCATCACTATGCGCTGTCACCAGTGCCATTTCCTCGGGCATCCCAATGAAGTCCATCGTGGTCCTGTCTCTCTCTAGTGGCAGAGACGGCAAGTACCTCACACAGGACAAGTATGGCGCTGGAGATTGGGGTCTGGCACAGTGGGCGCCAACCCTTATCGACATGATCCTTGACTCCACAGTAGAGATCACAGACTTCCAGTGTGCTCAACTGCTCGGTGAGTGCTATCATCGTATCGATCCACTGTTGCCAAAGAGTATCGACCTCGACCAGCCCAAGTTCATTCCGACACTGGAGGACGTGGCCAACAGCGTCGACCTAGCAGCCACTCTACAATGGATTGAAAAGTATTGGTTCCAGCCAAAGCTTGCCAACAATCTATATAATACTACCAACAACAATAGCAGCAGCTCGACTACCACCACTACCACCACCACGACCACAACAACAGATTCCTCAAGTGGCAGTTGTACCTCCAAGTCGACAACAATCACTCAAAGTAGCGACAACTCTGCCACTTTGGTGAGGAATGATTATTGTTCACTTATGTGATCAATTACTCATTCGTGTCGAACAAGTGTCTATCTGTATGTGTTGTGTGTTTGTTTGTTTGTGAATGAAGAGAATAAACAATGTAGTTTGTGTGTGTATAACTTTGATAAACAGGAATGAAAAGAAGTCATGGTAGTTTTGGTATCGTTACCAATTTGTTTTTTTTAATTTTACAAACAGAACACACAACTTCGCGGCGACTATGAAGGAAACAAGATTGATAGCATTGACGTTCTTTCGCTTCGCTCCCAAGTAGACTCACCCACAGGTACAGATACATATAACCATGCAAAACGACGAGAAGAAGACTATCGAGTTGTACACTCCAAGAAAGTGGTATGTGTCATGATGCTCATTGGTTTAGACATCACAGCGCAGTAGCAGGGGCAGTGGTTGTGTCAACGACAATTACAGCAACAAATTGGCAATAGAATCAAAGATCACCACAATCCATGGAGTAGAGTGGACATAGCATAACATTCATGATGACAGAGTAGAACACAACAAAATACAATACAAATACAGGAACATACAGAATCATTGATTGATTGATTGAATGAATGAATGAATGAATGAATGAATGAATGAATGAAGATATTGTATCATTCGTTTTGGAGCACATGATGGAATGAAGATATTCATGGATCTATTACTACTGCTTCTGCTGCTGCTACTGCTGCTGCTGTCGCCTGGCGAGTGACAATACAGGACTATCAAACAACTAAACTAATCGATCGAACAATCAATCAATCAATCAATCAATCAATCAATCAATCAATCAATCAATCATCATTGAATTCAATTATTATAGCTCTGCCACCAACCGTTTGATCACTGCCAAGGATCACGCCTCTGTACAAATCAACATTGGTCACGTTAACTCTGAGGGACTCTACACTGGAAAGCAGACCACTGTTGCCTTCTGTGGATTCGTTCGCAACAACGCCCAGTCCGATGAGGCTCTTAACAGACTCGCTCAGAAGAAGGGATTCTTGAAGAGCTTCTAAGTCCTTTGACTGGCATCCACCACCTACACCCAAATAAACGTACGAACCTTTGATAACCCATCCTCTCCTTCGTCTAGCAAATACATTGCATTACAAGTATGTTGTGGTAAGCAATTGGGAAATAGAGACAGACACTTCCACCCAACCCAATGTGTTTATCCATTAGCCCCTTCATCAATCAATCAATCAATCAATCAGCAAATACACATCAAGGTGTAGAGGTAAGTAATAATAAGTGTAATAGTTGGTACAACCTGCTAAAGGTGGTGGACCTTATTCCCAGTTTTTATGATAATCATCCAACAATCCGATCGTTTTGATCAAAAAAAATATCCAAACCTTTAAGTGAGATGGGCTTCGATGGCATCACTTACTTTCTGCACCGTTGTCAACATTAAACGATCACTCCATCTCACTCATTCATTCATCCATCCATCTCACTCATTCATTCATCCATCCATCTCACTCATTCATTCATTCTCTCACTCAGTAACTCATTCAATCGTAAAGATATAAAGATATAAAGATACAAGATATATTTAATATAAGATGAAGTTAAAGATTGGAATATTCCTTTCATTGTTTGTTATTGCTGGATGTATACTATCGTTCTCGTTCGCATGGTTCCAGATCACACGTAAGCCCACATTTAAGAAAGACCAAGCTGATGCATCCTTCTACTGGTTGAACTACAGGTGTCAGACTTCATTCTCAGTAAGTACATCACTCAATCACTCAATCACTTCAATCACTCAATCATTACTCATTCATTCAATCACATGGAATCATTCCAATCAATCACACACACCACACATTCACACACACTAACCCACTCGCTCAATCAATGAATCAATCAATCAAACTCAATAATAATAGGATGATAGATATAGATATAATGAGAATTCAGTTTGTGATTCAATTGTTATTTCCAATGAGATGACAAAGACTGGCCAGATATTTAGTACCAGTCTGTCATTCCTCACTATTGGTACTGCATTGGCATTGGCCACCTGTTTGCTGCAGTTGATCATCTTCCTCTCGCCAAAGGCCTGCCGCTCATGCATGTGGAAGATGATGTGCATTGGATGTGCATGTGGAACCGTCGCCACACTGTTTATCGCCTTCTTTGCCATCTTTGGCCTGCCCAGCGCCTTCAACAACGACGAGCTTACCACCTCCTACTGTCGCGACCGCTGGTGCAGCAACATCTATGGTCAGGACAACCTATACAGGTGGATGCCCGGCGGAGGCTGGTGGGCAGCCCTCGGTGCCTGTTTCCTTGCTCTTTGCTCCTGTCTATTCACTGTTGCCAGTCATCGATAGACTATCTCTGGGCTCAACCATGTTAATTCATTCATTCATTCTCATCCATCACATCAATAAACCTTCAAAAGGGGTCTGCATGCATGTCGCTGCAGACTTGGTCGCGCGCACCTCAATGTATAAAATTCGCCAAGTTGCCTCAGGCAACAACTTCATTCTCTTTATCTTGTCTAGATTTGTTATATACATATACATAATACGATGCTGAGGTCACTGAGACAAGCAATACCAGCTTGCTCACCTCTGATCCTAGGGCCTCAATGTCGGTCATCATCACTCCTCCATCGATCATTTGCCACTGCCACAATGTCCACATTCAACAAGTCACTCAAACAGATTCAGACACATCAACAACAACAGACAGGTACCATAAAGACAAAAAAGACTACTAAGAGATCAACAACAGCTGATGATAATGAAGTAACAAAGATTAGAGATGAAGCATTGGCATTGTATTCAAAGTCACGAGCAACTTCAACCCTGAATGAAGTTGAAGTCGAACGACTATTATATCGATTCATCAAGAGTATGAATGAGTATCCCGACATACAGAAGAGCAAATACATCATAGTCGCAGCTTCAGGCGGTGCAGATAGGTAGGTCGACCCGATCGCTCACTCCATTCGCTCCATCACTCACTCCATTCGCTCCATCACTCACTCACTCATTCATCATCTCACTCAATCAATCAAAGCATGGCACTGCTGTTCCTGTTGAAGGGATGGTGCAATAATCATGGAATTGGGATAGTCGCGGTGACGGTTGATCATGGTCTGACTCCACCCTCGGAGGACATACCTGCGATATCAGAATGCATCAAAGCACTTGGTAGCGATATACAACATATTGTAATGAAGGTCGACTGGGTTGGCAGCGGGCCCCCTGCAACTGGATTGTTGGCGGCGTTGCGTCGACGTCGCTTTGACATCCTGAAACAGATAGCCGAGCGATTCGAAGCCAATGCAATATTCGTTGGATCCAATCGCAATGATCAAATAGAGACCTTCATACATCGTTTACAACATGGCAGTGGCATCGAGGGCCTGGCGGCAATGTCGCGGCGCGTCGACTCACCTGGCGGAAACATCAGCGTCTACCGCCCACTACTAGACATGTCAAAGGACGAGCTGTTTGGCGTATGCAACGTGTACAATGTCAGATTCACACATGATGCCACCAACGATATGACATCATTCGAACGCAATCGCATCCGTCTGGCGCTGTCACGCATGGACATCCCTCCCAAGGACTTCAACTCAGTGCTGTCAATCTTTCGCGAGTATCGCAACATGTTCCAACAACAGGTTGAAGAGTTCATCATGAACGAGGTGATGCAAACATTTCATCGTTGTCTACCAATGTTCTCTATCCCGCTGATCAGACTGGTCGAGCTGCCAGAACCCATCGCAGTGCGCGTGCTGTATCACGTGTCGATGGCACTGCGTGGCGAGCACATGTTCTTCAGACACAGCGAGTACGTGCGCATGTATCGTGCGTTAAAGCATACCAACAGCAAGACATTGGACAGGACATTCTTCTACATTGAGGACGAGTACCTTGTCGTCCACGGTCAGTCCATCTTCCCTACACACACAATCACAGTACCAATCAAGCAGGCTAACTTGGACGGCAAGCCCATCCAATTTGGTCCATACTCAATATCTATATCAATACCAAGTACAGACAGTACTGTTTGGAGTGACAACAACAATGTCAGCAACAACAACAACAATGACATGATGGATGTCAGTGCGGCCAACAAGACAGTGATCAGGAATCACAATTTACATTCTGTACGATATTATGACCCGGCCACTGACGAGTCGTTTGGAGGACATATACGTAAGCGACTCGGAGTGATATCTAGGCTTGCCAAGACATTGGTACCAGTGATAGTGAACGAAGACAACAAGATATTATGTATTCCACATACCAAGACATGGATGATACCATCCCGGTACAATGTATTCATCACACAACGTGGGCCAGCCTTCCAACTGAGTCTAGATCAAGATGACATGGATAACGGTACTATACTAACTTAGACACATATTGTAATAAATCAGGACTGGTTGGCTGCCACCTCCCTTCAACCAATCACACACGTCACTGAGGTCCTTTGTCGAGTCGACACACATTTTTGGTTGAACTTGCAACCAATTCACATTCACATTCATACTTTGTTGACTTCAAACACGATTCATACAGATATTTAGATTACACAGATAGATAGACATGGTATCAAAGTCATTGTATATTGTTGTCGTTACAGCACTGTTGATGCTATTGGCATACAATGGCGCAGAGGCTTTGACTATGCAAATCGAGCCAAAGAATCAAGAGTGTTACTACGAGAACGTCGAGGCTGGTAGAACATCCTTGATCAACTATCAAGTGATCAGAGGTGGTCTATTGGATATTGATGTCAAGGTAATGAACGAAACAAACAAACAAACAATCAATCAATCAATCATACAGTAATACAGATACAGTCATCTGACACACGCACCTTTGACAATGTCTTCAATGACACACAACATAGATATTCGATCCACAAGGAAACACATTGTACTCTAGACTGCACTTTGATACAACAATGAAGGGTAGACAATCGTTCACCGCTTCGAATACTGGTACCTACAAGCTTTGCTTTGGCAACGAGATGTCAAGGTTCACTGCCAAGGTCGTTACATTCACATGGGGATTCGAGGACGACCAGAAGGATTTGGTCAAGGGAGGTATGTAGCATAACATCCACTTCGTTCGTTGACCAGATAGATCACTAACTTTATTCATTCAATCAATCAATCAATCGATCAATCAAGATACTTTGAACCCAATGGATCAATCAATCCAAAAGATTGAGAGAGCGTTGCACTCGATTGTCATTGAGCAGAAGAAGATGAGATACAGAGAGCAAACAAACAGAGATAGTAAGTGATTTCTGATGAAGGATGATGATGCACGTGAATGAAGTGTTTCAGATGACTAACTTGACTTGTCTTTCCTTTGTTTAGCCTCTGAGAGCACCAACGCAAGAGTGGTCAGATGGACCATTATCCAACTGTTTGTTCTCGTCTCTATGGGTGTTGCTCAGATTTGGTACCTGAGGAAATGGTTCGATAGCAAGTCCACTCAAAGAGTCTAGACTCTCTCACTCTTTTGTCCAGGTGGCGTGCCAGATCATACCAGTGCATGTCCACGCCAATCAATCAATCAATAAACCTACAACATCAGCGCTTTAGAACATTATATATGAGTTTTGGTGACTATGAGTATGAATGTGATCATCACATTCGTCTTTATTTGATTGATGATCATCACACCCGATATTTATTTATATACAAATAAAATATATAACTACAATGTCTTCAGCTGATGTTGAGATGGGAGAGGTGAAGAGTAGCACTTCACCACCAGCAGGTGAGGCAACAGAGGCTACTACAACAACAACACCATTGACTATACAGACATTGGTGGACCTACCACATCCAAACTCATTCGTCGTGGCCGATAGGATCAGATCAATGTGCTCAACGATGATGGAACAGCGTGGCATGCCACAACAACAACATAGTGGCGATGGTTTGACTGACAGCGCAACGCATCAAACAGTACTATCATTGTTCATGGATCTGAAGGATGCCAATCGTACAGATCAATTTGCGTCAGAGGCCACCAAAGGCGATGTAGACAAAGAGCGTCAGAGGTTGGACAATATCAATCAACTCTATCAGAACTATGTATACGAGAAGAACCATCTAATGAAGGAGATAAGATCACTTACAGAGTTTGAGTATGTAATAATAGTCGCGAGTGAGGGCGTCATATCAACTCATACTCATACTCATACTAATGCTCGTCGACAATAGCATTGATAAGGATCAGCCAGTGTTGGTATCACAAGAGTACTATCAATCAAAGTGTGCACAGTCTGTGGATCATAGTAATAATGAAGAAGATGTAATGAATGGTGATACCAATGGTAACAACAGCAATAGACATAATGATATAATACAACGTTTGAACTTTGAGTTGGAAGAGCGAGCACAGATGGTTGAACAATTGGTTAATCTCGAGAAGGAGAAGAAGTCTATGATAGCACTCAATCGTACCAAGCAAGACTTCCTCCTGTCACTACCAAAGATTGTATCTGACTTGTCAAAGGTATGTCACAGACGAGATCGAGAGAGAGAGAACAAGACACGTACTAACTCCAACAACAATAACAACAGAGACTGTCAACGCTACAACCATCACTCAACTCAAGTTACAACTTGAATGTAGTACATTTACCAAAGCCATTATATATGATATATACATCCATCCTTTCATTCCAATCATCTTCAAAGAGTGAGTACACCTCGGCGACGTGTGCCACACTTGGAGCATCACCCCATTGGCGGCACAAACTAACCTCGCCACGCACCAACAACAACCAGAATCAGATCTCAACATCAAGATACAAGGTGACATGGACAAGGCCATTCAGTTCAATACAACTCAATCATCATCAACATCTTCATCATCATCATCTACTTCTCAAGTTACATCATCCATGGAAGATGACGTACAAGCATCAGGAACAGGCACATCGACAACAACAAAGACAGATCAGACAAAGACGACAACAACATCATTGGTACATCCACTCTCACTGGTATTCTTGTATAACATATCGAACCAGGTCGTCCAGCTTCAGTTCCAGTATCACGTCGACTTGAACTTGGTCAGCTTGGTCTCAAATGACATTAGCGATCAGCTCCACACCAACCTGTTCCCAGACGACACCATCGATCTGGCAGCAGAGTGCGCTGGCAGTGGCACAACACCTCCACCGGTGGTTAATGGACGTCTGTATCGATGGGTGCAGGTATTGGCTGGTCTGATGCAGTGTCCCACTCAATCAATTGGTAATCAATGGTCATTCGTCTCTTATATTCTCTCGATGATTGAGAAGCGAATTGCCGTCACTCAGAAGCTAAAGAAGCAGGTGTCATTGCTCAAGAAACAAGTAGTTAGCAAGCCATCCAACGATCATCGTTTCTCGATGACCCTATTCGAGGAGGTGGCACTCCACAGACATACTGTGGCACTTGCCTCCTTTAGACTTGTATTTCAGAATGCCAATGGTAAGTGTTATTCACTCATACCTCAGACAATCCGGATTGATTACTAACCATTGACTTGTATGATCATTCATGAACAGCTGAGATACATTCCAATGTAATAATCACAGAGTCTTCACCAATATTCACTATCCGATCAAAGGCACTCAAGCAAGACAACAACAACAACAACAACAACAATGCTACAAGCAATTATCTTTTATTGGAGAAGGAAACAATCAAGGTATGATATCCAATCAATATCAATCAATAATATTACTAATACTCACGAACGACGACTACTACAACAGAGTATTGAATCCGAGTTGAACTTACATTATATGATCGAGGACCAGACAACAAGGATGATGGAGGCCGCCACATTAGTAGATCAAATTGATAAGCTAAAGGTGTGTATATTCATTCCAAGACAAATGACTTTAGTCATGATAACAAACTAACATCCAATAATGTATCCAGTCGATATTGAACTTCTTGGGTGAGCCATTGACAAGCATTCAATCAAAGACAGTTGGAAGATTTAGACGAGGAAAGTTACGTAGTTTACCCTTGTCATTTGACACCTCAAGTCAACAATGGTCCCATAAATGATAGTCAGTTTACTTTTCTTGGAATAATTCGAATTATAGATCTAATGACAACTTATCTGACTTGATTTCTTATAAATCCAAGCATGTCAATGAATGATTTTAACAAAAGTGTGTTTGTTTGACATGTCACTTTTGTGAAGTGTGAAGTGACATTACTTTAGATGGGTTAACATTCAACTAATGGGTCATTCATCAAGTATTGATAGAGATAGAGATATAGATAATAGAGATATTGTTGTACAACAACGAAAGAAACAAAGGATATCAACGAACAACAACAATAACATGTCTATTCTACATACAAAGGTTTTGGAAAGGAAGTCTCCACTTCTTCTCTGGGTCAATGCTCCAACAAATGATTCGGAAGCACAAAAACAACAACAACAAGACAATAGACAATGCAATATTGATAGTTGCAAGACGGCCAGACACTCATTGGCCATATACTCTGTACTCAAACAACGTTATCTAGTGCGTACCATCATTCAATCAGTGAGCAAACATAAAATAATGTCCAGGACAATGATGTACCCTACTATTAGCTACACCAATAACAATACATTCGCACCGATCAAGAAGTATGATCAGATCTTTGAGGTGTCTTGGATGATTGATCATAATTTCATTGAGTTGCTTCGTTTGAAGCTGGAGAGACGTGAGCCACTATGGTTCACAAACAACGACATCAGGAAACTCATCCCATTAATGGACGCGCATCTCTATCAAATGATCGACCAACAATACAATCTCTTTGTTGGTATCAACTTGCTCAACGAGACTCTGTACCAACTGAACTTTCCTCTCTTTCGTCATCTGATCAAAGATGCCGAAGAGTCTGAGATCGAGGACATTGTCAATCCCATTCCCTACGTGCTCACCTCTGATGACCCTGACCTGCTCAAACTGATACTCAAGCACCATTCAACAGTGGTGCTCTCAACCAACAAGTATATCACTGAGTATGTACAGCCACCGGCGTTGGCCTCCACCATGCAGACACTCCTCGAGTTGGGCAAAATGGACATATTCGACAATCTTTGTGATAATCTTATGTACCTGATCATCAGACATGGCAACATCATTGTGTTTGAGAAGTATTATTCCACCATCTCTGAAGTGACCATAAGTCCATCACGATTCGAATACATTGTCGAGCAACTGCTTGATGTGGACAAGTTTACTCAATCATCCTTTGACACATTAGAGCATGTTATGATCAAGACACTCAACATGAAGAATGGTACACAATTGATAAAGCAGGCGCAAGACCATGTTGCGGGTCTGCTCAAGAACTGTGTTGGGTACATGAAGGAAGCACACAGCTTTATACTACTGGTTGAGTACTGGTTCCTGCTGAAAGGTGGCTTTCAATATCAGTTCAAGGCCAAAACCGCGAGGTTCAGCAACTTCCCAAGGTTATGCGGCACTATAGTCTTGCTCAACAATCAATTTCTCAGCAAGGAGCTCACCCAGTACATCATTGATCATGGTGGCCTGAACACGATCTACACTAAGGGCTCAATCAAACAAGTCAAGCTCGCCTATCAATTGTCCACAGAACCACCAAGACAAATCTTGATTGACAAGTCATCATTGGAGTTCATTGAATTAGTATACGGATGGCATCAATCCACTCCTCAGTACCTCGCGCAGAACATTGTCCAGAAGAATATAGACCCTTCGGTTGTCTCATATCTACACAGCAAGGGTGTATCAATCGAGAGGAAGGTTGTGCAGAGGCTGTGCGCCATGGGTCACTTTAAGCTGGCTCACTCCATCTTTCCCTTCATCAACAACAACCCCAGCAATCTACTGTTCGAACTCGTCGGTGTGCCAGATGTGGATGAGTTGGAGAACATACTGTCACTCAATCCCAAGTTCCCTCTCAGACTGTTCAGTTTGAATGGTTCAAGTTGTGAGTCCATCAAATACTTGTTGGAACACTCTCAAGCATCCGATCAAGAGAAGACCAAGCTACTCAGTATCCAAGGTACAAAGAGTATCGAGCACATTCATCTATTCTATCAACATTATCGTGGTCTCATGACGGAGATTGAGGCCAACTGCTCTCATATGTTGATGCTGCTGGTGAATCGACAGTTCAAGATGTTGCCACTTATCATGGACAAGTTCGCTGGTGACGTCCGACAGTCAATATTCATGTTCTTTGGTGAGCTGGCAACCCCAGAGCAGTTTATGGACTTTGCCGAGCTGTTGTGTCTGCACAGAGGAGTGAAGGAGATTTCCGAGCTGACAAACAAGTATACCAAGGACTTTGAGAGAACGCTGGGACGTGCTCTAAGTGTTGGCAACGTTGAACTTGCTCGTCACCTCATGAACCTATTGGAGACTTATGGAGCAGGCACGGACTACAAGTCACTAGTGAATAATTGTTTGAGCACGGATCGAGTGGAGTCTTTGGTGTTCATGATGGAGCAACTCAAGACCAACAATGTGGATATAGATGGATTGAACATACATGAACTTGCACTGCGCTCAGCAATGTCAGTCAATTGCAATAGACATCTCATGGAGCAAGATGATGACTACAGCTATGATACTCAAAAGTTCAAAGAAGCATCCAATCCACTCATCAAGCTGGCACTCGACAGAGGTATAATCACACCGAATCATGTTGTCTTCAAGAGGAAGATGATGGTACCATTCATCGCCAGGTGGAGGAGACTGAGAGCAACATCAAACACATTAACAACCCACACACCAAACAAGAAGAGGAAGAGCATACCAACAGCAAGTGAGAGTTCAAAGAAGAAGCCAAGGAAGAGGAAGATAGATATAATCAGTGATAGTGAAGATGTTATTGTATTATAAATGTATAAAGATAGATAGAGATATATCATCAACTAGAAGTTGAAGTACTTGTATCTGAAACGTGAGGTGAATACCATCGTCTTTCCATCATCAGAGAGATCGTGGCGGACACTAAACCGTGGCTTTAGACCGTTGTCCACATAGATGTCAAATGATCGTTTGGCACTGATTAGTGCTCTGATAGAACGGTTGTTTGTCATACTACTTCTTAGCCACGACATAGTGTCCTCCCAGCTGGATCTTGAATCGAGATTATAGTTATCATGTAAATGAACGACTATCTCTTGAAGGTTGCTCCAGCTGTTGTCTAGAGGCAAGGTGAATGGGGTTGTGGACACGAGTATGACAAGGCTCCTCAATCCAAGGGGTACGAATGGTTGGATATCTGAATTGAACAAGTTGCTTGGACACTCCAAACTAGTCAATGATGGACAGTTGCGAATGGCAATGTCAACACCATTGGAGCAACAACTGACTGAGAATGTTTCCAATGTTGGTGGCAAAGGTGATATCATAGTAGTTGAGTGGAAGGACTTGATTGCCAATGACTTTAGACGACTGGGCAGTGTGCATACACTCTCACTGTACACACTAAGAGATAGATTCTCAAGTTGATCTGGGAGAATGATATGTTGAGTCTCATTACAGATGAGCCTGCTAAAGATGAATGTCTTTAGAGAGGTTGGGAGGACACCTTCTTGAATGTTATGAGTGAATGTTGATCCAATATCAAAATATACAAGTCCTTCGTGCAATGCACCGATCTGGATGGGCTGGTCATATTGATCGAGTGAGAGGTAGGTGAGGGAGGATGGGAGACATCCCGCCTTTAGCCCAACATTGAACGCCTTGGAGATTGATAGTGTTTCCAGGGAGGTTGGCAAGAGGCCAGGAGTGAGATCGTAGGTGTAATAGTCGAATGTCAACTTCTTGATGGCATTGGAAAAGAATCCAATGGGAGGAATGCTCGTCAGGCGTCCAATGTGTAGTGTCGTCAGTGATTTCAGTTCCGGGGAGCTGGCCCAGGTGATTGGGTTGATCTCACTATGAATGTAGAGTTCAGTGAGGTTGTGTAAATTGTTGATTGGTGGGATCAGCTGATTGATCCGATGAGTGATCTTGAGTTTGGTCAGTGATGTTGGGATTGATACGGGATGGAGGTGGTAGTTTTCCAGACTTAGAGATTTCAATGTGCTTGGAATGAGTCCGGTTAAGTAATTGAGGTATGGCGCATTGTGCGATCTACTAAACTCAAGGTTGACCACTGACATGGGTATTGCTTCAGTATTTAATGGTCTGTCAACGTTGTATTTAAGAGTTGTGATCGTGCTTGGGATGAAGCCTGGTGCAATGTCAACGCAATCATATGATCCTCTCAACTCAAGTGTTGTTACATTGGGTGGGAAGTTATATGATGTATTGTCGTCATGTAAAGGTGTGCTCTTCTTCAATGATATTCCAACTGTTTGAATGACCAACGAGAGTAATAGTGACTTGTGTCAGTGTTGTTGCGTTTATACCATCATTGATGGATGTAAAATGTACATACATATATCTTGATCAATTGGAAGCTTATTATAAAGTGTCCACGCTCGCTTTGATGTTAGACCAATCATAAATTGGTCCACCTGTGGCGCCATGATCAACACATTTACAAAGACAATGTTTGGAAGTGAGTCAAGAGACATTATATTATTATAATAGTAGTAATAGTTAGTTGTATGAGCGATTGGTCGGTTGATTGATTCTTGTTGTGTGTCAGATCATTTATTTTGTTGTGTTTCCAAACTTTTGGTCAACTTCGAAGAAACTGAAACCTCGCTCTGAAGATCAAAGCGAGCTTAATCTTTCAAAATATCTCCTATTCCTTGGAACAAGTAGTTAGGGTACACTACTCTACATCAAGTACCATGCAGCAGCCATCAGTACCAGACATGTTAGGATAGTGTTGGGATGTATAAGGAGTCCTGATCCTCCATTGCCACACAGATCCATTTCAGCCATTGGTACACCACACTTGTTGTAACAGGTGCCTGGAATTGGTTGATCAACCTTTGGACACTTATTGTTCATTAGACACGAGTTGAAGTTGGTGAACATTGATTTGGTCACCTTGTTAACATCGATCGTCAAAGCACATGAACCAATGGAAGGTGATGACTTGCCATCACACTTACAAAGTGCATTGTCTGTCATCTTCCAACATGTTGACGAGTCATTGCACTTGGTATTGGTCAATATATTCTTGCTCTGGCACTTCTTATCAATGCACTATAAGATTGAATGATGGAATGAGTCAGTGATTGATGAATGCCCATCCATGCATGTCGACATGAGTGAGTAATGACTTACGATCAAACCTTGGGGCACATCACAATCGATTGACATATCACAGTCACCTCCGGATTGGACCGAGAGGTATGGAGTACATTTGCCATTCAAACAGTTGCTCATTGGCTCACATTCATCACCGTTCTTGCAATCGGATCCATCTGGTGGCGGGACGGCACAAGCTCCATTCATACATATCTCGTTGTATTTACATGAGAAGGAGGTGGAGCAGTTGGGATAGGTGACGCTGGTACATCCAACATTGGAGCAAGTCAGACCTCTTGAACATTGAGTATTATTGGTGCACTCTTCGCCAAAGCCAAGGTATTTCTCCGAGACACATCTATTGGTCTTTTCATCACAGGTGTAGAAGTTGGTACAATGCTTGATGAGTCGACAGTCCTCTCCATTGCCGGGTATTGTTAAACATCTGTATGTGCCATCATCAGTTAGTGCACATCCACTACCCTTTGAACATATACTTGTTGTCTTATTGCAGACTTCATTTAACTTGACACATGATTGACATGTTTGACCATTAATGGTACTAATGGTAAATGTTATTGTCAACAACAATGTCAACAGGATATAATTATAATTGGACATTTATAAACTATTAACTTATTATTATTATTATCTATAATGATTGTATGAATGATTGAATGAATGATTGATGATTGTTTGATGTTGATGCTTCGGTGTGGACAATAACAACATTGTTGTTGACTATCTCCTGCTTGTTGATTGATTGGCTTTAGCCAATGATGATGAAGCGTCAACTGAACTCGCGTGTGTGCTGACAATTAAACCGATCGATTGGTGGGAGGTCGTCCAATGGCCTTATTGAACACACCAATCATCTTGCTCAAACAATACTGATTGAATCAAAGTTATTTATGTTTGATTATTATTCGTTTGTTATTGTGAAAATAACTCAAAATATACTTCACATCACTGATCTGATGTCATCAAGATCATTGTTTAGTCCTGAAAAGGACTAAGATGGTGCGAAGATTCCATTTGAAGTTGGGGTACTTCCACTTGTGTGTGTGTTCATCCAATCAAGTGATTGTTAGTTGAGCAACACACTTAACCAAACATAAATAAATAAATAAATATATATATACAAACAAAGAAATAAACAAGCATAAGCATGACTTCAGCAATAGTAGATCGCGATGTATATATTGTAGAATGTGTCCGTACACCAATTGGTAGAGGATATAATAATGGAATGCTACACTCTATTCAGGTATGGACTACGACAATGATTGAATAGTGTCAATGAATCAAGTGATCTCTAATCAGATGGGGCAATATATAGCCAGTTGACCTACTTGCAATGACACTGGATGAGTTGATGAAGCGCAGTGGAGTTGATAAAGGATTGGTTGAGGATATCATTGGTGGTGTCGTGTCACCTGTCAAAGAGCAAGGTGCCAACATACCAAGGTTCGCTGCACTCAAGGCTGGTTTCCCAAGACATGTACCTGCTGTCCAATTGAACAGAATGTGTGGAGTATGTATCATTCAATCAATCAATCAATCATCCAATCAATCAATCAATTATACTGACTCATTCAATCAATCAAACAGAGTGGACAACAAGCTATTCACTTTGCTGCACAGGCTATTGCTGCTGGAGATATAGATGTTGCCATTGGATGTGGTGTGGAGATGATGAGCATTGTACCAATGGCTTCAGATTGGCAGATGGACAACTCTGACTTTGTAAAGGGATTCGACTTTAAGGTCTTGCATCAGGGTGTGTCGGCAGAGATGATCGCTGAGAAGTACAAGCTCACTCGTGACGAGCTCGACCAGTTCTCAGGCCGTTCACATGAGTTGTGCGACCGCGCTGCCAAGGCCGGCTACTTCAAGAGTCAGATCATGCCCATCAAGGTTGGCGACAAGGTGTTTGACCAGGACGAGGGCACACGTGTGCCAGTCGACTATGCCAAGATGAAGAAGCTCAAGACTCCATTCAAGGAGGGTGGTCTGATCACTGCGGCCAATGCTTCACAGATCAGTGATGGCGCATCGGCCGTCCTGCTATGCTCTGGCAGGAAGCTCAAGCAGCTTGGACTGAAGCCACGCGCCAAGATCATCACCTGTGTCGTTGTTGGCTCAGACCCCGAGTACATGTTGCTGGGACCAATCCCCGCCACACAAAAGGCACTCAAGAACACTGGCATGACCGCCAATCAGATCGACGTCTTTGAGATCAACGAGGCGTTTGCTTCTGTCGTGCTCTCATGGGTCAAGGAGCTCAAGATCGACATGTCCAAGGTCAACCCCAATGGAGGTGCCATCGCTCATGGACATCCACTTGGCGCCACTGGTGCCATCCTAATGACCAAGATGGTCAACGAGTTGGAGAGAACTGGACAGCGTTACGGATTACAAACAATGTGCATTGGATTTGGCCAAGCAACCGCGACCATCATCGAGAACTGCTCGTACAAGCCTCAGCCAAGGTTGTAGATCAGACATGTATTGAATGTAATGAATTATTGAGATATCTCTATCTCTCCAACAAGTCTAAACAACCATTATTGAATCGATTGATCAGTTGGTCGATGTCGGTTTCGAGTTCGAATGTCTCTCCATGTTCTTGGTCAATGATGTCAAACACTTGCTTGAGGAATGATTGTTTGTACGCACTGAGGAGCTTGCCCTTGTCCCTCAACGTTGGATTGTCGGTCATTAGTCGATTGATTGTTCGACGCATCTCCAAGTCAAGTTGATGTATCGCATTGCTCTTTGTTGCTTCCCTATCATGTATCTTCTTCTCTTGTTGTTGCTCTACTACCACTTCATCCTCACCAACATGTTGATTGAGTAAGCCATATATCTCTTCCCATATTCGTTGTCTACACGGTTCAGTTCAAGGTTAGTAACCTAGTATCAAGGTTGTCCCTCTGATGTACATGTACATACATGTCCAACTGTTTGTATGAATCGTTTATAAAGTTGATCGTTGGCATGACCATTGTGTTGGACTCCCATCGATGTGATGGAGATGGCTCCTCAAGTATTGAATCCATCTTCTCAATGACAGCATCAGAGACTGTGATTGGACTATTCTGTATAATTTGAAGAGATCTCAATTGATTGTTGGCTTTCGACAAGTATGCATCTTTATGAAGATACAGTTGACAGAAGCCAGAGTTGTCTTGGGATGATGATGCATGTCAGATTGATTGATCGATTGAATGATCTAATGATTGATCACATACATTGTTTAGCCAACTTAAAGTAAGTATATCGCATGCTCTTGAAGTAGAGATTATCATCCAATAGGATGATGTTGGTTTGGTTGTTGTCCATGTTTGAGCGGAGGGCTGAAGTAGTCGAACTTGGTTCTAGAGGTGGTAGTAACATCGTTGACATTGATGATGTTGATCCAATGATTGACTCTATTTGATTTTGTATCTCTTGTCTAACTTGCTTCCATAATGTTCCACCATGTTCAATCTGATCAGATGATGATGATGATGATGGTTTTGATGTACTTGATTGATGTTGTTGTTGTAGTAGTAGCAGTCTTTTATATATATTATCGTATTCAATATGAAAGAGTCGATATGTTGTGTTGTTCAAGTGATCACATAAGAGTTGACACAAGAAACTCTTTCCTAGAGGTGAGTAAGTAAGTAATGTGTGAATGAATCAAAGTTACTTTAACTAACATACCTGATGCAGGTAATCCACATAACAATACAAGGTTGGACTGATGTTTGAACATATATCTTATATCTTGTTGGTTGAACAAACTATCCATTTAATTTATTTACTTGGTGTTTCAAAATAAATAATATGATCAAGGAAACCAATAAATTCTAGACTACACAATTTCTATTTTCCATAATGCTCCTTCAGTAGGTGCATTACAATAATTTACATCGGGTGGACTAGAGTCATCATTCTTGGTTAGGTCTAAGGCACTTGCAAACAAAATGTATGTAATAATAATATTAAAAGAATAAATATCTTTCTATTAGTATGTTTCATTTTTATTATTATTATTATTATTTTTATTATTATTGTGAAAGAATAAATATATTTATACATTTGTTTGATTTATATATCAATAATGATCGGAATTATTTATTTCAATATTTGTTGTACTAGAGCGTCCTGGGAGAAAACCAGCATTTGTACGCTTGCAATCGGATGTTTGGCAGGTAGCTGTGACAGACAACGGGTAGCTCTAGTACAAGCCAGATTATTCCCTATTTGATTCCACCATTCTAATCAATCAATAATCCACGGATCACTCATACAATTCATTGGTGGATATTCATGTGAAATTTCCAAAATAAATAAATGTCCAAAAAGTGATATATTTTAACCTTTTTTCTTYCAAGCTTTCCAATGTAAAATACATTTTAAAATAAATATCATCCTCTTTCTTTAACTTGTCTAATAATAATGTTAATTCACTAATTTTCTTTTYCAAGATCGATTATATGGTCCTTATAATCTTTTTCAGGAAAAATCTTATTTAAATTAACCGCTACTTTAAGACTAAACTTAAGTTTAAGTAATTCTTGGTTATCCAAAAAGGCTTGTAAATAATTGTGTTGTATCTTATTAATTATCTTTTTCATTTCTACTTCAATGTTCAATGCTTCTTCACCTTCAAATTCGCTAGGTTGGTAACTATGATAAATTACATCATCTGGTGGATTAATAGAGGTAGCTATCTTGGTTTCGTCTATTGCATTTGCAAGAGTAAAGTAGGTAATAAATATTATAAGAATAAATATCTTTCCTATATGTTTCATTTTGTATTCAATTATTATTATTATTATTATTATTCTGAAATGAATTGTAATATTTTTCTTCCTTTATAAAGGATTGGAATTTTTATTTTTTTTTCAATAATATTTAACCCCTCTCCATCAAGCAGCAAATTAGTTATTAAATTTTAAAATTATCAATAAATTATAGAATTGGTTTTATCAATTAATCATTATCAGAGATTTGAAATATCTACAATATCTTTAGAATATTCATGTATGTAGAATTTTTATTAATTAATAAAATCTTAAACATATTGCCTATTATTATTTGATTGAAATAGATAGTTTGATGAGCCACAGCGGGATAGGAAAGGGAAGGAAACATCCTTTAGTTGTGTTTAACATTATTGTACCAAAGAGGAGTGGCAATCAATAACGCTCAAAGGTGTTGTTTATTGGAGTCATTTAGTAGTGGTCTACTGGAGGGGGTCATGACACTGGTCTATAACTATACAGTGGGCCATGTTGGGAGAACACCAGCATTGGTACGCTTGCAATCAGATGTTGGGCAGGTGGCTGTGACAGAATACGTGTAGCTCCAGTACAAGTCATTCTAGTGGATAATTATATTATATTAGGGAATGAATGAATGAGCGATGGATGATGAACTTACGATTGATACACCTCCTCTGGTGAATGCCTCCTCGGGTGCGCCAGTCCAGGCTGGGTTGACTAGCTTGATGAATAGGTTGCTGCCATCAAAGTAGTAGAGTCTGCCTGTGCCAGAGAGTACCTGGGCAACTGATGTGGCAGCAGTCAGTGTCTTTTTGTTGGAGAGCCAATTGTAGTCTGCGGTACCAGAGAATGTTGACGAGGCAGGGTATGGTATGGCAAGTAGGATGTAATGTCCGAATGGGATTTGACGGATGTCCAACGTGAACTTGGAGGGTGAGACCAGGTTGTCAAAGTTCAGGAACCATCCCAGATCGAGAATGCCCGTGATACCAGGGTTGCTGGTGAAGATGGCTGTCTGGCCACCGGCTGGCAAGTTCGGTCCGAACAAAGACGAGTTGCCCAGCACGTTGTTGGTGCTGCCGGCGTATGTCATGCCCGGTGACTCAAACTCGATGTTGCCGACCATGTTGCTGCCCAATGGACAGTAGTGCACCTTCCAGTCAGCGTTGTACTTGCATGCGCTGTTGAAGTTCCACCAGGAGAGCGACGAACCAACGATCTGGGGGGTCGACTCGCCGACAATGGAACCATCCCAGTCTATAAAGTTGAAGTAGCGACTGGATCCTGTCTCGCGCACATAATGTCCGATGCGCTGAGACATCTGCACATTCGTGAATGTGATACCCTTGGTGGCAGAGATTTGTTGTGGCTTGAACTGATCACTGTGAGTCATGGACACGATCACGGCGTTATCTTCCTCTGGTGTGCTGGCGCTGGCGTCGTGCTGGAAGTTGCGGAAGTTGATGTTGGTGATAACTGTGTGAGTGACCGTGTCGTAGAACTGGAAGCCCTGACGCTTGGTCGTGCCGTAGTATTGGTCGCGACGTTGGTCCACTGGGTTGTCTGAGAAGGCGTTAACAATGGCGTTGTTGAGCCAAGCCGAGCCAAACACTGTGCCCGAGATCTGGTTGTCGTGCGACTCGTAGCCGTTGATCTCAATCTCATTGCCCCAATGTCCAATGCCACCCTGGCACAGCGATACCTTCATGTTGGTCCATTGCATGAACAGTTTGTTGCCAGCTGCGTCGGTTGTGTCACGGTCCTGGCGGCCAGAGATGTAGGTGAGGAGATCGGTCGTGTTGTCCCTGTAGTAAAGGCGACCACCACAGTAGACGCAGGCGCCAAACGACTCGAAGAAGTAACCGGACGAGTGTGCAGTGTTGCCGTCAAACTTGAGTGTGACTCTCGATTCGGGCTTGATGTCAGTGCGGTTGCGGTAGTTACCCACGGGGAATTGCAGGTTGGGGAAGGAGTACGAGGCCCAGCCACCCGAGGCAGCGTTACCAATGATTGTGTTGTAGGCGTTGGTGATGTAGTAGCAGCCGGCGGCGGCGTCGGCGGGTTGAGTGAGCGAGGCGGTCTGATTAATGTACTCTCCGATCTGGCCATTGGCAGCACCGTTGGCTGGGCGGCCAATGGTGTGTACGTATGCGGCCAAGTTGTAGGAGATAGTGTTGTTCTCCTCGACACCGTCCTCAATGTAGTAGCAGTGACCCAATGTGTCGTACGCAACATTCTGTGTGAGCAGCAGGTTGTGGGTGCCGTGGATGGTGTAGCAGCGGTAGAATGATTGTTGAGTTGAACAGTCCGAGATGTATGAGTTGGTCACATAGTTGGCGAGATGGAAGTGCAGTGGGTAGCGACCCTTGAGGTTGGTCTGACCCATCTTGATTAGTTGGATACCAGCGAACTGACCGTTGCTCATGGTCAGGACGTGGCCACCAAAGCCAGCGGCATCAGAGTCGTTGTCGCCACGGAACACTATACGACGTGACAGCAGACCGACCTCGGCTTGGTACTCCTGTCCTCCATAATGGAAGAAGCGGAGGGGCTCAGTGAACTCGACGATGTTATTGGAGACGGCACGGATTGTGCGCACCTCATTCTGTGGGCTGCGCTCGTCCTGGTACTTGGACGTGGTGATGAACACCTGTTGGCCGGGCTCCCAGTTAACATTGTCCTGCAGGTAGATTGTGGACTCGAAGGCGTAGGCGCTGGCAGCCAGACGCGACCATGTCTTGTAGTACTGCTTGCCTTGAACACTGATGTAGCCGCCCTTGGCCACGGCAATACCCTTGCTGCCCATACGAGGTGAGATGGTGTCTCCCGCAGTGTATGAACCGCTGAACACCAGCTCGATGTTACCATTCATACGGCATGCGCTTGAACCCATGAGCAGTTGGCCGCGGACGTCAATGTCGTGGATGCTCATTGAGTATGAGGAGTCGGAGAAGATGAGTTGGGAGGTGGCCGGGATGACGATCTTTTGGTATACGACGCCACGCACGATTGAACATGATGAGATGAGTACCTTGGTGTTCTCGGGCAACGTGATGATTGATGATGGAGATGGGATGACTCCGCCCCATGTGGCAGGGTCGTGCCAGTGAACCAGGCCACTCTGGAGATGTGGACATGTGCTCCTGTCCTGAGGCGTCAGTCCGCTCGTAGCCTTGGGCAACGTGACCAACATTGAATCCTTGGAGAGCAGAGTTGGCTGAACAACGGCTGCTGGCATTGCTGTGAAGCGCATGTTACGGAAGTAGACTGTGGAGTTGAAGCCGGGTGGCTTGGACTTGAGACGCAGGCCAATTGGTGTGACTGGTGCCTCCTTGGTTGGCACAAAGGTCATGCTCACCGAGGTCCATGCAGTGTTGGTGGCGAGGTTGGTGCCTGTTTGAGTGAAAGCCTGACACTCGCCAGCCTCCACGACGCCATCCTCAAAGTAGACCTTATCGCGAGACACGTTGTAGAAGGGGAAGGTGCACACAGACAGGTTGTACACCTTGAGATCGGCTACGGAAGTGAGTAGGTCCACTTCGATCTTGTATGAGTAACCCTTGCGCAGGTAGAAGTCGCGGTTCATCGACATCATCACAAAGTCAGACGACTGCCACTTGACCTGGGTGACACTGAGTGCGTTACCCACGTCGATGCTGCCGAGCATGGCGCCAGCGGGAGTCTGGACGTAAGAGACGAGTGCGCCCAACCAGTTGTTGTAGTGCCAGTCGTTGTAAGATGGCATGTTGATGACATAGGCTGGCGACATGGTGGAGAAGGCGGGTGAGGCGGGGCCGTCAGCGGCTGGCGCAGCATCCCTCCAAGTGGAGTCGAGTGGACAAGTCTCGACGGCGATGAAAGAGACTCCCTTATCACCACGCAGATTGATTGATGATGAAGCACTGCCACATGAGCCAGCAGTGACCAGGGTGGTGTCAGATGGGGTCTCGGTCATTGTGCATGTACCATTTATCAGAGGCTTGACGTCCTTGGCCGTAGTGATGGACAGGGAGCCGTGGTATCCGGTCATGAACTGGACGTTCACGGTCTCGGGTGTGGTGACCTTGACGTTGGCGTTTGTTGTCGTCTGGAAGTTGGCCAGCACGACTGGTGACTGCGAGCACAGGTCCAGGTTGGTGACGGATAGTCCATTGAACGAGATGGGGAAGTCGAATCCATTGCACGCGTTGACCTTGATCGTTGTGGCTTGAAGGCCAGACATGTCGAGGCTGCCCTTGCCCGTATCCAAATTGATCGATTTGAACACATAACCAGTGGGCACACGGATAGTCACGACGACGGTCAACTCATCCAGATTGATTGCCAAGACGAATGTTGAAAGAGCTGTCAGCACCAACATTGTTGAGAGCATCCTTGATGGAGTGCTCTGATTGGATGTGAAAGTGAAGGACACCATCAAACAAAGCAATGTTACAAAAGAGAACTGTCCAGCCAGCTTATTTGCTGATGACAATGTTAGTAAGTCCTAAGTGTGTGAGGGGTGGGGTGGGCAAAGTTAGGCTGGGATAGTTCCAGTGAGTGGGAGTCTTTGAATCGATCAATGAACATACATCGATGGTGAAGTTGTTGGTTCCATCATCTTGACGAATGATATCTTTGTATTGGGCTGATCCACGTGAGAGTGAGAATGATATCTTGGGCTTGTCGACTAGAGTGCCATCGACTTGGAATTTATACAAAGTCTCAACTTTCTTTGACTTTACAGAGATTGTATCGCCAACCTCTGCATCACCCAATTGTTGTTCTTGTCCAAATGTCGTCGGTAAAGATAACAATGACAATATTATTAACAATACAATTAATAACTTCATTATTTCAATAAATAAATAAATAAATAGAGAGATAGAGTACAAAGAGATAATAAAGTTAAGTTAAGATCAAAAGTGATTTGGAGGATTGTTTGTGTATTTGAAGATGTGGACGCCTGTCGGATGGGTAGAAAGATGGTCGCAAGTGACACCTATGGGTCCAAAACAGATACTTTTACGTCATAAGGTGAAGTCTTTTTGATCGATTCACTGAAAGCCTAAGAAAGGACCATCCAGAAGCTCAAACAAAAAAATCAAAATCATCAAAAATCAAAAATAGGCCCAACTTTGGTGATGGTGCGACCGGATTGTGGACTCACTCCAGCAAGATCAGTCAGCAATGTTGAACTGTTTAATTAGCTCTCGATAGAATGCTACGGCGTTGACTAGGTTGTCAATGTTCAACTTCTCATTGAAACCATGGATGGAACCAAGGTCAGCTCCACTGCCAATGATTGGCATTATGCGATAGATGTTTGATGACACGGGCCAGTAGTGTCGCGTGTCAGTGTTGGCAAACATCAGTCCACTCTTTACCAACAGGTCACCACCAAATGTGTACATCAAGGTGCGTCGCAATGTTTTGTATGTATCAGTCGATATGTTTGAATAGGGCGATGGCGGTAGTGTAGCCTCAATGACCACACTAATCCTGGAATCATTGATCAGTCGATTGTTACGTGCAATGATCGCGTCGATATCATCACCTGGCACTACTCGATGACTGATCCATGCAGTGGCCGATGTCGCCAATACATTAGACTTGATGCCACCGCGGATAAGTGTCACAGTGGTAGTCGTGCGCCTCATATAGTCGAGGAAGGGCACAGCCGAGATGGTCGACGATGGGAACTGTTCCAGGAACTCATTCCTCATGGTGGAGTTGGGCGCGGGAAGTTGGTTGCTCTCGAGTGTCGTGATGGCCTTGGACAGGATGCCGATAGGCGACTGGGTTGAAGGGGGCATCGATGAGTGGCCGCCCTGTCCCTTAGCCGTGATATTGTAGAAAATGTAGCCTTTCTCAAACACACCAACCATCGCTGTGGTTTGTGTGATCAGGCCAGGTAGGAAGCCAGGCGCCATGATTGGCAAGCCTTCATCAATGATCATTTCGGCCGTTATGTTTCGGGACTGCACCAACTCTGATATCTTCTTGTGGCCATCATTGCCACCGATCTCCTCGTCATGGCCAAACGCAAGGAAGACCGTGCGCTCCGGGATGAATGACTTTAGCAACAGTGATTCAACAGCTTCCAAAGCAGCGATCACTATCAATTTGTTATCGATTGCTCCTCGACCCCATATTGTGCCATTCAGGATCACTCCTCCAAAGGGATCGACCGACCATTGGCTGGGTTCGACAGGCACAACATCATAATGACCATTGATGAATATTGGTTTCAGTCTCCTATTGCGGCCTTTCCATTCAAACAACAATGAGTATTGATTGACCACTGTCCTATTCAACTTGGTGTGTACCAATGGATATGTCGTCTCCAAGTATGTTATAAACTGTGTATATGGTGTATAGTTGGTGGGTATCTCACTATCCAATGATTGAGATATTGTTGGGAATTTGATTGCCTATGGAAGGGTGTCATTGTTAGTTATCCATATCCAGCCAGAGCTTTGGAAACATGGAGCACATGTGGATAGGTACATTGGCAAGATTTTGGGCAATGATGTTTGGGTCTTTGGCCTCACATGACAGGGCATCACCCCATTGAAGTGAGTTAATCAGAACAACCTTGATGGTGTATGATTGGGATGTAAGTAATGAGTGGGATTATTCCATGTTTGAATGACGAATCAAACATACAAAGGAGATAATAATGTACAACAACATATTATTATACAAAGATAGATAGATAGATAGATAGATTGATTGATTGATTGATCTGTCCTTTGAATTGGACCTGGTATTTATCGACAGATAGACTTATTGATTGATTGATCAGTCGTGTGTGAATGTGTGGTGGGGTTAGAGGTCAGTTTGATTGATCAGCACAACTCATGTGAGCGTGTGTGTGATGCACAAGAAGGGTTTATTCTGATTGCCTGTTGGACCTCTACACACCTCCGGTGTGGTGTGAATGCAGGTGCAAAGGTGTCATCACGGAAATCCAGACCAAGGAGATTGGCCCTGTAGACTTGCCTCATCCTCAACATGACCTGATCTGGTGATAGCTGGGTGCTGTATGGTTATTAATGAATGTTTGGTTTGGGCGCAGAGACGCTCCACGTTCGTTGGCGACCCTGTGTAGGCAGGTCCATCTCCGACCAGGCGTACACCTTGCCATCAATATCACCTGAGTACAGCTTCTGTTGGTCACTGTTGCGTGTAAATATAGGTACATCACGAGTTGTTAGTAAGTTGGTAAGTCAGGTGCATTGGGTTTGAGTTTGATTAATTGATTGAGTACGTACAGGGTAAGGTAGAGTGTCGTGATGGAGTTGATGTGTGATGTTGGATTGTTTAGCGTCATTCGAAGCACCAGTTCAATCTTCCTCGTATTGGGACAGCTTGTTTTCCTTGTTCCAGCAAACTGCTCGACTGGAGCATCTTCAACAACAACGCCAACGGCTGAAGATGATGATGTTGTTTGTGCAATGGGCTGGTTCTCCATGGACCAAACCTTGATCTTGCCATCACGATGGCCGGTTATAAGAACGTTCTCGCCAAGCCATTCGCGACCCTTGGCCCAGAGACATGAGGTGATCTGGTCATAGACAATCTGCGAAGTGCGGTGTGAAAGTATCAGCTGTCCATTGATTGAGTAGATATTGATGGTTGAGCCGGCGCATGTTGCAACGTCTCCAGTAGTGTCGTGCACGGCCACACACGAGATAGGACTATCATGACCCGTGAGCGTCTTGGAATAGGTGAGCCTGTTCAAGTCCCAAATGATGCAGGTATGATCTTCTGAACCACTGACAATGACAGAGTAGGACCTGGAAGTGGTGAGCGCCGTGATGGAGCCCGTGTGTCCAACCAATCGCTTGGCCAACGATAGCTTCTTCTGTCGCATGTTGTACACGCAGATCATGCTGTCCGCTCCTCCACTCACTCCAGTGTAGCCATCGGATGTGGATGTCAATATGGTCAGGGGACCATCATGATGGTCCTCGAGCACACGAACTGAGCCTCGGATGTCATTGATGTGTAGTCTGATGCTGCCGTCGGGCAAGCCCCACAAGATGTAGCTGTGGTAGTTTGGCGAGACAAAGTGCTTGGTGAGTCCGGCAATGAAGTGTGTTCGTTCGTTCAACACCCTGATCTGACCGACCGGCTCACCAATGTCCTTGATCAGCACGCTGCCCATCGTCTTGTAGTAGAATGGCACGGTGTAGTTTGCCGGATTGCGCTTCTCATGTGGCTTGTCAAAGAGTTGGCGTGGCGTCTGTCCGTAGCTGTTGATCTGTGTGATGGCGGCCTCCTTCTTGATGTGATCAGTGATTGAGTCCACGTTGACTGTGCCCTCGTAGGTCAAGTAGTAGAACACGTTGAGCGCATCCTCTGCAGCCTTGCCCTGCTGCTTGTAGCCAAAGATCAGATCGATCCACTCGTGAAGGTGCTCGGACACGTAGTCCGACTCTAGTGCCTTGCGATGCATGTTGACAAACTCCTGCGCCGAGCCCTTGGCCCAGGGTGGCAGCACCACGTCGTCAATGACCTCGTCCGTCTGGGTAGTTCCAAAGTTGAAGCGGTTGTCATTGCGAAGGAAGTCGGGCAAGTAGAAGAACTCGGGGATAAGCTCGTTGATCGATGTCATGGAGCCCTTGGACGAGACGGCCCATGTGTCGGCGATCGAGTTGAACAGGCGGTCGGCCTGATCCCATCGGCCGCTCTGCATCTTGAGGTGGCGCTGTGAGAAGGGCTCCAGACGCAGAAGGTAGTAGAGTACGATGGCTGACGATGAATAATGCGTGCCATAGTGGAACTTGGGAACGAGATGGCCCAGCTCATTGATCTCTTGGTCATCCCAGCACTCGAATCGCTCGGTGAACTTCTGTGCTCGCACGGGACACTGCGCGCCCATTGGCTTGGCGAGGTCGCGGTAGATGGCAGGATTGGCCAAATCGAGCTCCTCGCTAGTGTAGTCTGACAGGATCCACGGGAACACAGGGTATTGGGTCAGGTCGTTGTAGGTCCTGCCTGCCAGAGTGTTGAGGTACATCAGATACTGGAAGTTGGAGATCAGGCCCTGTTGCCAGAGCAATGTCTGTGACTTGCGCCACATTGATGACGCTCGCTCGTCCTCAACATTGTGCGAGCTGCTCAGCGTGCCTATGTCGCCTGCCGTCGCGTATCCGGGCATGTTCATCACGACGTCGTTGTGGATGGCATCGCGTGTCAGTGAATCGGAAAAGACCACCAAAGTGTTACGACCATCCGTTGAGAACAACTCTATGGCAACGTCGCGTAGTAGGTAGCGACGCTTGAGTATGTCCTGCACATCGTCGTAGGAGAGCTTGAGACAGTTGTGCGAGATGACCTTGCGAGTGGGCATGAGCGAGCCCTCGAGCAGCCACTCCAGGTTCAGCTTCTCTTCGACCTCGGATATCTCGCCAGTCTTGTCATCCTTGGAGTATCCGTTGATGATGTACATGTTATGCACGCACAATAAAAAGATACTCTCCACCTTGTCCATGCCGTCGATCGCACCACAGTTGTAAAGCACGGTGCTGAGGCGTGGGTCGCCCTCCTTCTTGGCGCGCATGAATGCCTGGTCTGTTGTGTCGAGCATTCTTGTGAATGATAGGTTGTCCTCCTCTTCGCTACCATTGTTGTTGTTGTTGTTGCTCATCGAGTTGTTTGTGTCGTCATTGTCGCTGTCTGTGTCGTCCATGTTGGCCTCGGCAATGTCCACATCATGATCAAGTGGTGCGTTGTGAACTGGCAGAGAGCTGGACATATCGTCCGTTGCCGTCTCATCGTCCTCGTCATTGTTGTTATTGTTGTTGTTGTTGTCGTCGGCCAGCCCATGTGCGCATGGTGATTGTACGATGGACTCATCTGTGGAAGAGCGCAATGACTCGGGTGGAGTGAGGTCGGATGCGGAGGTATCGATGGTTGACTCTGAGATGAGCTTTGTGTTGATACTGGACGATGTACTTGTGATGTCCATGCTGTTGATGCTGCTGCTACTTCCTCCACTACTTGATAGAGTGCCCTTGTTGGATGAGGGCGTTGCGGGTGTGGACGGTCGGCTGCGAGTGTTGTCGCTGCCAGTGGTTGGGGGAGGAGGTGGAGGTGGAGGCATGTTGGCTGTGCTGCTTAGAAGCATTGGAGATGCCTCTGGTGACTCGGTGGATTCCAACGTCTTCCAATATGCAGACTCGATCTGATTGACAGTCGATGGATCCCTGATCAACTCCATGAAGCTCTTGCTGTCCTCGCTGGTGGGGGCCATCACTGATGAGGAGTCAATGATGGTGGCGGCCTCGGACTCAGCGACGGTCGCAGCCTCGATATAACGATAGTTCTTGTAAAAGTCGTAGTTCTTCTCCATCTTCTTCCTCATGCGGTACGGGCCTTCGGTAGAGTCCAGCTTGAACTTGTCGAGTGGCGACGAGCCGGATGGGCCCCACACGGCACGCTCACGCGTCACCTGGTCAAGCATCATCTTGAGCTGCTTGGAGATAAACCGATTGCGACTCTTCTCGTTGTTCTTGATGCGCTTTGCGCGTTCGGTCTCGGCCGCCTTGAACTGTCCGATCTTCTTACTCGTGTGTATCTGGTTCTCCAGACTGTTGTCCGACACGCGCTTCTTATCCCTGTCGCGGCGGGCCTCGCGGTCCTTCTTGGCGCTGGAATATGCGCTCGAGTTCTCCACCTCGATCTTCTTCTCTGTCTTGAGGTAGGCCTGATGTACACGCTTGGCATTCTCCTCAAACACGACCTCGACTGATGTCTGATTCTCGCGTAGCCACTCCTCGAAGCGATTGATGTCATTGACCATCAACTCGAAGCCTGGACGCAGGTCTAGAACCTCGCCACCACGGTTCTGCGACTTTAGACACAGCAACGAATCGATGGTGTCGGAGAAGGGAGAGCGCAACAGGAGTAGCAGAGCCCATAGCTTGAGTGCTGTGCCAGTGGTGTCCTCGCCAATGAGCTTGTAGAGGCGGTAGCAGAATGAAAGGACAAAGTCTGTGTCGCCTGTGTTGGCGCTGATCACAATGCGCTGATGATTGATGATGTGATTGATGGTGAAGTAGCGCTCGGCCTCGAGCTCAGGACTGGTGAGCAGGAGGAGGATCACTCTATTGAGACTGCGATAGAGCTGTTGCACCTGCTTGGGCGAGCGACGGTCGTCAGCGTCAAACTTGTCCAGGACGCGCACGAGGAACAGGAATACGCGTTTGGCGATCGACTTGTAGCTGTCGATGTTGGCGCGGTCCACAACCATCTGACAGAACTTCACAAAGTTGCCCTGTACCAGTCTGTTGTCGCTCATCTCCACAAACTCAGTCTTGGTTATATTGGTCTCCATCACATAGAGGATGTCGCCCAACATGCGCTGATGATAGGCAATGATGTCTTCCTCGCGAGCAAATGTTGGCGTTGAGTCTAGCACGGCCTCAATGATCTGGATGGCCTTGTTGGACTTGTGTAGCGCAGACAGTGCGATCTGACACAACAGGTTGAGGATGAGGTCGAGCACGCGGTCCTTCTTCATTCCCGTGCCTATTCCTGTGTTCTGCTGTTGTGTTGGGTCCATGAGTGGCGTGCTCATGGTAGTTGTTGGATGGAGAGCGAATGTCTCGTGAGGGAAGAGGATGGAGATGAGGTACTCGATGGTCGTGACGCTGTAGCACTCGGTCTGGAAACTTGGGTTCTCGTTGAACAGGTACTCGAGGTACTTGAGCACTGTATGATTCATGTTGGAGATGGCCTCAATCGTGATCGACGTGGACATGGTTGGTGCGATGCCAATGTCCATTGACAAAAGGCTGGTACTCGATGATTGACTGATTGATATTGGCGATGGCATCATCGTCGTTGTCGTGGTCGAAGTTGATGAGGTAGGCGTTGTGTTTGGGAATGGCTGATCGATAGACTGAGCAATCGACAATGGTGATGCTGGCAACATGCTACCGCTTGGTGGCGTTTGGAGCGCAACCATGGGGGACAATGAGAATGAGAGTCCACCAGCCAACATGTTGAAGTTACTGTCGACGAATGATCCAAACTGTGCAGCATTGCTTGGAGACTTGATCTCTTCGAATGATCGCCTGATCAATGAGAGAATGAGGTGCGCGGCATCGATGCTGTACAACTTCTTCTCGCTGGAGCGATGAAGATTGATCAGCATGTGCAGGTCGAGGCGACTGGGCGTCTCGGCGGCGTGCAGATCGAGCAGGGCGGGTGGACTGCTGCCCAGAAGCAAGTGTAGCAGGGTGAGGTAGATCTCCTGGTGGCAGTGGAACTTGGCCAGCGACACTTCCAGCAGACGGAATCCATCCTTCTTGATGAATGTGGCGAGATAGTTGGGCTTGATCAGGAACAGTGCACATACGATCTTGAGCGCCAGCGACACGGACAGTGGGGGATGGGCTTCGCGGATAAAGAAGAAGCACCAGAAGGGTGAGACACGCGCGTAAATGGCGCTGGTGTCCTTGGTCACCGTGATGACCTGGAGGAACATCTGGAGCACAGAGTTGATGATCCGGTTCTTGCGCGTGTCGACTGGTACGTGGCGGCGACGCTGATGCTTCATGTTTAGGCCGCAAATGAGGAAGGCCGACAGCACGCCAATGTCTTGCTCGACTAGCTTCTCGCAAAACACCGCGTACAACATCTTGATAACGATGTTGACAGTCTCCTCGCACACAGTGTCTGTGTTGAGGATGTCAAAGAGGTCCTGCACAATACGCAACTTGCGCAAGATGGCCGTGTTGAACATGTACTGATGGTTGTCCACGATGACATCATGCAGGCCCATCAGCATGTACTGACGCAGCTCGACACTCAGGTGCTTCCAGATCGTGTGGTTCATCAGAAGGCGCTTGCAAGCGCTCCAGTTGGATATGGTACCCTCGCGGCGATTGACAACGCCCGTTACCGTCGTGTTGCCGTTGATGCCCACGAGGTCAAACAGCAAGTCCACTGTGCTTGTCGTGAAGAGGTGTGGACGGCTTTTCAAGATCCATGCCATCACTTCGTAGCCATTGATCTGGGTCATCTCGTGGGTGTTCTTGGGATGGTTCTGGACGACACCAACTAGCAGACGGATGGCATCCTCAAAGGTCTCGTGCGTCTTGGCCTTCTCAAGCAGCATCAGGATGACAGACATGCCGCCAATCTTGGCGATATCGTCGGCCACCTTGTTGCCACGGAAAGCCTCGATGCAGCCCATGAGTTGGCCGCGCTGATGTCGCACGCTCTGATTGATGATCTCCTCGGTGAAATCAATGTCTTTGACGCCAAAGTCCACATTGTTGCGTGTCTCGCCAATGACACAATCGATCTGGGGAGGCAACTGTGTCTTCTCGCTCGTGCTCTTGACGCACTGTCCACGTACTTTGATTCGTTTGTTGTCCGCACACAGGCCCACTAGGATGGACTTCTCATCGACCTTGATAGACATCTTGGTGAAGTTAAGTGGGCCGAGGCTGTCGTGGTACTTGAGCTCCTCGATGGCCACAAGGTTGTGATGGTTGATGATTTCGAACGTTTGGTAGGGCGCGAACTTGCCCTGGAAGTTGGCGCAGTAGTTTGGCCCCAGGAAGAATATCGAGTTGATGTGCTCAGTGTTTAGCGTGTCCTCAATCATGTAGAATTGGCCAATGCGCCAGATTTGCTCGCCAGGATATCTGTTTCCAATGGCTCCAGTGCCAATCTCGCAGAACAAGTTGCTTCCAGCTGTGGCCATGGCAGGGTATTGTGCCTTGGACACGGTGTGCTTCGAGGGGAAGCCATTGATGAACAGCTTGACCTCACTTCCAGCCAACAGACGGCGATTGTAGTGAACCAGACCGACGTGGTACCAGCGGCCCTGCTCAAAGCGCTCGGGGAACTCGATGGTGAACTTGTTGCCATTGAGTACGCTGAGCATCATCGTGCCGTTCTTGATCAGCAGTGCCACGCTTGACTTCTTGTCGTCTGAGTAGAGGTGCATTAGGTCGATCTGTGGTCCGCTCTTCTCAATGTACAGCCAAAAGAGAATGGTGTAGCCGCTGGCGGGCGGCCATGCATGTTGCTGTAGTGGCAAGTGTATGTATGCGTACGACAACTTGTCGTTTGGATTGAACTCAAAGTATGGTGGAGTGGGCGGCGACTGGGCCATTGCAGCCAGGATCTTGAGCAGAACGGCTGGAGAGTTGTCCAGTTGCAGCAACTTGACAAACTGGCGCAGCTCGGACGCAGACAGACAGTTGGCGCCGACGGTCTGCATCAGACTGAGAAGATGTGGCTGCAGAGGATCGCTGCTGTCGACCAGGGTCTCAGAGAACTTGGTCAGGATCCAGTCGGGGATCGACAGCTTGGCCAGTGACTCCTGGTTAGAGCGACCATAGTTGGCCATCTGACTGATGCGCTTGACGATCTCCTGCACGTGCACTGGGTTGGCAATCTCAGGAATGATGTCCATAATGACAATGAAGGCATTGACGTTCCTAATGGGCATGCAGCAGTCGTCGTCCGTCCTGCCGCTCAGGTTCTCTGTGGTCATGTCAAACAGTTGGCTGACAACACGTGTCGCGTGCTCAGTCTGCAGCACGCCCGTCATTATAAGACCGCGTGCAAATGTCGAGTATCCTATCTGCTGCTCGAATGACGTTCGATTGTTCGTGTTGCCCGACATTGCCGATGTTGTGACCCTACATATCGCTTCCAACAGCAGTAATCTCTGCTCAATATACTCCTCTTTGTTGTCTCTGTTGTCGCAGCTGTCCAATATTGGCGCGCCAACGCCATTGTTGTTGTAGTCATCACACTCCTTAAAGCATGACTCCAATTGAAGCAACACTGAGAGGATGGCTACGAAACCATCATGCTCGCGGAATGAATCCCTAGCAAACTTTGAGATGTTGAACAACTTGTTGATGGCATTGATAATGTCTGTACGCATGCGTGTGCTACGACCTTTCAGCGTGCATATCAGGTCGTTAAACTCTTGCTGTGATGTGTCAGGGTCGTGCTTGATCAGCTGCTGTACAATCCTAAGTGCCTTTGATCGAACGAATGAGTGAGGCACCAACGTCAACAGGGTCTGAGCGAGATCACTATGTATGATTGATCATTCATTGTTAGTCCACGGACATTCATTCAAATCATTGTATAAATAGTACTTACCATTTCCTGGCATAATTGAGGTTGTCTGTGTTGTCGCCTAACAACATGTATGTGGCGTCAAGGACGATGGGGTAGGCCTCGACAAGCTTGTGATTGGGTGGCAGGGTTATCTGTGTGCGGTATCGATCGATCACGCTGAGCAGGCCGTCCAACAGTCCTGCCTCGCGAATCATCTGGCGATACTTGTGATCAAAGTTCACGATTGTCGTTATCAGCTGATAGACGACGTCGAGTGTGGACAATGATGGCTGTCCATTCATGATCAAAGATGAGTAAGCTCGCAGCTCTTGAAATGGTACGCATTCCAACTTTGTTACAACTGCACTAACAATCGTCATAATGTGTAGCTAATGAGCGTGTGGCGGTATGTTAGCGCCTGCGTATTGATTGAGTATAGGCTCCATCTCTCACTCACCTTTAGAAGGTCGCCAAGCTCGGCGTACATCAGGATGAACTTGGCCAGTGTATCATGATGTCGAAGTAGTTGGTAGTTAATTGGATTGATGGTGTACAATGTGAGGATTCGCTCAAGTAGTTGCTCGCGTCTCACTTCGATGTTGCTCCGCAGGAAGTACTGTTCAAACACTTTGAATGCAGCCTCGTTCCTTACGATGCTCTCTTGATCTAATGAATGAATGGCGTGAGGCGATGATGTAAGTAAGCCAGCCAGTCATAGTAAGGTTAATCATTCATTAACATACGCGCTATATCTTTGATGATGGATTGTGTGATTGGTTTCTGGTAGGGTATTTCTAGACCCTCGCTGGCATGATGGAGTGTGATCGGTCCATGTCCAACGCAGGTCAATGCATAGACACAGTCCAATAGACAGCTGAACAGTTCGTTGTCCTTTGATGATAATGACCCTGATCCAGATCCAAGTGATGGTGATGATAATGTTGAGGTTGATGATGAGAGTGATGGTGATGCGTGTGAAGATGGCGCCACCTGATCCAAGTGTACCAATGTGTTGACAAGAAGTAAGTATCCACCAGCTCGCGTAAAGTCATCCATTAACAATACTGATCGCTTGCAGGACTCTTGAAGCAATTTGACGAGTACCTGTATCAGCCTGACCGACGCCTCGGTATGTTGTTGTCCACTGCTGCCGCTGACGCCACTGACGCCACTGCCACTACTCAGGCTATGAATGGCATTATGTATAATCTTCTTGTCGTTGATATAATGGATTGTGTTTGATTGAAGGTCGGTCAAGGCATGAGGGATTAGCATCATCTTGATCCGCAGTGCGTTGTGTGATTGTTGGTTGTTGGCAAGTAGGGAGAAGAAGAGGGCCAGTGCGTCTGTTCGCTGCAGTTCCTCCAGTGCGCCCTTGTGTGATATGATGTTGTAGAGTATGTTGATGATGCGGTCCTCCACGACGCCCTTGAACTCCTCCAGCAGGGTGTAGGGCGACACAAACATGTACTGTAGTACACGCACCAGACATGATGGCATGGACTGCTCCACCATCACATCGCACGCAGCCTTGCACGATGAGAGCAACTCGATGGTGTAGATCAGTTCGAAGCCGCAGCTGGCTGGCCCACATTGGGTGAGGTAGCGAACGATCTCTGACTTGTTGGAGCCGTGTGCATGCGTCAGCTCCTGAATGTCCTTGATAAAGTGCTTGATGACGGCGAATGCAAACGCCTTGGTGTTGCCGCCGACGAATATATCGTTCATGTTTTGCAGGTCGATGCCATGCTCCTCGAGCAGGGCGATAAAGTGCGGCAGTACCATGTTGAGTTTGACCAACCTGTCCTTCTCAGACTTGCTCGCCACATACTCCTGCCATAGCACTCTCAGTTTTGTTGTTGAAGTCACCGCAGCGCCCTGTCTAATCGCGGCCACATCACTATCAATCATTATACTCCATATATCGATTGGAGTAGTATCTATCTCTATCTGTTGTTGTTGTGTAAGTTGTTGTGTCTGTTGTTGTGCTTGATAAGTTGGAGACTCGACTTGTTTGTTGTTGAGTGCTGCCATCGGTGGTATGTTCATGGTAAGACGCATCCAGTTTGGAGGTGTTGGCGGTGTAAGAGGATGTAAAGACATTGGTGAAGTGACCTCTGGTGTCACATCATGTTGATGATGTTGTTGTTGTTGTACATTCTCTTTGTCATCATCAATATGTTGTTGTTGATGCTGTTGATGTTGTTGTTGTTCATTTGTTGATAGTTGTACATTGGTAGTATTATTGGTGGCGGTACTATTGTTGTTACCGCCACCAAACACTATACTCTTCATCTTTCTAAACATTCTATGTTTCTTTCTTTCTTTCTATCTCTCTCTCTCTCCCTCTCACTCTCTCTATCAATCACGATCGAAACAAAGATTTATTTAGATGTTATGGGATTGTTGATGATCAAACAAGTGAGCAATTATTGCCTGGGATGGTTGAGTGAAGGTGTGAAGTTGGGGGGAAAGTCACATCTCACGTTCATTAATGAAAGAATTCAACACTAATTTTCGTTTCACTCTATCTCACTCACAACTTCCATCAACAACTATCTTTGTTAGTTATTTGAATCAAGAGACCATTAAAATTTAATTATTTACCACTCACACACCTCTTTCGACTTCTCTCACACACACACACACACACAAACATAATAACTCTCAAACAAGCAAACAACTCACTCACTCATTCACTTCAACAACTCTATCTCTATCTTTTGTACCATTATAACAACATATTGATACTACTACTTGTAATAACTAACTTAACTAACAAGCATATATTCAATCAATCAATCAATCAAACAAACAAACATTTTAATAATAATATTTAATAATAATAACTGGGATTGCTAGCAGACACAACAATCAATAACTATCTTACAAAGAACTCATGAGTAATGGTATGTATGATTGATTGAATGATATATATAAACAATATATTAATAATAATATATACACCAATAATATATAGGTTATTCAATGAATCCAATGCAGCAACAACAACAACAACAACAACAATTAATACTACAACAACAACAACAATTGCAACAACAGCAACAACAACAGCAGTACTATATGAATCAATCAAGTTCATTCTCACAGCAGACACAGCAGGTTTATTATAGTTCAGCTGCAGGCGCTGCTCCTGCTCCTCAACAACAATATGGGAACAATGGTTTCATTCAGCCTATGAACCAAATGAACCAGATGAACCCACAACAGCAGCAGCCCCAGCTTCAGCAGTTCCCATCGATGCAGCAAATGAACCAAATGAACCAAATGAACCCACAACAGCAGCAACAACAACGAATGCAACAACAACAAATACAACAAAACAATATGATGATGTCACCGATGAACCAAGTCAAGCAGCAACAACTACCACAACAACAACAGATGGGTATGATGCAACCGATGCAACCAATGCAACCTTTACAACCAATGTCCGCCATGCAACCTTTGGTCAACAGTGGTGGCAACAGCAACAACAACACTGGAAGCACAGGCAACTCATCATTGGTCAACAGTGGTGGCAAGAATTCATCCGGTGCACCGACCAACAAGGACAGGTGGTTCCCGACAAAGGATAATGACCCATTCTTTACGATCGAGCAGGAGGTCCGTCGTCCCCAATACAAGGCTGCCAACTGGAACGATGAGAACAAGTACAAGGAGATCATCAGCTCGTTGAACCTGCCGACTCCGCAACAACAGCAACAGATGCAGTTGCAGCAGCAGATGCAGCAGCAGCAAGCCATGCAGGGTCAGATGATGCCCATGCAGGGCATGCCTCAGGGAGTGAACAGTGGTGGACAGCAGCAGAACAACATGATGATGCCAATGCAGGGCATGACTGGCCCACAGGGATTGCCTCAGGCCATGGGTGGTCAAAACGCCATGATGCCAATGCAGGGCATGCCTCAGGGTATGATGCCCAATCAAATGATGCCAATGCAAGGCATGACTGGTCCTCAGGGCATGATGATCAACCCAATGATGCCAATGCAAAACATGGGTGCTACTGCAGGAATGATTCCAAACCAGATGATACCAATGCAAGGATTGCATCCAATGGGCATCGCCCAGCCATCGACCAGTGTGGACATGAACCAGCTCAACTTGATCAATCAACAAATCAACCAACAGCTCAATCCAATGGCCGCCCAACAGGCACAGCAACAACAGCAGCAGCAACAGATGAATATGATGCAGCAGCAACAGCCAATGATGAACAACAACATCATCATGCCACCACCAGTGTCCAATCATGTGATGAACCAACCAAGCTCAGTGTTCAAGGCAAGCGTGTCTCCATCGTCTTCGCTCACTGGACAACAACAGAAGCAATCGATGCCGGCATCGGCCTCTTCACTCAACGGCCAGAACAATTCGCTCTCACCCACGTCGTCTGGTTCACACACATCGCTCACAAACAGTCTGCCCTCGCCTCCAAAGGTTGTCAGCAACAATGCGCCAAACACTGGCAGCATTGGATCAAAGTCTGACCTGGTCATTCCTCCCATCCCCCAGCATCTCCAGGCCGGCAACTCCTTTGCCAACCCCAACAAGCATGGCAACACAGCTGCCTTGGCCAGTATCATCCAGCCTAACCAGCAGATGCAACAGCAGCAACCACAGCAGCATCAATCATACTCAATGATGCAACAAAACACATCGATCACATCGTCATCGAGTGTTCAGGCAGCATCACCAAATATGTTTGCGTTTGAGCAGATGACCATCGCGCCACTACCTCAGCAAATGCCACAGTTACAACAGATGCCATCACTCTTTGGTGATCAACAGCAGGCACAGCCACAGGCACAGCCCACTTCTGATCCATTCACCGAGGAGATGTTGAGGAAGCAGATGGAGGAGCGCATAAGGAAGGAGGTGGAGGAGAAGCTTAGGAAGGAGTTTGAGGACAAGGCGGCCGCCGAGAGAATGGCCGCAGCTGCCGCCTCTGCCGCCGCTTCCAAGAGCAAGCCCAGCAGCAGCAACATCAACACCAATCCATTTATACTGCCACCACCATCACATACAACTACAACATCCAGTCACACATCTTCGAGCAGCACGACGACCACGAGCAGCATGGCACCGACCGCTGCCGCTTCCTCGGCCGCATCCTTCCCACTCGACCTGTTTGAGGACATCACCACATCGACGTCCTCGTCTAGCAGCCACCTTACAACGACGACCACCACCAACAACATCCCTACCTCTGCGTCGGCTAGACCAATATCCCCACCATCAGTGTCGGGCATCGAGAAGGACAAGCTGAAAAAGGAGTTGGAGAACCTGCACAACGCCTCAAAGAAGGCCGGTACCACGCCCACCTCCACCTCCAATGCCAAGGCTCACTCATCGATCCATTTGAGCGAGCCCAAGAAGGAGACGCCCAAGCCACGCTCCAAGACCGTCTCGTTCTCGCCAAACATCGTCACCACTGAGAAGAAGACCACATCATTTGAGTCGGAGGAGACGACCAAGAAGTCAAACCTCAAGACATCGACAATCACCACCACCACTGCCGCTGCCCTGGCGCCACACGCACCTAACCCACCATCGCGTCCCGCCAAGGTCGACACCAGCCCCGACCTGTCAACCTCGTTTGAGTCGGTGTTCATCCCGCCCAAGCCAGTGCGCATTATATCCCGCGACGAAGCTGCCACCATTATACAGTCGCACGTACGTCGTTGGAAGTGCCGCAGAGAGTACAAGCGCGAGCTGCTCAGGACCAAGGCGATCAAGGAGCTCATCAACACTGAGCACACATACGTCGACGGCCTGGAAAAGATGATCGACCACTTTGCCTACCCGCTGCGCGGCATGTGCCACGCCGACGTGCCCATCATCTCCAAGGAGGAGGTCGACCTCATCTTTGGCAAGCACGAGGCCATCCTACGAATCAACAGCGAGCTGTACAGACGACTGGTCGAGAGGATCTGCAAGTGGAACATGACACAGCGCATCGGTGACATTCTCGTGGACATTGTCACACGCGATGAGTTCAAGTTGATATACAACAGCTTCACACTCTCCTACCAGACTGTCCTCACAGCCATCGACAAGTTGTCCAACTCCAAGAGTCAGTTCAAAGCTTTCCTAAAGGTATGTCAACGCACAAGCATGACACCATTCAATCAATCACTAACCAACTCGATCACTCTTGGCACAGAACTCTGAGAAACTACTTTGGAACAATGGAAGCTTGACAGGTACCAACCTTCAGGCATTGCTCATCACTCCATTGCAGCGCATCACTAGATATCACATGATGTTGAAGGAGATCATTAAGAACACTAAGCCATCACATCCAGACTATGATAACCTGTGCATCGCATTGTTTGAGGTGCAGGACATCTGTGCAGACGTCAATGAGAACCAGCGCAAGGAGGAGAACGAAAAGATCCGCATCCAGACACTGACCAGCATTTCCAACAGGATCGAGTCCAAGCCAAAGGACCTCCAGCTCGTCTCTGACAGTCGCTTCCTGATCCGCGAGGGTCATCTCACTCAATATGGCACTGATCAGGAGAAGGGCAAGGAGCGCACCTACCTGCTCTTCAACGACCTCTTGCTGATAGCCAAGGAGAGCAAGAAGAAGCTTCAACTCAAGAACACCGTCCCCTTGCAGAACCTTCGCTTCAAGAATCTCCCTGATGGTCAGAGTAAGTCTCATTTAACCAATCAATCATTCAATCGGATCAATCGTTAGCTTACTCACTCACTCAATCATCACTCAAACCAACAGAGCTTCATGGCATTGTAACAAAGAACGCTTTGGAGCTACAGTTCAGTGGACAGGCGATGATGTTTTACACAGAGACGGCTGAGGAGAAGGACTCTCTACTCAAAGAGATGGAGATCGTCGTGTCTTCATTCAGCGTCATACTGAAGTAAGATGATTGATTGAGACGTGGCATGTCAAGTCTAGTCACGTCCGTCCGATGACCCCTTTCACTGGGTCCACATTGATCATCGATCATCATTGCTTTATTATTATTTATATATATATATAAGAACTATGTAATATGTATTTATATATCCCAACAACAACAACAACTCAAAAAAAGACTGTACAGATGTTATCCAAACCTCAAACATTGGATGGATGTGGAGGAATCATCCCTATCTTTCCCTTCGCTCGCCCTTGCTCTCCCCCCCTTATACTGCTGCTGTTGCTGTTGCAGTTGAAGGACCAACAGCTCACCACCATGTCCCTATAACATTATTATTATTATTAAACATTATTATTAGTATTATTGCTTGCTAATCATTGCATTCTTGAGTTGCCAACCAATCAATCTTGGACAACCCTTGCCTCACACCCACCCACACACATATACTCACGTGCTCGATCAGCTGATCAAAATGGAGGGAAGACGAATGATGAAGTTGCATTTGTGTTATTAGTACATAGTATAACAAAGTTGAGATACATTATGAAGCAGTTCAATCCAACATTGAGACAACTCAAGAGTACATACATAGGATCATCATGTGTCGATCAGTCTGACAGTGATCAGTTCTTAATCACTCTTTCACAATCTATTATGATCTTTGTATGTTTGATTGATCGGTCGAATGAATGAATGAATGGTCGCCAGTCATTCACTAACATCCAACACCCTTTTGATACGTTATATAGAGTCCTTTGGATGGCACTGGAATACATCAATATAGTATGTTGGATATGCCGCCATTGAGAAGTAGTTACAACTTGAATAAGGGAGTGATGTACGTTAGACAGGATACATTGTCAAGTAGTCCACACTTTAGACAGGCTAGATTCTCACCGTTGATCAATGGTGGACGACCACTCATTGCAGCGTGCACCAATGACTTTCACGTGCACATCTTTGCCCCGCCCAACCTTGCACTCAACACCTTCAAACCCGACTGGCAAAGCGTCGCCGTCTTCTCCGACTACCTCTTTGAGCACTTTGAGAAGAACGACTTCAAGCAACCCGATGACGATGGTGATAGCTATCAATGGAAGGAGTAAGTTGTGGTACATTGCCCTCATCTGGAATCATCCATCACTCACTCAATCACTCAATCAATCAATCAATCAATCACAGGCAATATGTCATAATCAATCGATCACTTGATGTCAATGACAATCATGTGAGACAATCAGAGCTGATGGATACGTTGTGTTTGGATTGGTCACCTTCATTCGAGACCGTGGTCAATGGTGCTGTATTGCAACGCACTTCATTACTGGCATTGGGCAGCAAGCGCAAGCTGACTCTTTGGTCCTTCAATCTCGAGTCCAACAGCTCAGACATCAAATCAATGTTCAAACACTTTGGAACATATCGTCCAGGACGTGGATGGATACAACAACTTCAATGGGCACCATATATGATCAACAATCGACCTGTACTAGCTGTTGCCACCAGTCGCGGAGCAGTCTACATTCACACATTTGACCAAGATGGCAACATCGAACAACTGGCACAAGTCCTCGAACAAGATGACTCACCAATCACTTTCCTGGATTGGTCCAAATCACATGTATGTTTGATTGATCGAGTGATTCAGTTATTGATCAATTGAGTACTAATCAAACTTATATATTGTAGGATATACAAGAGAGCATATTGGTCATTGGCAAGGGTATTGGATTCCATTTATATCAACCAATGAAGAAGTTGTTGTCACCATTGCTATCATTTGGACAGGTTGGCAACATCACTGGCGCATTCTTCCTCACGTCCAACCAATTCTATACATCATGTGCCGATGCAACATTATACAAGTTCACAACAACTGAACGCTATTGGAAATCATTAGACATTAAGGATCTAAATGTGGAGAGAATTGGTCTACCCTATGACCCACAAGAGAAGTCAGAGAACTACTTCCATGCACTTCCATCTCCCAATGGAATGTTCCTAATCGTTGGAGAGAAGTAACTATCGATCACGATCAATCATTCAAAAATGGATGATGGAATCATTCCACTTCCACTCAATCACTCCACTCATACTAACCATTGTCATCCATGTCCATGATCATAGTGTACCAGGTGTCAAGGCAATGTTCAAGGTACATAACCTATCATCAGCCATCAAGATTTATCATACCTTGGACTTTGACAACTATCTACTCAGTTTCATCAAGAGTAATTACTTGGATTGATCGATCGATTGAATGAATGAATGAATGAATGACTTACACCTACCTCCATCCATCCATCCAACGAATTACATTGCAGGATACAATCAAAACAAGGACAGCCTGTCAAAGATATGGGATGTACTGGTGTACCAACAATGTTTGAATGAACATCAGTTGGTGGAAGTATTGGACACTATTATTGCCGAGTTGGATCGTCTACAGAATAAGAAGAACAACAGTCTAAATGATTACTACCACCTCTACATCCTATTCATATACACGTACAACTCAATCAAGACATTATATCCAAAGAGATTGATCGATCAGTGGACCAACCTTTGCAAACTATTCATGTCCAAGATTGACATGGTCTACACCGTCAAGATATTATCCAACTTCTTGACAAACCGCAAACAATATCGTAAGTTGATTGACATCATCCACACACTCAATCATTCACTCACTCAATCGATCAATCAATAGCACTACTGGATCATGAACGTACATCATTACTATTGATGTGTGATTGGCTACTGGAGATCAATCATGAGAATGTGATCAGTGACAAGGATACACAGTTGTCCACTGCCAAACAAGTGTACGCACTCCTGAATGAACCAATACCAGATCCAAAGAGTCTGCCACACCGTGAGCAATGTGTCTATTGTCAAGCAGGTAAGTAGCCCTCGCTCACTCACTCAATCACTGTCCATGACCGACACTAACAACAACAACAATGATAGACGTTGCCAACAAACCATTGTCGAGTGGATCTGGTGAGCCTGAACAATGTGGTAATGGATGCGCATTGTCAAGATGCCAGAGGACCAAGCTGTTGTTGAACACTCACATCCTGTTCCATTGTGATATGTGTTTGATGAAGTCATTGATATTCAAGAGGGAGGCGACATCAGTGATCGCCGCCAACGATGCGACCACATCAAACATATTCAAGACATTCAACTTCATGAACTTGTTGACGCAGAAAGAGGTGGACAACCAACGACCGTCCTGTTTATATTGCGGCTGTACCTACATTAGAAAGTCGCCATTCGATAGCACTGCTACAGCAATAAATCCATGATCATATATGATTGATTGAACGGTCCACGTGCCTGCCTGGTCGACCACTACTACAACATCTTGGCAGACACCTCGTCGACTTGTGGCTCCATCAACAATGAGAACTCTTTGCTGAGTTTGAGCTCTCCTCCAACATTCTCATCGAATTGATATTGGAGATAGAGTCCATCAGCCATTAGCACCATAGCAGTCTTGTTGTCCTGACTCAGCGCGCATAGGCTTGGTATTCCTGGTTGTATCTTTACATGCGCAAAGTCCCTCGATGGCTCCCATACCTGGCTCAACATCTCAGGCAAATAAGAAGTGACGCCAGAGTTTGTTCCAGACCTAAAATATAATGATTGATTGATTGATTGAGTAAGTGGAATGGTTCCAAGTATGATTAATTGAGTGAGTGAACGGATGACTTACGCGGAACTAAAGTCAATCTTGAATATATGAATGGTTCCATTGTCACTGCTGACACAAAGATACTTTGAATCATGACTGAATGTGATGGAGTGAATAACGGCGGAATAGGTTCCACGTCTAAATGATATCGATTTGTTGGCATTGGGCAATGAGTAGACTTTGATGACGGTGCCCTTCTCCGAGGCAGTGGCCAACATCGTTCCACTCTGATTGAGTACCAATTGTGATATCTGACTGTTGTGAGCCTGGATCAGATTGACAGTCTCCAATGTGAGCAGGTCCATTATCAATATGTTTCCCTTGTTCTGTGACGCTGGATAGACCATGAAATTGGTCTGTGATGGTGATAGAGCGCATAGACCTCTTGGATTAGGGTCCACATCTCTCGTCTCTAACAACTTCATATTGTTTATATCGTATATATGTATCTTTGTCTCCATTACAACGACCAATCTACAAGGTGTACGATTGTTAGATTGATTGATCATGATCTTGATTGATCGATGTACATTACAAACATACCTGGTCCTATTTATCTTTACATTGAGTATGGCAGTAACAAAGTTTAAGTCGCATATTGTTTGATTGGTCTTGATGTTCTTTATCAGCAGTCGTCTCTGAGATGATCCACCTTCGCCTGATCCAACCAATGCCACCAAACTGGTGGAGAAGAGCATCTCGATAAGGCCTACACCTCCACTAGCTATACACAAACAGTTAGATCATTCATTCAATCAATCAATCAATCAATCAATCATTCAATCAAACATGAACCAATGACACATACATTGACTAAAGCATAGATTATAAGGTTCAGAGTTGAATATCTTGAAACCCTCTGGAGTGCCTACAGCTACACAAGTAAAGTCTTGATTGAAGTTGACAAACAGCACTCCACTCCTATGCTTTCCACCTGCAAACATATCTTGTTATTGTCTTATCTTGTCTTATATTATCTTCTGTCTATTTTGTTTTGAACAATATATATACAATACTATATATTTACTATATTGTGTAGTGATGATAGTATCTCTATGTTTATGTTTAAGTTATTGAATGAATAGAGGAGTTATACTACTATTACTACTTCTTGATGATTATGTGTGTTGATTGTTTGTCCCCCTTCACTTTCAAAGTGGGAAAATTGGTATCATCACAACAAAGTTAAGGTGGTGTGTGTGGTGGATGGATGTTTGAGTGTTCCCAACAAGCATCCATACTTCAATCATCAAGTTTGTCCATTATACAACTGTTAAGTTGTTGGGACATGTTGAGTGATGAGTGACGAGTGATGAAACACCAAATAACTCGGGTATATATAACTTATTTGTGTAATATAATATAGATATTGATATCTTTTAAGTTTGTTGGACATATCAATAAATACAAAATATATATATATATTTATTATACTTATTTGTAAGAAAGTTATAATACATACAAATAATAGTCCACTAACCGATCATCAAGACAAGATGGCTGTTTAATCAAAACAACTCTCAAAAAGAGAGATTTTTTCAACCTTTCAAATAATTTGAAGGGGCTAATCCTGTTTCACTCGCCAGAGATAGTTTGTTTCGGAGTAGTGTTGGTGTTGTGGTTGTTTGGAAGAGGGGATGAAGGGCTGATTGGTGGTGTGCATGTCATGACAATCACTCATTCAATCATTCATTCAACAATTGTATTGTATTATTATTATTACATTTAAAGTGTAACAAACATGGAGCCAACAGAATACTCAAACATGACACCTTTGTTCAACAGTCATCTGTCATTACAGGTGGTATCGATACGTGATGTACAAAAGGCACGCAAGGTCGTTGGAACAAAGATCAAGAAGGTACTCGACCTCCAAGTCACATACGATCAGACAACCTCATTCATCATCCAGGTGACACAGAAGAAGTTGCAAAAGTTGACACAAGATGTAAGTTTGAATGATTGAATGAGTTGATGTGACATGTCCATTAATACTTACATCATCCCCAATACAATAGATCAAGAAGGAGTTGAATAATATAGAGTTACATAATGTTAATATTACATCACATTCATCGGCAGAGTTGCAGAACCTTTTGCAGATCATTGGCGCAACACCAAAGATTGCGAGATCGATGAGTGTTGCAAAGTTCTTGGAGAGAGAGGGTAACAAAGTGATGTCAAGAGCATTCATCACGGATGAGTTCATCAGGGATAACAATCATCAAGGTGTACTGGACAAGATAAAGAAGAAACAAAAGTTGACCAAGAAGGAGAGATTCTGTTTCATCAAGTACAACAGAATACTCTATTACTATACACTATCAAAGGTAGGTGTCTCTATTCGGTTGATTGGTTGGACGCGTGGAGATATCATTGGAACCATTCCATCACTCAAACAAACTTTTGGAACCATATTATCATTCACTCAATCATTCAATCAATCATGGACCATCGCGATGGAATCCATCAATCAATCAACATCTGGAACCATTCCAAATGCCCACAACCACTAACTCAATCACTCACTCAATCAATCAAATAATCAAACATGATGTAGGAGGTCAAGGGTGCAATATGTTTGGACGACTGCGCAGTATCAGTGTCAAAGAGCAATAATAATGGCTTCGAATTGCAGACACCCCATAATGGACATTACTTGTTCTGTGCCAAGTCAGCATCAGAGTGTGATCAATGGGTACAGGCAATTAGGAAGTGTATCGATGTTTGTAAGGAATCCAAGAAGGCTGTCAATGGCACACTGTCAGGATCGATCATCAAAGGACGTGACCTTGCCAAGAAAGACCTCAATGGCTTTGCCGATCCATTCGCCATCACCCGTATCGAGAGACAACAATCTCGCACGCCAACCATCTACAAGACCCTGAATCCAACATGGAACGAACCATTTGCATTGTAAGTATCTCGCTTGGACATGTCAGGTACGCTCACCAATCACAGTCAGCTGACGACTTACATTACAATATTGTAGTGACATTACAAAGAATGATGGATACTTCTATCTACTTGTATGGGATGAGGATAAGTTCACGGCAGCAGACTTCATGGGCAAGGTGGTTATCCCATTGACAGCACTCCAACCTGGACAAGATGTACAGCTATACCTTCCACTCATTCCAAAGGCAAAGAACAACACAGTCACTGGAGACGTCTCCATTCGTTTGAAATATGTCTATACTCTCGTACGTATCCCTTATCCTCGCCCTACGATCGATCAATCAACCAAACTAACTAACACGCACATCCATCAACAGGAGCATCAAGCACAACAAGCATCAACATTGTTTGGACAGAGCTTGGCATACTTTGAGACTAAACCAGAGTTGTGCAAGGATGGACTACCATCGGTGTTGTACGACTTTGTCAACTTCTTTGAGCAGCATGGTCTGAAGGAAGAGGGACTGTTCCGAGTGTGTGGATCATCACTCGAGATTAAGATGTACAAACAACACATGAACGCCGGTCAGCCACTCAAATACGAGCCAAACAACATCCACTCACTGGCCGGAGTATTCAAGTTGTTCTTTAGAGAGTTGCCAGAGCCTATCTTGACATTTGGTATGTTGGACGAACATTGACGGCTGATGGCCATCCATATGTGCGTACTAACATCAACAATCAATCTTGATCAATTCGAAACAGATAAATACGATGCATTCTTGGCACTGGCAGCACAGAACACAACATTGAAGCAGATATCAACATTGGTTAAGGCGTTGCCAAGACAGAACCAGAAGCTACTGCAGCTGCTACTACCTTTCTTCCATAATATTGGACGCGTGGAGAATTCAAAGTATAACATGATGAACTTCTCCAATCTGGCCATTGTGTTTGGACCTGCCATGCTGCGACCGATGCACGAGACCAATGAGGGCATCCTCAAGTTGAACCTTGTCAACGAAATCACAAGGAAGCTGATCGAGTATGGACCCTCCATCTTTGAGAGCTCTACCTAACCGTCCGGACGGATGTACAAACCCGTCTGGCTGGTCATTCATTGTATTGTTTGTAAATGTAGCTTGCACGCATGCTCCTTGTACCTCTAATATATTAATAAGTTATTTGTCGTCTTTACGGCTACTCCTACTACTACAACTACTATTTCTTTGACTGTTTGAGACTCAGATTGTTTGGTCTGAGTGCATTGGAGGGGATTGAGATCAGGTTGGTATTGTTGGTGGTCACCGATGGTCCATGGTTGTGAGTCCCCAACAGGAAGTTACCTTGTACACTTGACTTGTTGCTCTGTTGAGTCTTTGGAACACTATGGGATTGATTCTTTGAAGTTGACAAAGTATGATGAGCACCTCCAAAGAGAGTGTTCTTCTTTGGTAGTGAACCACCTGTTGTTGTGGTAGTAGTATTAAGATCTTGTTTCCTTCTGATTACAATAATCATGTCAGTAACAATCAATCTATCAATCAATCATTCAGAAAACATTTCCAGATACATACGTGTTGTGATTGATCTTGGAATTCAACTCATCAATCTCCTTTGTCATGTCCTCAATTTGATTCTCCAAGTTTGAGATTGTAAGTTCCTTCTCTGGATCATTGACATTGTACATGTTAGAATAAATATTGAGTTTTCTTCATAGTTTACAACATACCTCTGATGCTCTGAGTCAACTCTGATATATCTTCTTCAACTTTTTTGGTCTTGTCTTGTGAGGACCTCTTCTCATTCTGTATTGATAGGTTCTGGTAGTATTGTAGCTTGAGATGGTCCAACTCCATTTCATCTTTGATTGTCACATGCTTGATAGTATGTATATTGCCATATTCCAATTGCCACTTATTGAACTCTGTAGCAGATTGAATATACTCTTGTCTTAATTGTTCCTTGTCCTCACTAATGTTCTGGATCTTGTTTGTCAACTCATTCTTCATGTACTCTCCTCCCTTCAAATGTCTCCAGTAATTATCTTGTACCAATGCCAATCTTTGTATCTCAATATCTGAGTTACTACCAATTCTAAAAGATACCAAACATTAGTTTTAAGAATGAATGAATACTGGAAATCGTTACATACTGAAGAAGATTGTATATCTTGTTGTCCCAAGCTGACAATGATGCAATTGAATCCTTTATCTTCTCCTCCAAGGCATGTGTCTTCTTGACTTTCTTCTGGAAACATTCATGGTTCTCTTGTAATTGTTCGGTCAATCTCGTAGTATGTTGTCTAACATCAATCAAACATGCAATGTCCATGTCTCTAGCTCTATCTCTATCTCTATCTCTCTATCTCTAACTATCTCTATCTCAATTGGAATGGATCATGTTCCATGTCGAATGAATGAAAGTGAGTGAGTGATATACACTTCAGATCTGAATGACCAAGAAAGGATATATACCCCTCCATCCAACATGTTTGGGGAAGGGATAGGTGATGCATCCATGGATCTGTTTGACCAAGAATGGTAATAACACAACTAGATAAGAGTAGTGCGCAAGTGGGTGTGAATCCATGTCAATGCCTTCTTAGTCATAGACAACATCAACACTATCCTTGCCTTGAGTTGGTAACACAACATCATCTCCTGTTTGATACAATGAATGAACATTGTTAATAGCCATCCTCACTCTATCGTACTCTTCTTGGTACAGTCTTTGTTGTTTCAAACATATCAATGCCTCTGTAGTAATACATGAACGAATAAATGAGTAAGATAATGAACTACTACTACTTGGAGTAGGATGTTGTTACCTTTCTGTTTGTTCTCCTCTACTAACTGTTTAGCCTTTGTCCCCATCTCATCCACCTTCTCTTGTAAATGTATCAGTCTTCCATTCATCAACTCAATGTTACTTCGTATGCTTGAAGAAGTACTATCTTGTGCATCCTTATTCTCTATCTTTGAGTTACCAAACAACTTCATTATTACTCTCACTCTCTCTGTTCGTCGATGATACAATGAACAAGTCAATACTTTATCTTTGAAGCAAAGAAGAATTCATTTCATTCATTGTTTGTAACCTATTCTTAGACATCCAAGAGATATACACATTGTGGATTAGATCAACTTGTCGAATGGTATGTTGAGTACTGGGAAGCTGTCCTTGTAGTCAAAGTGCCACCATTCGTTCTCATAGGGTCTGAAGCCAAAGTTCATCATGGCAACGGTCAACAACTTCTTGAACCAACGCTGTCTGGTCGTTCCTCCAAAGAATGATCGATGTGATCTGATCGACAACTCGTCGTACTCGCCCTGCATTGGTATCGCCGCACCAGTATCCAACTCATAGAGTGTGAGGTCGACTGCACCTCCTCTGTTGTGCACAGAGCCAAGGTTTGGATCAGCAACATACTTGCCTCTGAACTCGGGTATCACACTCTCTGCCATGGTCCAGGTGACATTCCAAGGCCTGTATGCATCGTAGATCAGCAGGCCAACTCCCCATTTATGCAGCCATTTGTGTACCTGCAACAACGACTCTGCTGCCTTCCTGTGGAGGAACGCCTTTGGTATCTTGTACAGCTGGATGTACAAGAAGTTGTCGGTCGAGGCATACTTGCAGTCGATCTTGATGGTCGGGGAGATGGTAGACAGGTCGACCAAGTTGTGCTCGTTCAGAGGCACCTCTGGATGAGGGCATGGTACAGTGTACGATATCTCCAACATCTCCTGTGCCAGCTCGATCGTGCCCACACCTGGTTGGCGCTCACCTGGTGCCGGTCCAATCCTCGTCCATATGAATGGAATGCCAACCAACTCTAATCTGATCGGTCGCTCACTGGCATCCAAGAAGAAAATGACCTTCTCATCATTGTACATCGTGTCCCTGTTCAGCTTGAACACTACCGTGCGATCAGCTTCACGCTTCTCGAGGAAGTTGAGAGTGTAGATGAACAACCATTCGATGCAGAGCATCAATGATCCATCCTCTTCAAAAATAAGTGCGAGCTGGTCCTTGGTCTCATAATGTCCTACGAGTGCCTGAAGGAACTTTGGTGCTGGTTCAGGTGGCTTGGTCACCTCTGGCAATGGGATGTATGGTTGGAAGAATAGGTTGTTGTCGGATAGCTCCTTCTGGCGCTCAAACATTCCAACAGCAGTATCTTTGCCATCTGCTGAGGTAGAGACTTCCAATGGCTGACCAAAGGACAGACGATCATTGATGATCATCACGCCATTCTTGAAGATCTGCGAGCAATGACTTGGACGGATCCAGTCGATACTGTTGATAAAGTGAGAGCGAATGTATGTCTTGGTGTTGTACTCCTGGTAGATCCTGAATCGATGAGTATCCATGTCCTTGTTGTAGTTGTTGAAGTGGTACACACCAAGTACCTGATTGCGCAGCATTACAGGCAGATGCTCAGCCTTGGCTAGCGAGCGGTAGTGGTCGGTGGCTGCCGCCAGCGCAGCAAGGTCAATGGTCAAGTCACCAAGCTGACCATGCTCAATCATATAGTTGAGGATCAACTGTATTGCATACTCTGCGACCTGGTTGGAGACCGAGTTGATGCAGTCCAGTGTACAGACAGTGTAGATGCCAATGCCGAGTGCTGGTAATGTCCTGAACTCGCTTGCAAATCCATTGATGGCACCTCCATGGCGAGCCATCATCAGTCCATAGACCTGACTGATCTCCACGCCGAGACCATGAGTGAGATCACTCTGAGTGTGATTATAGTCCTTGCGCAGGTCATAGGTAGGTTGGGCCAGAGGCTGTGGCGTGACCATCTGGATGAAAGTCGAATCCTTAAGCAATGGTGCACCACCATTTAGGAACACACGGAGGAAGGCAGATATCTCCTCGATCGTACACTTCAGTCCACCAGCTGGGAACATTCCAAACCGAGTCAGTGGTGCTTCAGAGAAGACATTAGTGTTTCTAAACTCATCCCAATAGCGCCACATATGACCAACTGCCAATCTCATCTCGTCCTCATCCTTGTAACGAGTGTTGTTCCACTTGTCCTGGAAAGTACAATGACTCATTCCAATTGGATCCAATATGTTCTTCTCTACATAGTCCTCGAAAGACATGCCTGAGACCACTTGAACAATGTATCCCTATGTATGGCCCCAGTATGAGTGATTGATCGATTGAATGAATGAATGAATGGATTGGTACTTACAGCAACCGCGACCGCTGCATTTGAGTACTTGTGGATGATGCCTGGACTGTTGACAAGCTTGCTGGTGCACATGGACTCGACGAGCTTGTTGAGGTCACATTGGATTGGGTTGAAGTAGTTGCCTTCAATTGGCTCACGGATCAAGCCTGAGGTATGTCTGATCAGATTGAACAGAGTGATGTTGGGATATAGAGGTGGCGAGCCAGCTGGGCACTCATCAGGATTGGTTGGTGCGAACTTTGGTATGTGCTTGGTGACAGGGTCCTCCAACTTCACCTTGCCACTATCCACGAGTTGTAACAAAGCGACGTAGGTGAACAGTTTGCTGACAGAGGCAACATTGAACAATGATCTTGTTAATGATGGCACTGGTGTAAGAAGATGTTCATGATGGATAATATTGGCATAAAGAGTCTTCTCTGCATTAGTTATAGTGATACCAATGACTGGAATCGTCAAAGCATTGATCTGATGCTTGATCCAATGCTCAAGATGTTTGATAATCTTATCTTGGTCCAAAGAGGCAACCAATGTCTTGTTTGTCATTATTGATTGATTGATTGATAGTTATTTGTTGTTTGTTAGGGCAGATGGATAGTGAATAATATTTGATGGATGTCAATGATAAATTAATGTACATCTAGATGACCAGTCAGGTCCAAATTAAACTTGATCATGTGTGTTTGATAGAGTGATTGAGTGTGTGACCTGGCCTTGTTGGGGGCACTAACATGTGACAATGATTGGACTCTCGACTATCTAATATAATAACTGATGAACCAATTATGTGTGATCAACTAATTGGATTAGTTATCATGAATGATCGATGCTTACTTGTACTAGTTGCATCACTTTAGATAATGGTGGAAGTTCACCTTGTTTTGATCAATATGAACGATGGTCCAACAAGATATTTTGATCGATAAATCAAACAACCAATCAACAAACAGATAGACAACTACAACAACAACAATGACAACAACTACAACAGTTCTAGTGTTGCTTGTGACGTTGGTTGTGATCAGCTCAACCTCATCAGCTGGAGCAACATCAGGGCCATCATGGATTACAATCAATCCATTCACATCACTTGACTGCACATCGAACCAAGGTGTAGGATATGGACTGCCCGTGAACACCTGCTTCATCTATCAATGGGATAACTATGTGTTGGTGTCAACCGACCCTCACCACCCAGACAACATCACAGTATCATATTACAATAATCAGAATTGCACTGGTTTGATAGCCACGGACAAGTATCCCTTGGGCCAATGTACACGCATCAACTTTGATCAGTCGGGCAGCGAGTTTGCCATAATCAACACCGGTGCCAACTATCCTGTCGACTCGATCCAATATGCATTCTTCTATCAAGAGGATGACAGTTGTGGTGGAGCCAACTACACAACATTCTACACGGACAATCTAAAGGTTGACGGACGCCTCTATCAATGTGTCGATGGATATCCAATCATATCCCAATGTAGTGATCAAGCTCAATCCCAAGGTGGATGCCAGCCCATACCATGGACTGGTTGTATTCCAGGTTCACAAGGTGGTCCAGGTATATACTCATGTTAACATCAGTCTGTCAGACAGTTAGTGGCGATCAATCAATCACGCTCAATATATCGATCAAAGGTCAGGTGTTCTAGTACTTTATTATGTTCATTTGTTTGCTTGATAGTTTGATTGGTTGATTGATTGATTGAGAGGAGCTGGAGTTGGAGTTCGGAGTTTAGTTGGAAGTGAGCCTTAACGATTGAGGTGTCTCTGGCCTTTGTCATGACTCTTTGGAGTTAGGTTTGGACATTCGTATTCCGAACTGGTCGTGGACCACGTCCTCGAACCATATACATTTGAGTGCCCTCTCTGTTCAGTTGTCCATTGCCTTGAGGAGGAGGTCGATAATATCTATCTCTACCTCTATCATCTCTTTCTCTGTAGTGACGAGGATCGTCATAATAATAATCATCATAATAATCTCTTCTACCTCTTGGAGGTGGAGGTGGAGGTGGAGGAGGCATGTCCTCATCATACATTTTTCCTTTCCTCTTCTTATAACAACAGTAACAACTGACACAAGAAATAATTCCAATTATTATCGTCAATATAAGCATACAAACAGTTGCAATGAAGAATATCTAGATGGGATCCACATTGAATGAATGAATGAATGTTATGTTAGTATCGCCAGAGTGAGAGAGAGAGAGAATGTCCACCTGACAAACTGACATTCAATCAATCAATACTTACAGCCCCTGATGACATTGATGTGCTTGGTACTTGTTGAGGTACAGACACATTGCCATAGTTACCAATTCCAGTATTGAACGTTGGTGTCGTTCCATTTTTAGATGTACAATTGGGATCATCTCCAACTACACATGTATTGACCTATTGATGGTTGATGTATGAGTTAACACGGCCAATTAGATGGCTGGAAGGTTGGATAATACTTACACCTCCGATTGATTGAATACACCTTCCAGACACACTATCGTATGTACCATTGGTGCATTTGGGTACAGTGGAACAGGTGAGCGTTTCCGGATTGTAATATGTCCTATCTGGTGGACAGTTTGGTCGACATGCTCTGGCAAGTGTATCAAACTTTCGATCGCCTGTACAATCTGGGATTGTATAACACGATCCATTGTAGAAGTAAGCTGGTGGTACCTTGCTACTACATATATCAGCATAGGTGGCTAATGATTGATGTGTTATGTAAGTAAGAGTGATTGAGTGAGTGAGTAATCGTGTCAATGAACGCGAGTGAGTGAGGTCTTGACATACACTTGAACACTCTTCCATCCTTTGACTGAGGCGCTGCTCCATCGTCTACCATGGTGTCTGGAGGAGGTGGAAATTGGGTGGTAGTGAAGTTGACCTGGATGTTCTGTACGAACTTGAGGCCATTGAAGTAGGCAATCTTGCAGTATCCACTTGTTGACATTGCTCTCTATATAAGATTGTAAGTACTAGCTCAACATTGGAGTGAATGGATGAATGATACATACTCTACTCTGAATGTAGAATGATTGCCTCTTTGTCTTGTTGCTATCGATGACCATTGATACTTTGGTCGATGGGTATATGTTGATTGATTGACCACTGCAGTCTGCTCCATCAACACAGCACATGAACGATTTAAACTGGACAAAGCATAGACCAGATGGACAATTAACATCAATGACTGATCATTGTTTGTGTTGATTGGATTGAACAAATAAGAGTTAATACACTACCTAGAACAATGAGGTAAAGATGATACTTACTCGCTTCAGTATAATACCTATCATCACCAAATGGAAGTGATGCTGTGTTCTATATATATAAATATCAAGAGTTAGTATACATGTAGAGTCTAGACCGTGGACACATGGATACTTGATACATACAACTATTGATGGCACTCCATTAGCTTGCACTAGAGGGAATTGGGCAGCATTCAACTTGAATGTGATGAATGATTGGTAGTTGGAGCATGACAGGACAAAGTTGGGTACGACTCCACCAACTTGGAGGTTACACTCTCCATTGAGTAGACGTTCAATCGTGTTTCCACGGACAACTGCAAACTGGTCATCACTATATTGGGGTTAAGTTAGTATCTAGGATCATGAGCCAAGTCCCTGGCCATCGACCGACCACTTACATGTTTGGATTGGTCTGGACGAACTGTCCAAGAGGTGTGTCACAGGTTGTCCTGTTCAGGAATGTAGAGGGTTGCATACCAATCTGATTCTCTTTGGTTCCAACAAGTGATCTTGGTACGAGGAAGGTTGTGTTGGAGTCAGTGAATGCAAGGTAGTATTGTTGGAATATGTTGATGGCATCAACATTGTTGACCGATCCCTGAATGGATATTGTTAGGTTGGGTGATTGGAATGTTGATTGATTGGTTATGTTGATCTCTCGATAGCCTTGAACATCAATGATTGCACTGGACACCAATGATGATGGCGAGAGTGATAAGATGAACATCTCAACATGAGATTGAGGATCTTGGACCAATGTCCTTGATATTGTTTGATTACAACAAAGACTCAAAGACTGATTACACTTTCCATAATAATCAGACTCATCTCTTCTCACATCTCTGACACTATAATAGTTTCCAATAAAGTCTCGCTCCAACTCTGATCAGGTGATTAAGTGATTGTGTGAGTGAATCATTGGACGGATGATGGAGTGAATGATCAACATACTTTGTTGGATTAAATCAAGTTGGATGTTTGATTCAAAGTTATCCTCTACAAGCCATACCTCTCCATTCTCATCCTCAATCACAAGATTATCCCTTCCTAAATGATGATGATGGTGTTTAGAAATGAATGAATGAATGATTGATTGATTGATTGATTGAATGAATGATACATACTGATTATAAACTTGTTTGATGTACCAATACCTTGAAGGTTTGAATACCTTACTTGGAGTACCCATTGGTTTGAACTGGTGTTGTAGGTAGCTGACACCCATTCGAATGGTGAATCAGTTGATGGAGATGGTAGTTTAGCAAAGATCAACGTTGTAGATACAATCAACAATGATAAATATATAATAATATTATGTTTGTTTGTCATTTTGTTATATTATTAATAATACTAATGTTGTAAATAATAATAAAGTATCCATGTTGATTGTTTTTTTTGAAAAGGTCATGTTGTCATTGTTTGCAAACCTGTGTGGGATGAGTTTGCAAAAGTTCAACTTCACAATGTTATTTGCAAAGTCACTTTTTCTTACTTCTTGTTGGTTTTCAACAACAAATAGTAATGTTATGCAATATATATATAATATATATTATCTCTAGACCTAAAATGATAAATTCTCGAATGGTTTTAGTAATGACCCAAATGAAGGACATGGGACCAAAAACCGGTAAACAATGGTTCTACCCTTTGCACCATTTCAAACAATGTCACGAGAATGGGTTACAACTTCCGATTCCTTCGTACTCCTATTAATACATACATTGTATCTATTTATGATAATATATCGCTAAACAAAGACTCTAGTTTAGTCTTTATATTATCTTGATTCAAACAAATATATAATAATGATGTCTTATTATGAATATATATTACCAATATTACTATTTGTTGCTATATTGAACCTTCAACAATGAGGTGTACAATCATATTATTATGGACAACAAGTTAGTTATGATGGTTGGTCATTACAGTTTGAGGATCAATTCAATGGTAATACATTGAACAAGTCATTTTGGAACTTACGTGATAGTGGCGTAGTACATGTCTAAGAAGAGGACTATCAAGGAAAGAACTACACATCTGGCATGGTGTCAACATGGAACAAACTCAATGTCACTTACGGCAGGATTGAGGCATCGATGAAGCTACCAATTGCAAAGGGCATGTGGCCGTCATTCTGGATGATGCCTTTGGAGGAAGGTGAATGCTATCTGAGTGCTGGTGAGATAGACATCATCGAGTCAATCAACGATGATATGAACTCCTACGCTACATTCCATCACAACAACAACTCTCAATGTGAACGCAAATACCTCGTCAGTCAATTCAATGGTACCTCCGTGCCAACAATGAACACTGAGTTCCACATCTACTCTGTTATCTGGGAACCTGACTGGATGGTCTTGTAAGTGTTATGACTCTTCGAATAATCTGTACATACATATACTGACTTGACTATTCATCGGCTCAATAGCATGGTTGACAATGTGATATTCAATGTTGTAAACAGTACCTATCCACATCTACCTATTCCTCAGACTGGTCAACCATTCTATATCATCCTAAACACTGCTATTGGAGGAGGTGTAAGTAGTTTACGTTATGTTGATCATTGTCTATTGAGGTATACTTACACAATCCAATCGATAACAGTGGTCTGGTTCACCGAATGAGACTACAACATGGCCTCAATACAACTACATTGATTATGTAAGAGTGTACCAGAAGACAACTAGTCCATCCACTACTTCTACTTCTACTTCTACTTCTACCTCTACTTCCACGACAGGCACAACAAGTCAATCAACGACCTCGCCCTCTACAACTACGTCGTCCACTACTACCTCCAACACCCAATCCACGACCACAACAACAATGTCAACTACCACTGGCAAACCATCTAGTGCCACTCGCTCCTACACTACCTCTTCACTGTCAGTCATCCTAATGGCTACATTATTACTACTGTACTTTATTTATTAATAAAAATATTATAACTTCAGATTGACGAAGACGAAGAATGAATGAATATGAAAGAAGTTGAAGGGTCACCTTGTTCATTCGTTCAAATGCAAAGATACAAATAAGATGGTCTAAACAACAACACAGATATATTAATACATAATGTCATACACCAACGCTATACATATGAATCGTAATAGTCAGTTGAAGATAATTAAACTGATATTAATTGCTATAACAATACATCTATCTCTACTGCGGAACTGTCATATCAATGCTCTACATCCTGAAACAGACAACAACATCGACATCAACAACATCAATGATACAGATACACAATATATAGACAACTCAAACTCGACGGCGACGGCGACAATCCCAACAAGGAAGTTGCGATATAGAAACGACGGAACATTCAAAATCGTATGAATGAAAGATAGAATAGATGACCTTCCTCTTCCTCTCCCCTTTAGTCTCACCTACTCACATCGGATCGGGAACAATATAACAACAGATACAGTTTACAGATTTACATTATGGCGAATGGCCAGAGTTCAATCGATTGAATAGAATTGCACAAGCCAACTTGTTGGACTATGAACAGCCAGACTATGTTATGTTGTCTGGTGATATGATCAGTGGCTACAACAAGAACTTTCTGAATCTATCCCTATACCATGAGGTGTGGCATATGCTCACATCTCCAATGATTGAAAGGAATATACCGTATGTCATCATCATCCATTCAATCAAGTAGTGTTCATTGATACTTACATTAATGAATAGATGGTCAATCACCTTTGGAAATCACGACGCAGAGGGATTGTACTCTGGCAGCATGTTGGTCGACTTGGATAGACAGCATAGCGCGGAGCTTAGTTTGTCACAGCATGGATCGATCAATGGAGTTGGCGAAACGAATTATATTCTTCCAATCTTGTCGTCGAACCCGACCGACCAGGACAAGGTGGCATCACTCATTTATATATTCGACAGTGACAATCCTGGATGTGGACGATTAGGTGACTGGGGCTGCATCAGGCCTCAGCAGGTGGAGTGGTACCAGCAACAGAGTGACCTACATAATCGTGTGCCATCAGTTGCATTCGTCCATGTGCCACCGGTTGAAGTGATCGATCTTTGGAGCAACTTTGATGTATATGGCGACTTTGGCGATGCATCAGTATGCTGCTACAACACATCACACTCTCGATTCATTGACGCAATGATTGAGCGACAGGACATCAAGGGACTATACTTTGGCCACGATCACAAGAATGACTTTCATGGCGATTACCATGGCATTGACTTGGGATATGGAAGGAAGACTGGCTATGGCTCCTATGATCCAAAGTACACACAAGGTGCAAGGGTAATACTATTACAAGAGACACCACAATTTCAATTATCCACATGGATACGAAATGTCTATGGCAAGGTCGAAGAGCAGAAATTGCATCGACCACAACAAGGTCTGAAATTATATTGTTGTGTTGTTGCAGGTATGTGTACATTCGTTCAAGCACACACATGTCACATACAGATACTAACCTTTGACCCTTCATATTGTTACCAGACACTGATAACAAGTATTCTTGGGTAATATTTATGACAGTACTCCTAACAATCATGTTGAGCATGGTATATTATCAATTCCGTGGTGTTTCCGAGGGGAAGAAAGTATACAAATAATAATAAATAAGTTATATTTATATATGTATTCTGGATCTAGATGTTCGTAGTTCCGGTGTTTTGGATACCCCTGAGTCCCGAATAGGACTCACATTCTTCCAATCAATTGTTGTCGTTTTTGTTGGATGACCTTTAACAAAAAATTGGGATTTTTGTTGTACAACAACCCATTAAAAATAGATTGGATGGTTCTCAACTTTCTCTCTAAAGTTGTAACAATACTTACATACATATATACATACATAAATACAAATATATATATTTATTTATACATATAATTACATTCTAAAGTACAATACCATCCTAAAACAATATTGGTAAGTTCATTTATCGTGTAGGTCAACAAGTCTGTTTTGTTTGGTGACTGTCAATGACACATTTTTTTAATTATTTTGGTGACATCTCTGTGATCGTGTGTGTTCAATCTCACAAGTATGCGTGTCTGCTCACTAACACCCAAACACACGCTCACACACAGACTCATGCGCACTCAATAACACGCCTACTTGGTCATTCTCAACTTACACTCATTCACTAACTCATTCACCTCACTCACACCACATACACACAAACACAATTATTACTCTCTACACATTTTCTCATTATGTATTATCTCTAGCATGCTCCCTATTACAACGATAACGATAACAATCGAGAACAGCTAGCTAGATCATCAGTCAATCATAAATAATACCAGTGAAATAATTCATTACCAGTGATACTAATCATTATTCAATTCGTAATGAAACATTAGAGAGGTTATAAATATATTTATATATTTATATATATAACAAATACAGAAAACAAACAAATAATATCTCTTTATCTATTTATATTTATATTTATATATATTAATATATAGAACATTATTAAAAACATATCAAGCTCAATATATATACACACAATATATACATACTATACTATACAGCAAAAGAAATGGATACTACAACAGTTCCACAATGTCAAGGCTGTATGTGCAGTGGAAACAATCAAACTCAGATTATAGATATAGAGGAGTCGAATGTTCCCCTAAGTAGTAGTAATAATGGATTAAAACAACAGAAGAATCAACAGTCAACTAGTTTGCGAAGACGTCCGATATCAACATCAGAACAAATCAATAGCAGTAGCAACAGCAGTGGCAGTAGTAAATCAACAACAACAAACAACAACAACAATAATAATAATACAACAATCACAATCGAACATACTGTATCGAACGAACATCCACTATCACAATCACTCAACACAATCACTCAATCACTGAAGGACTTTACCGAACCGAAAGCCTCTGAATCGCACTCTGCATCAGACCTGCTATTCAACACCTTTGGCGACTCTATCGTCCACTCCAACCTCAAGATACCCCTGTGCACATGCCAGCAATCAAAGGCCTATCCCTACTGCGACTCGACGCACAAGCAGTTCAACCACGAGACAAGTAGTCACGTATCACCTATATATATCAAGTTTGAGAAGCAACAGCAGCAACAGCAACAACTGAATAGCAAGCAACATACAGCCGAACCAACTTCAACAGCGACAACAACTACAACAACTTCGAACCAAAGACATTCGACCGATCTAAAGTCATCTACTAGTAGGGGTGTACTTCAAAGCAGCAATGGAAGTAACAACAGCGGCAGTAGTAGTAGTAGTAGACTCAACAGCAGTACATTGTTAAGTGATAGTGTCGACAGCAACAGCGAGAGCAACAACAGCAGCAGCAACACCAACAGGAGAGTTAAGTACAAGCCAGGCAGCATCAAGGACACAGTCAACCAACAGAACTACTTTAGTCTAGAGGAGATCGCACTGCACAACACTGTTGACGATCTCTGGATGATCATCCAGAACAAGGTGTACGACATCACCAAGTACGTCGGAGCGCATCCGGGTGGCAAGAACGCACTGATACGCTTTGCCGGACGAGATGGCACTGAGAACGTACAGTTCCACTCTGGTATGATGCTCAAGCTGCTCAACGACCACTACTTCATAGGCCATTTGCAGAGGGACCAGCAGACTGTAGAACCCAGTCGATGTCTGATAGTTTAGTTTGGTTTGAGTCCATTCCAATAAAGCTATCATTAGTCAATCACGCTTTGACAAGAGTGTGTATTGTCCAACCCTTTGTATACAATCCAATAACAGTCTGTTGCCTTGCTTGGCATTGCTTTGAATTGCATTGCATTGTCTTGTAGTCTTCAATTATGATGTAATGTTTATACCTATAAATCCAAGCGAATGTCCAACGACCAATGAGACCAAGATAGAGACAACTCCATTCCAAGCTGATATTAGACCTTCTCCCCACCATGTACCAACGTAGAACTTGCTCTAAAGTTGTTGTATTCATGTGTTTGTTAGTGTCATTGTCATAATATGATGATGTTGCGTTCATTAGTTCATTACCTTTAGAGCACCAATGAGGAATAGTTCCAACTCGACTATCAGTATGAATAAGGGGAAGGCGATGTTCCTTTGCAACTCTGAATAAATAAGATGAGAGAAGAAGAACGGTGTCAATGGCACCAGTCCAAAGATCAAGAATGATATCATTGCAGTGAGGCCTATGTTTGTGATTGTTAGGTCATGTCAACATCAACATCAACATCAACATCAAACATACCTGTCTCCATTGGTGATAGATGTAGCTCAACAGGGATGAGGTTCAACTCCTCGGCCATCATGATGTCGACAAAGAGGTCTCGATATTTGCTGAGAAGGTCGACGACGACTACTGCATCGTCTTGATTCATGCCCTTCTTGCAGTAGAGTTCGACCATCTCGCGTTGCTCGCCCTCCACATAGTTGTCATACTCCCATGTCTCTCGCTTCTTCTCCGACTCATAAAAATTGATGTCCACTCGCTTGTTGTGCGACTCGATAAAGGCGAGTGCCACACCGCTGCCCGTGAGTATGACTGTTGTAATATACAATATTAAAGAGTCCCAGTCATGCCCGCTAGTCCATCGTTGTACTAAGTTGTTATCTGCATTCTGTTGTTGTTGTATGTTGTGTTGATTGAATCTATTGAATAGTGCTTCAAGTCCGATGACTATTGCAATACAGAATAGTATAGCATATGATCCAAAGCCTATTCCTGACTTTAAGTATTTGATTGATCCTTTCTTAAATGCATTGCTGTTGTATGTATGAGTATGTGATTGATAGTATGATTGATTGATTGCATTGCATACCTCTTATGTGGTTCGTCATCAATCTTACGATGAGCAGCCTTTGACTTTGCAACATCTTTATTTCTGTATGCCTCTTGTGCTGATGTACGAAGTAGTCTTGAGTCTTGATCGTCTTCTTCATCCTGTGCACCATCCTCTTCCGTCTCAACATAATGAGTGGTGGCAGTTGTAGCAGTAGCTGATGATCCCAATGAAGTCATTGAATTCCTTAGCCTCATGAGTTATATGTATATATATAATATGTGTTTGTACGTGTGTATGTTTGATAGTGTAATGAAGAATGAAACAAAGATAAAAAATGAGTAAGATCGGTTGGTGTTGTTTGAAGTTGAAAAAGTGTACAATTTTCAAAGTTGATACAACTCTAATTCATGGCGCCGAATGTTGCGAACGCGTATTCATTACGTTCTTTGACTTAGTCTTCAACTCCCAAGAGTTATAAGATTACATAGACACACACACAACATATATAGAAGAGTATTAGTAAGAGTCGATTGATGAAAGGATATCAATCAATGAATCAATCAGTTCAGTGCATGGTCATGGTTTTTGATCATAAGCATCATGACATCGCGAGTATAATTAGTATTGGGTACAATGATTGATTTGGTGGCGTCCTGATGCCAATCACTCATTCATAATGACAACGTGGTATATACCTATTTACCGGTTCAGCATCGGAAAGGTCGGTCTTGAATTCTTGATCATACACCGAGTGTCCGCAATACCAACATTACATTGTTTGGTCGGTCATGATTAGATCACCCTTTGGAATAAGATTGGGCAGCCATGAATGACTTTGGCTCGGGATCATAGTGAGTTCATGTTGGGCAAGGGAGTGGATGAAGTGCGTGTTGTGGGGAGTCCACGCTTTTCCCCGCAAGGCAGTCCACATCATTTGAACATCATGAGATCATAGTGACGGTATACATAACACTTAAAGAAGAAAGATAGATATCTATCAATAGAATGATTAATGGTTATAACTTGTCGAGGCATGCTGCTCTGAGTACATATCGTCAGGTGGTCACTCATTGCATTGGTACTGCTACTCCACGCATTGGTTATGTCAATGTCAATGCATCATCATCCTTGTCCCCTACATCAATCAATGAAGGTGAAGTAGTACAGCCAATAGTTAGACGATATACATCATCATCGTCATCATCAACAGCAACAACAACTACCAAAACAAGCAGTAACTTCAAAGAAGAAGTCAACAAAGCGAGAAGAACAAAACGAGAGACGAGCAGTGGCAACAAGGACGACAACAGTGAGTCCAAGAACAAGGAGAAAGGTAGTACGGGTACATCATGTTGTGCAAATGTACAACAATCATTGGAGAACAAACATTCAGAGTGCTTCAAGAAGATCGTACATAGTGATGATGAGTACATCGCTCGTGATGACTCTCCGATCCAGGTGGCCATACTCATGAATGATAAAGACATGCTCAAACAACTGTTGGCCAATCCCAAGGACAACGATGTCAACTTTGCCAACAAGGTCGGCTTCACTGCGTTGCACTACTGTGCCATGGCGATGATGATGCAACAGAAGGGCGCGAGACCGTCGCCAAAGATGACTGAGCAGGAGCAGGTGGCAAACGACTCGCTCGAAGTAGTGGACATGTTGATAAAGGCTGGCGCAGACGTGCACATCAAGACACCAACACAGACTGATGCCTTTGGAATTGCAGCCTCAATGCGTATGCTTCCCCTTTGTCGTCGACTGCTTGAGGCGGGAGCCAACCCAAACAATGTCAACGAGGAAGGTGACTCACCGTTGATGTCGGCCATCTCCAATCAAGACGTGCCACTTGTCGACTTCCTTGTGAATGAGGCAAAGGCAGACATAGGCTATGTCAATCCTCGTGGTGATGAAACGGCCTACCAGCGAGCAGGCTTCTATACATATATACCGGTGCTAAAGGTGTTGATCAAGGCTGGCGCCAAGGACAAGGACCGCACAAACACAGCGTTGCACTACACTGTGGCATCAAACAAGATTCAATCAACTCGACTGCTACTGGCGCATCAACCTGAAGCCGTCAACTTTAGGGACGTTGGAGGCACGTCACCAATCTTCCTGGCAGCACAATCAAACTTCTCGGCAATGATGCACTTACTCCTGGAGCATGGAGCACGTGTTGACTACATGGTGGAGCAGACCAATGATACACTGGCACACGTACTAGCATTCTCTGGTACAGTGTCGGACATGGAACTTATCACTAGCAAGGGTGTGGACATCAATGCATTGAACATCCTCGGGGAGACTGCGCTACACATCGCAGCCACAAGTGGCAACAAGGATATGATCGACTATCTCGTCAAAAAGCGTGGATTGGATGTCAATTTGAAGAGTGTCGATGGGTCGACTCCACTGTTGATCGCAGTCAAACAACACAAGCTGAGCACAGCTCGCCAACTGTTGGAGCTTGGTGCCAGTCCAAACATTGGTGATGAGGAGTTCCGGTTCCCAATTCACGAGGCAGCCCATATTGGCTTGCCCAAGATGGTCATGCTTTTGCTCGAGTACGATGCCGATACCAAGGTTGTGACCAAGGGTGGCATGACTGCTCTCGATCTATCCATCGAGAAGAAGAATAAATCATGCTCTGCATTGTTGTTGCCAAAGTAGTTAATGGCAAACAGCAATCATTGATGAGTATAAAGTATAGTATGTACATGTTTGTCCTGTCCAAGAGAGACAAGACTTTATTATTTAACTCCAACATCTGCTTGCTGAAGCAGGGACTGTAGACTGGCAAAGTACTGTAGTGGTGTTGGGATAGAGTTAGTTTGAGTGTTGGAAGGATTGATTGATTGAATACATACACTGCCAGTCCAACTTGGATTGTTGATAAAGTGGAACAATATCTCTTGAGAGTCAATACCTGGGTGTTTGGAGATATACTTGCGCACCTCGCTCTTGATGGTCTTGTACAGGCGCATTGGATAGTGATGTAGTTGATGGAATAGGTATGATCGTTTGTAGCAATGTGTGCCAAGGTTGTACGTTTTGTCCACGGGTTCAGTCTCATTGATACTAAGCTTCTCAGGTCGCTACAATTGAATGAGTAAATGAGTGAGTCTGATTGATGATTGTACTAGTAATCAGAGGTACATACTCTGAAGTATCCTTTCCAAAAGTCAGTCACTTCATAGGAGCTGCCACTGAACAACACTACCTCGCTGGCAGAGTGAGTGGCTCGCATGCATGATTGGCATCTGACTGATCCATCACCACGAACACCTGTGTATCCAGGACGATACTTGAGGTCCTGGAAGAAGTCTGTCTGCCATACACTGCTTGTTACCAATATATCCTTTCTGGAAACAACTGTTGCCTCTATCTTGTCCAGTGCATCCATGAAGTAACGATCATTACTCTCCATGACTGATTGAATAAAGTCTGGATCCAATATACAACTGATGATGTACTGAAGGAAGATGTCGAACGATTCCTTTGTTGTGAACTTCTTGGAGAATAAATGCTCAACTAGATATGAGTGATTGATATACGTTGTTAGATGACTGCAATGTCGATTCTGGCCTGCTCAATATTTACCTTGCTTCTTTATACTGTTTGGAGTAAGCTTGTTGCAAACTGATCGGTCGTCTTCGTTGTCGGATTGATCTCCTCCGTCATTGTCTTCACCACCATCAGTATGTTCTCCATTGTCTTCATGCTCATCCACTTGGTTTGCTCCATCATCATCATCGCCATGATCCAGTACCTCTTCCTCCTCTTCATCAGACTCATCACTTGCATTCTCAACGACAAAGTCATCGTATTCATAGTCGTCCTTCTCCTCATCACTCTTGACACCATCCACAAAGTACTGAGATGATTGAGATTGGAGCTTCCTTGAGCTGAAGCTGGCTGGCACCTGTGATCTTGGTGCAATGTCTCCATTTGGCATCATGAATGATAGCTCTGCGGTCGGTCGTCTCGCTACTGATGGTTTTCTTGCAGATGCCTTTGGCTCTCGCTTCAACACTGGTGGCTTGGGCTCTCTCTTGGGCACAGGTACAGAGGCTGGAGGAACATACGTGTCTTCTAGGTCGATGGCATTGTGTTTGTCACTTCCACTCATTGTGGTGAAGAAGTGATCGATCTTTGTCTGCTTCTTGAGTGGGTTCTCGCGGATCAACTTCTTCAACGTCTCCTCCATGAGCTGCGATGACTTTGAGTGTGTCTCAAAGTTCAATGTTGGCTTCTTTGGTGAGATCCTTGGTTTGGCGAATTGACTGTCCTCCCACATGCGCTTCGAGTCCTCTATCTTCTCCTTCTCCTCCTGTGTCAGATCGTATGTAACATAGTCACCTCTCTTTGAGTCTTCTTCATCGACAGCTAACTTGAGCTCATTGTTCATGTCGTTATTGGTGGTATCCTTTGATGTGTTGCTGCTCATCATTGATTCATCATCGTCGTCAGATCCAAACGCCAAGAAATCGTCATCATGTTCATCTCTCTCGATGTCAGAGCTTAAGGTGCCTGATCTCTTGCCCTTGATCGCGTCCAATGCTCTTCGTATCTTCTTCTTGTCTCGCTTGGATGTCTTGATCGTGTTGTCGAGTCCTTCAAGATCCCATGCATCGGCCTGAGTACAAAAGTCAGCTGGACGCAGCTTCCTCAGTCTCTTTCTTGTGTGTGCTGAGCTCTCCTCCACCGACGGCGACTCGGGTGACCTATCCTCGACTGACGGCGAATCTGGACGATCATTGCCGCCTCCAAACAATCCATCATCATGATCCGATCGATCATCATCATGACCATCTTGCATATCAACATCAACACCAACATCGACGTGCCCGCTGATGGTGAAGTCGTCGAATGATCCATTGTCTTCATGTTTCTTGCGCTTGACATTGATTTCCACCATCTCCACGCTCTGTTGTTGGGATGCTGGCGGAGACACCAACGCCACACTGTCATATAGTAGTCTTTTGGGGCCTTTGTAGTTGATTACATTGTAGTCTTGATCGAGACAGTAGTATGCATTGTCAGGGTAGTACGCACGCTTCTTATACACTGATTGGGGATCGATTGTACAATGAAGTATTCGTCGCAGTCTTGACAGCTTCCTGATGACTACCTCCTTGGTCAGTATGATGTGTTGGGGTGCACCACCTTGTTGTTTAGTGCTTCGTTTGTTGTTGTCGCCAGACTTCTTGATAACTATCAGTTCTGCATAGGGACAGTTGTCATCGTCTGATTGCCAAAGTGATGATATCTTGTATAGTTGAGAGGTTGACACGCCACCAATGTCACTGTCATCCACCATTATTGTGAAGTCAACATAGTAGTCCAAGCCAAACAGACGGAAACCTTTGTAGAATGACATTGAGTTGATGCGAGCCACGCTCTGACCAATGAACAATGAATGAGGGTTGGTGTCTGAGTCTTGGTCGTGGTCAGCCTCGTCGTCGAGGGCAATGTCAGCATCATGATCAGTCTTGCCACTATTGTTGTGTTGAACCATCTCCACTTCATCATTCACGTCTATTGTGTCTGTCTTCTTGTTCTGCCTTGGCTTTGGTCTGTTCTTGTCCTGCTTGGTTCTCTTCTTCTTTTCCTTTCTGACTTTACGAGGAGGTGTCTCTTCTGATGATTGATTGGTCACATCCATGTCCTCGACCACCAGAGTCGACTCCTGCTTGTCTTCGTCCTCATCAATAACAGTTGTTTCATCGATATCTTCTTCATTGACAACAGTGACAGCAGGCGGTGCTTTGATGGTTGGTGGTGATGGCGTTGGTGTTTGTATTTGTTGGTCTCCCCAATCATTCGTATTGCCATCATCCTCGTCATCATCGATTATAGTTGTTATTCTTTGTGGTGAGGATATGTGTTGATCACCATGTGATGGTTGACTGAAGATATCATCGTCAGCAGCATTGGAATGATCCCCAAATGATGATGGAGGTGGCAGTGTCATATCATTGATATCAATATCATTTGATTGTGACGTTGCTGATGTGTCTACAAGTTGTTGTTGTTGATGATGATCTGTGTTGGTGGCTTGCTCTTCTTCTTCTACTTCATTATCATCATCTTGAACATGATCCGGTATATCCTTCACGAGATGTAGAGGCTGTGTTGATTGGTATGCTTCATTCTGATCAAACAATCTGTCCAAATCGATGGTCGTCGTAGTATGAGGTTTAGAGGTGATCTTCTTTGTTGTTGTTGTTGATGTTGAGGTCAAAAGTTCAATGTCGTCATTGCTCTCGATGGATGATTGATCATTGGACTTTGTCTGTACAAGGAATTGATCAATTGCACCTTTTCGTAGTCTTTTTAAAGGCATCTATATCTATATATATAAATAACAATCTATCTCTCTCTAACAAATAATAAATAATAAATAAAGGCTCAACAAATACACACAAATTTACTCGTGTAATTATTCATGGACTTCTCAATTATTTTATTTTCTAAGAATATAATTATCAAATTTTATATTGAATCAATCCAGGTTCGCTTTAACATGTCCTGTATGTGGACATCACTGTTGTCCTGGACAACATGTCAATTGCTATCCCATTCACCCCTCCAAGGGACATCGAGTCCATGGTCGACGTCTTAAACGAGGCCAACATCTATCTTTTCAAGATCCTCAACTTCCATACATAGGTCTACTCAATCAATCACAAATATCCTCTCTCAATCACAAACTCAGTCACAGACAATCAATCAATCAATCTAACTATCTATCAATCAAATCACTGATTCAATAGTGTTTGATGGAGAGTAAGTACTCTATTACATCCCTCCATTGATCTTAAATATGATTAATTCAAAGGTGCACATGCTCTCCAGTTAACCAATTAGGTATCTAAAGTGGAATTGTAAATACAATCAATCATATGTAGTATATAGCAGTTACCGTACTTGACCCGAAGTTTACATTGATTGATAGACACAACACTTCACTAATCATATTGTCATTCTCACTTATTCAAAGTTAATTATTGATGAATTTCCACCCCTTGGTGGGAAGCTCCCTTACTTCATTGAGTCTACACCTAGCCATCAATCTTATGATTACCCCTATTCCTCCAAACAACACATAATAATTGACCGGGTCACGGCCCTTACTCAACCCACACACATCAAAAAGCACATGAGCTCACTACTCTAGTAGGTGTAGCTTCATTATTTGATGGGTATATTCATATGCATGGGCTACTACTCTTACGGTATATGTTCTTTAATTCCTCATTATGTACAATCAGTGTCCTCAACAAACAATCATATGAGTGCCACACAAAAGTTATTAAAATTCGATATATATATATAAGCAAGTCATGACCCATTGTTGAATCTTATTATTATTACTTATTAATCAACATCAAGGTGCGTATTTCCCCTTTGTTTGTAATTTCTATTTCTTGATAAGATCAATATATATAATACTAAATAATAAATAATAATAAATAATTATTTTTAGAACATCAACAACCACAACACCTACCCCCATTTGGAACAATTCCATTCCTTTCATCCAAATGAATCCAAAAAGTACAAGTAAATTACTTGTATCCTTTGTGATATTTTTGGGCTTGGTCTTGGCAACAACAAATGGTAAGGAAGCAACAATATTGGAAAGGATAAAAAAATTCAAAAAGTGATCACATCTACATCTTCAATCATATTAATACAAATACTTTAATATAGCCCAGGGACATCAATGTAATCTCCAATGTCCCTTTGGAAATGTTTGTTGCCAGCCAAACCCTGGCATTCCACCAAAGTGTATATCTGCTTGTTTCTTCAAAAAATGTCCAGGTGGCTTCCAATGCTCGGTTGATCAAACCGGTATGCCACAATGTTATCAAGTGACAGGCACAAGTGCTTCATCAGCCTCTGCCTCGGCCTCCACAACCGTGTCCACACAGTCAACCGTTGCATCAACCACTGCTACATCGGGTCAACCAACAACTTTGGCCTCAACCTCGGCTTCAACTCAATCAACCGTGGCCAGCACTGTTGCATCGACCGTGTCCCAAGTTAGTGCAAGTGTTGCTTCAACTACCGTGACGACTACTGCTTCGACCACCTTCACCACTGCGTCAATCACTGCGACCACCTCTGTCTCAACTACAGTGTCGACCACTGCCCCAGTGACCTCTTCAGTTGCCTCGACCACAGTTACCACCAGTGCATCGACCACCTTCACTACCGCATCAATCACTGCGACTACATCCGTCTCCACCACTGTGACGACCACCGCACCAGTGACCACTGCTCCAGTGACAACCGCTTCGACCACCGCGACGACCACTGCCTCGACCACCTACACTACTGCATCGATCACCGCGACCACCTCGGTCTCCACAACTGTGACAACCACTGCTCCAGTGACAACCGCTTCGACCACCGCGACGACCACTGCCTCGACCACCTACACTACTGCATCGATCACCGCGACCACCTCCGTCTCCACTACTCAGACGACCACTGCACCAGTGACTTCATCGTCAGTTCCAACCTCAACAGTTGCTACATCAACAGTGTCAACTCAGTCCACTGTAGCCAGCACTGTCGCTTCAACAGTGTCACAGGCAACTGCAAGCACTGCCTCGACCTCTGCTACGACCACTGCTTCGACCACCTTCACCACTGCATCGATCACTGCAACCACCTCTGTCTCAACCACTGTGACGACCACAGCCCCTGCAACCTCAAGGCCAACGACAACCGTGACCACCAGTGCATCGACTACCCAGACCACGACTGCTAGCTCGGCCTCAATCACAGCTACCACTACTGTCTCCACAACTGCATCTACCACATTGCCATCGACCGCTCCATCGACTGTCAGACCAACTACAACTGCGTCGACTGTTGCCACAACCACTGGTCCATCTTCCTCACTCACCGCTACAACAACGGTCACAACCGCCACATCCCCAGTAACTACTGCTCCATCGACTGTCAGACCAACAACTACCGCCACAACCACTAGTCCACCTTCAACTGGCAAGCCCATCACATCGACAGTCGCCACATCAACTGCCTCTACTCAGTCCACTGTTGCCAGCACTGTTGCTTCAACCACCAACCCGGTACCAACCACAACTGCTCCATCGACTGTCAGACCAACAACTACTGCCACAACCACCAGTCCACCTTATACAACTGGCCAGCCAATCACATCGACAATCGCCACATCATCTGCCTCCACTCAGTCCACTGTTGCCAGCACTGTTGCTTCAACCACCAACCCAGTACCAACCACCGCCTCGACTACCCTTATCAACCAAAGGTTGTACACGATCCGTGGTAGCGTCTTCAATGACATTAACTTGGACGGTGGCAATGGCAATGGCGCCGAGCCACTGATCACCGGAATCCACGTTGACATTTACCGCGGTGCCACCCTGGTCAAACAGTTCGTTACTGGCCCAGGAAATAACACCCTCACTCAATTCGTTGCCAGTGAACTATACGCTGGTGATTACTGTGTCAAGGTGTCAGACCCCAGTGGAATGTGGAAGATTGGACCAAAGGGTGTCTCCAACTGGTTTGATGCCAGTGGTCAGCTATGCTTCAAACTCAATGCTATTGATTCTCCCAATGGTTGGTACACTGTCTATGCCGGATTTGTCCCACAGTTCACCGTCAAAGGAGTCACCTTCTTTGATACCAACGATGTAAGTTGATTGCTCATTCATTCATTCATTCACACAATGACAACCTGTCAACATATTAATCAATCTATCAATCAATAGGATGGAAAGATCAACAAGCTTGTTCGTAACATTGAAGCTGATGTCAATATTGGAGGCATTAATGGTGTGCTTACCCAAGTGTCCAATGGAAAGAATACCAACTTTGTCACCAATATGGCCGGTTATGTGATCACTCATCTTGATGCTGGAAAGTACTGCATGGACATGGTCGATCCAAATGGAATCTGGTTTGCCTCTGTCAAGGGACCAAACAACTTCTTTGACCAGAAAGGTCATTACTGCTTCGAACTCTCAATCCCTACCACCGATGACAAGCATATCTTCCGTCTAGACCATGGTCTTACCAACCTCTACACTGTCGAAGGTTACGCATAGAATGATACCAACAATGTATGTTATACCAATCAATCAATCAATCAATCACAACACTCACCCACTCACTCGATTGATCATTTTGGATTGATTGATCCAATAATAGGACGGCGCCTTTGTCAAACCAGAGACGAACCTGCGCGACTTTACTGGCTCGCTATCCTTCAAGAATGGAACATTGGTCAAGACGTTCACCACTGACAAGGATGGATATATGATTACCAATGTCCACCCAGGTGACTACTGCGTCAACTTCACCTTCACCCCAGTCCAGAAGATTATGTACATGGTCTCACCCATTGGCCAAGACAATAAGTTTGACCAGTCCGGAGGCCATTGCTTCACCGTCTCCCCCGCCACAACCAAGAATCACCACTACAGAGCATGGCTCGGAATGCACATCCCACCCGTCTACATCCGCGGCCACGCCTTCTTGGATGAGAACCAAGACGGAAGTGACAACAAGGTCGAACAATTACTTGCTGGCATCGAGATCTCATTGCTCGATGGCAACAACCATCTGATCAAGACCATAACGACAGTCCCAAGCACTGACCGTATCAACCAGTTCAGATTCGACAACCTTGCACCAGGCAACTATTGTATGAAGGCTGTTGATCCATCCCACAAGTATGTCACTGGACCAATGGGTGTATCCAACACCTTCAACTCATCTTCACTCTACTGCTTCACCATTCGTGCCAAGGACGGTTCATGGATCGTCCTACCAGGATTCATTCCAGCCTTCAGAGTTGTAGGATTCGCTTGGAATGATGAGAACAACGTAAGTTATTGTCAGCTATAATTGATTGATTGATCGAATGACTAACACTAATTGAATGAATGATTAGAATGGCGCCTTTGAATCATCTGAGCAGAAGCTTACTGGAGTCAAGGGTGAGCTTACTCTTAAGGATGGCACCCATGTTGCCAATTTGGCCGACGACTTCCACGTTGATAATTTGAAGGCAGGTGACTATTGTATCCAGATGAAGCTCACTCCAGATCAGCTTGCCAAGTACCTCATCGCCGCCCAAGGCACTGACAACCACTATGACAAGGATGGCAAGTACTGCTTCTCCCTCACCAAAGATAGTCCAGTTGCCAATGCACCAATTGGTCTCTATTCACCAAAGATATCCGTCCAAGGACATGCCTACGAGGACCTCGACAAGGTATGTATCTTCAAAATCATCAAACTCGTACACTCACTCGCTCATACTTACAATCAATCAATCAATCAATCATTCAGAATGGAGGTGACAACCAAGTTGAGCCACTGCTCGGAGGTATTGTTGTTACTTTGAAGAATGCCGATGGTGATGTACTCAACACATGGACCACCGATGCCAATGCACCAAGAAGGGGTCAATTCAAGGCTGAGTTGCACCCTGGAAGGTATTGTATGTCCGCTGTTGATCCAAGTGGAAAGTTCATCATTGGACCAAAGGGTATCTCCAACACCTTTGACCCACAGGGCAACTTCTGCTTCACCATCAGACCAACCGACACCACATGGAGTATTTACCCAGGATTCGTAAGTTCTATTCATTCATTCAATCATTCATTCAATCAATCAATCGATCACTAACTTTTGTTGATCACTTAATCAAAAGACCCCAGCTTTCAAGATTACTGGATTTGTATGGAATGATGTTGATCTCGTAAGTGTCATTCAATCAATCACTCTTGCTCAATCGAACGTTCAATCACTTACTCAATCAATCAAACATAACAATATAGAATGGAAACTTTGTTGACACTGAGACCAAGTTGGATGGATTCACTGCTAAGCTCACGACCATTGGTGAGTTTGTAGCCGATATCGCACCAAATGCCGCCAATGGATTCACCTCACCCAGTCTCATCGCTGGTGATTATTGCATCCATTTCGAACTCACTCCAGAACAAATGGAACTATACCTCATCTCACCAATTGGCAACGACAACAAGTATGACAAGGATGGCAAGTACTGCTTCGCCCTCAACAAGGACACCACCGACAGCAACCATATACTCAAGGCACCACTCGGACTCACCATTCCAAAGATCAATATCTCTGGTCGGGCATTCATGGATTCAAACAAGGTAAGTAATCATTGATGATATTTGATTGATCGATTGATTAGATTTACTAATAACAACCCATAGGATGGTGGAGACAACAATGAGGATTTGATTGGAGGAATCGTTATCACATTCAAGGACAGCAAGGGTGAAGTGATTCAAACAATCACCACTGATGTCAATGCTCCAGACAGGACACAGTTCAAGTTTGATATTACACCAGGAAGCTACTGCGCACATGCTGAGGATCCAAGTGGAAAGTACATCATTGGACCAAAGGGTATCTCCAACACCTTTGACGACCAAGGCAACTACTGCTTCAAGATTAGGGCAACAGACACTCCATGGAAGATATTGCCAGGATTCGTAAGTATATCCACTTTAATTATTATTTCGATTCAACTCACTCTTACTCACTCATTCAATCAATCCACTAGACTCGTGTTTTCAAGATTAATGTATTCGCATGGAATGACGTTGATAACGTAAGTGTCCAATCATTCAATCATTCAATCAAACACTCACTCTTGCTCACTCAATTGATCAATCAATAACAATATCAAATAGAATGGAAACTTTGTTGACACTGAGACCAAGTTGGCTGGATTCAAAGGTACAATCACTACTGTTGGCAAACCTGTTGTAAATTTCACAACTGATGCCACCAATGGATACACCACTCCCAATCTCCTCGCCGGTGATTATTGCATCCAGTTCGATTTCACTCAAGAGCAAAAGGATCAATACCTTGTCTCACCAGTTGGCAACGACAACAAGTATGACAAGGATGGCAAGTACTGCTTCACTCTAGACAAGGACACTGCCGACAGCAACCATCTGCTCAAGGCACCACTTGGACTCAACATTCCAAAGATCAATGTCTCTGGTCGTGCATTCATTGATTCTAACAAAGTAAGTATTCATTCATTGATTGATTGGTCGATAGACTCAAACTAACAATTTTAAATGTTATACAACACAAAGGATGGATCAGACAACGTTGAGCCAATGCTTGGAGGAGCCATTATCACATTCAAGGACAGCAAAGGTGGTGTGCTTCAAACAATCACCACTGATGCCAATGCTCCAGACAGGACACAATACAAGTTTGATCTTCCACCAGGAAGATACTGCGCACATATTGAAGATCCAAGTGGATTGTACAAGATTGGACCAAAGGGTATCTCCAACACCTTTGACGACCAAGGCGACTACTGCTTCACGTTAAGGGCTACAGATACTCCATGGAAGATATTGCCAGGATTCGTAAGTGTATCAACATTCATAATTGAAACCATCATATTAATTCTTCCACTCTGCTATAAATAGGTTCCAGATGGCTTCAAGGTTGTTGGATCCGCATGGTCCGATTTGAACAATGTAAGTTGTGGAAGTTAATGCTATTCCATGGTCAAAGACCATCTTAATTACATGTGCTGACAATGATGCCTCGTTCTCTCACCCACTCACTCATCAACAACACAATAGGATGGTATCAAGGATGCTTCCGAGACTACTTTAATCGCTGGAATTGCTGGATCACTCACTGAAAAGGTCTCAGGAAATGAGGTTACCAAGGTTACCACTACCAGCACCGGTGATTACAAGTTGCGTGTTCAGAACTCTGGCGATTATTGCCTCACCTTCTCTCTCACTAACGATCAGAAGAAGGCATACAAAGTGTCACCAATTGCCGCCAACAACAAGTTTGATGCTGATGGAAAGTACTGCTTCACTGTTGATTCGACCACTGTCAATGCCAAGAATGAGTTCCCAGCACCTCTGGGACTCTATGCCCCTCTATTCGTGATCCAGGGTCATGCCTATGATGACCTCGACGCCAGTGGAGGTGACAATGGAGGTGAACCTTTGCTTCCTGGTATTGACATCACTCTCACCAAGGCCGATGGCACTCCGATCAACAAATGGACCACTGCCTCGGGTACTGCCCGTACTGAGCAGTGGATACAGAGAGACAACCCAGTTGGAGACTACTGTATGACCGCCGTAGATACAAGTGGCAGGTACAGGATTGGACCAAAGGGTATCTCCAACGCCTTCGACCCCCAAGGCAAATACTGTTTCTCTCTTACTACAGCAGACAAGACTCAAAAGATGCTTGTCCTTCCAGGTTTCGTAAGTTTGATCCAGACTCATCAATTCATCTAAAGTTGGATGAACATTGTTCTCCCTCACTAACACTCCATTCATACTTCTGTAAATCACAGGTTCCAAACTTCAAGGTAATGGGAGTTGCATGGAGTGATTTGAACAAGGTAAGTAATATTAAAAGTGATCAATGCGATAGATCATACCCGCCCAACTAACAATGATTCGCTCGCTCCTACACCTATCACAGGACGGTATCAAGGATGCCTCTGAGACCACAATGATCCAGGGCGTTACTGTTACACTCACTGAGAAGGTCTCAGGAAATGAGATTACCAAGGTAACCACGCCAAGCACCGGTGCTTACTCATTCGATCTTCCTAAGGAGGGTGTTGAGTACTGCCTCACCTTCATGCTCACTCCTGAGGATAGGATACTATATATCTCGCCACCAGTTGCTGCTGACAACAAGTTTGCTTCAGATGGAAAGTACTGCTTCACCGCAGACAGGACGACCGCCAACTCCAACTTTGAGGTCAAAGCTTCAATAGGACTCAACATACCACTGGCTACTATCCAGGGTCATGCCTATGAAGACCTCAACAAAGATGGAAGTGACAACGACGCTGAACCATTAATTGGAGGCATCATCGTCACTTTGACGAAAGCAGATGGCACTCAGATCAACAAATGGACCACTGATGCGAATGCACAACGTGTCAAACAGTTCGTTGAGCCCAATGTTATTCCAGGAGACTACTGTTTGACTGCCACTGACCCAAGCGGCAAGTACATCATTGGACCAAAGGGTCAATCCAACAAATTCGATGCCCAAGGAAAGAATTGCTTCACCATCCTCAAAACAGGTGATCCTATTTTCAATGCCGTCCCAGGATTTGTAAGTGGAACCATCATACTTCACTATGCTGCTGTTGTTTTTGTTTAACAACTACTAACCTTACCTTCTTTCTCCATACCTAGGTTCCCAAGTAAGCAATATAATGTCCTACCCTACCCTTTCATATGGCACCAACCAATCAATCAATCAATTAATTAATTAATTAATAAACAAACAACATACTTAACTTGCCAACACTGGTCAAATCATTATTTACTTGATCGATCAAACAATCAATCAGTGATGGTCATTGGAGAGGACATAAACTTGCGAAGGTACTCCATTGTCGAATCTGATAGTGTAACTACTGGCTTGATCACCCCATTTGATTGTGAGAGTGATGATGTGGACTCTCCTCTTCTTGATGCTTTGGCCAAGGTCTCACTGGTCATTGTGTCCTGCGCTACACTGTTGGCCTGTATCAGAATGTCCATTAACTTTCCATCATAATTGTTCTCTGGTACTTGCTTGTTGAAGATCTGGATTAAAGTCGACTCCTGTTTGTTATCGACCAGTGTCAACGCAATGTGATATAGTGCTTGGGCCGACAATGTAACGGGCTTGTTCGTCTCGAGTATATATATAAATGAAAGGTACTCGGTGTACTCGATCACTATATCCTTTCCGACGCTACCACCCTGGGCCAGCACCTGCAACACCGCTCCATCGGGCGAGTTGAGGCAGTCGATGCCTATTGGTGAGCCGATGAACTTGAGTAGGTTGTCTAGGGTGTGGCGTTCATTGTTGCTGTCCAAAGGCCGTGTCTTGAATTGCTCGAGATAGAATAGGGTCGCAATCGCATCGGTGACACTGGTCCTGTTGTCGCCAGCTGCAGCCAATATTTGTTTGAATTGATCGCGCGAGTCACCTGGTATGATCGAGAGGCGAGCATTGACCATGTCGTGTGTCCAGCTGCTGTCTGGGTTGCCCTTGGGCACCAGGGCGCTGACCAATTTAATGATCGCTCGCGAGGCAAAGGGCGCCAACTCAAAGTGTTGAGTGACGGATGAGAGCAGCTCGTTGACAGTGGACTGGGTGATGGGCTTGACGCAATTGAGATACTCGACAAGGATGTCAAAACGTTGGGCATTCTTGAGTCCAATCAACAGGTCGTTGCGCAGTTGATAGCTGTTTGTGTAGAGTATCTGCATGTCGGACTGATCGGCCATGAACTTGAGTGCCGCTTCGACATTGTTCACTGCAAGGCGGGACAGGATCAATGGCCCAGCAAATAGGATACGAGTGATGCGTGGAGCGGCATTGGCAAAGGCAACAATGTCGAACTGAGTGCCATCGCGTCCGCACAGTTCGCTCAACAGTCGATCCAAGTAGAGGTGTTCGGGGAATTGACCATACTCTGAGTCCTGGCCAAAGTAATTGGACATCAGGTTATTGGCTATGAGTGTTGCCAGCTGGCTACTGCTGCGATGCTCGGCCAAGATTTTTGGCAGGCCTGTTCTGCCCTGTCTCTGTGATTGATCACCGCAGCGTTCGACCAGAAACTGATTGATTGAGTGATCCCTGTATCGCGCCATCTCATTGGCAAGGTCGTCATCAGAGGATATAGTGAATAGGTTTGAATAGAAGTTGTGCCAGAATGTGTATGCAGGCTTGTTGTTGCCGTTGTAGTGCGCCAAGAACATGCTGAGTATAGCCCGTGTGGGTAGTAGGTTATAGGTGTGGTAGCGTCGGGCCAGCCATATCGTTGCGAGGTCCGGTCGATTGAGCTTGAGTGAGTCGCGGATGATAAAGTGAGTGATCTCGTCCATGGCCTCGGGCTTGTGCACCTGATCCTTGAGCAGTATCTGGTAGAGTCGCTGATGGAATATCTTTGGCGGCAGTTGTTGGCTGTAGCCGACCTGGTCGCTGGGTGGGGGCGGACTGAACACGCCTTCAGCATCAGGGATGTTCAACGCCTGCATCTCGTTGAACAGTAACAGTGTGGCCAGTGTGCGAGGTGATCGTATGCTGTTGACGATGAGCAACACCTTGCGGTAGGCGATGCGAGGATGCTCCAAAATGTTCTGAATGATGTGCGCGGGCATGTTGGCCACATCGCTCGTGCGCTCAACAAAGAAGTAATGTTTGGACATTGTATCGATGGTCGTCTGGCCGAGCTGTAGGCCCAGCTCACCAACATGCAGCAATCTAAGCATAGGTCCTAAGTAATAATGATTCTTCTGCTGCACTGCCTGTGACACCAGCGTATCATACAGAGTCTGTGACATATATCGTTTATGAATGATCCATTTAAGTATTGGGAACATGTCAATCGTCCTCTCCTTTAGTAGTTGTTGTACTCTATGTGCGGGTGATCGCGTTAGTATAGGTCACTACACTGGCGACTCTTGACATTGATTGATTGAGTGTTTGATGACATGTCATGACATACATTGCATCGGCTTTGTTTGGTTCGGTGGTGAAGAGTTTACCCATGTGCTGGTAGTCTTGACCATCATAGTTGAACTTATGATCAAACTCCATCAAGTTTATGTATTGAGCTTGTCTTCCTACTCCTCCTCCTCTGTCATATCTATTTCTATTATTATCTCTTTGATAGATGCTACCACTATTACTACTATTACTACTACTTTTACTATTGCTATTGCTATCTTTATATGATCTTGATGTACTTGTCGATGTACTTGTACTTATATTGGTACTTGTCGTTGTAGTATATGATCTGTTGTTGTTATTGTTGCTGAATGATGGTGAGGTGATAATCAGTCTTTGACTATTCCTAATGAAGATCATTGATGTAGCACCAAAGACAGATGGCCAACACCATCTTTTTTGTCGTCGTAGTATCAACGACATGATGATATCTGTACCTGAATGAACACCACAAGACCAATGAATCTCTTTGTCTTGAGACCTATTCTTCGAAGAAGACAACCTGGTCTAAGTAGCAACCCCACCATTTTACTTGTTTGACCCAAAAAGGTCAAAACATTCATTATTAGGTTCTTCAACATTATTTGTAAATAGAGATAATAATAAGTAATGAGTTCAGATACAAATAGTGAGATAGAGGGACGTATGGACCAAGCTACATATCAATCTCATATAGATAAAATAAGAGGTTGGAATAATAAGATTAATAGAATATATGAGGTATGTAATAATAACGAATAATTTACAAATAAACAATAATACATTATAACAAGTATATATTGCTTAGTTAGATTATATACCTGAAGATGGTGTTATAATTGATAGAAGTATTACATTCTGGAGGTATTGGAAGAGAAGAGATAATGATGCTGCTGGTAGAGAGTTTAGAGAAAGATTTCAATACCTTGATGGAATAGTATATATGTTTGAACTAAAGTCCTATGTCCGAGTAGAAACCCATCAAGAGTTTGCCAAACAAATAGCAGACAGGATAACCTATAAAGCCAATTTCCCTGATCATATAAAGGCTTGGTTCACACCGACCATACTCTCTGATACCAATGATATGGTAGAACCCGATGTGTGCATATGCTGCGAATTTAAACCAAGAGTAGTTAAAGAACTATCATCAAACTATCTTGGCAGTCCATATCCAAATATTGTGATCATGACTGGACATTCTCAATCACTAAGTACACTACATCGCAACTGCCAGCGTTACTTTAACCAAAGGACAAACATTAGAGCAGTCATAAGTGTAAAGATTTTTGACAAGGTATATCCTGGAATGAGAGAAGATCCATTTCCTCTACTTGTGATGATGTACAAACGAGGAGTCAATCAAAGAGTTGAACAAGGTGTCCCAGTGCCAGGCACGGAGAAACCAGTTCTGATTATCTCTTGTGGAAGTGCACCATTTGATGCGGAAAAAGAACAAAAAGGAATGAATGATATATTGTCACCTGGAGTAGAATGGCGAGGATATGGACATGGCGATGATCAACAATGTAATGAACTAGGTATCCCACTCTATCAACTACCAATATCTGTTGCCGACATATACCATGGTGCAATCTCCCCTCCAAACTTGGAATTGCCTCCAATCACACTTCCAACCAAAATCAATGTGGACCTGTTCAAAATTCAACAGACTGTTAATCAAAACTACCACTAGTAGATAATGGAATAGTTCCAATGTAGAATACTCAATCTAGATTGAGTATAATTAGAATGGCTTCAATCAAGGTTTATTCAGTATTACGTAAATCCAGTCTCGTTAGGAAGTGTCTATTGATGAATGCTCGAGTCGATGAGCTTATCTTACAGGATGGCTTATTGGGTATCTCGTGTACGCCAATGGTCATTCCACTAGAGTCGTAACACTTCTTAATAAATCCTTTGATCTGTTCCAATTGCTGGCCATTGAAGGGTACGAGTGTTTCCTTATTACTCTTGTCCTCCTTTGCCTTTGCTGCGTCAGCGTCCTCCTTGATTTTCTGTGACTCTTCTATGCTCCTTATCTTCTTATCGAAATTTTGTTGTACCATGTGTACCTTCATGACCTCGGCGAGAACCTGCTTGCTGAATGTGTTGTTGGCGACGGAGAATCGATTAAAGAGAACAACCCTCTCGATTGGCTGAGGGAGGGTGATCAGCATTAGGCACAGCAGGCGCTGGTCGACCGGCCCCATGACGAATTGCTCGCCCTGGCTGTCGATATATGCGCGCACAAACTCTGGCGTCAGCAATTGATTATGATGCAGCTCCTCGAATATTGCGCCATATATAGTGTGATGCTTGGTGTGTGACAGGTCCAGCTGAAGGTATGGCAGCAACTCGTTGGTGAAGCGATCGAATGTGATTGGCGTTGGTGTGCCGTCTTGAGCCGCCGTCTTCTTGATGAACAGCAAGGTGCCCACTGGATAGAGGTAAATGTCCGTGTGGAGTCGCACTTCTTTGAGGAGTGCATCGGCAGGTTCCAGCTCACCATCGATGATGAGCGTATATAGTCGGTGATACTCGCAGCATCGTTGGATGACGGTTGAGGTGATTTGATTCGGCTGATAATATATCTCGGGAATGGCGACGGGCCGCTTGTGATGTTGAATGCAGTACCTGATGTACAGCTTGATGGTGTCGGGCAGCAGCCCGAGTGGGTTATTGGTGAGGAGCGCAGTGAGGAGATCGGATGCCAGGTCAAAGTCGTGTGCCATCAGCGCACCGACCACCAGGTCGTTACGAGTCTGCATTGAACGTCGCAAAAATATCATGTCCTCCTTGATCAAGTAGTCCTTGACTGTCTGTTCCAAGTTGTCCACAATTACTTGACTCAACGTGTGCGATGTCATGAAGATGGACTTGAAGGCCTCGGGCACCGACGGCAGGAATTCGGTGAAGTACTTGTCGGCGGGCAGCGCGTTGAATAATAGCTCAGCGCACTGTATGATGAGGTCGCCATGCGGCAATGTTAAAGTGCGGAAGTTGTGCTGTTTTAGATGTTTGATGATGGCCGCCACTTCTTTGTCCTTGTTCTCTGCGAGGTAATGTGCATCGATCAGGCCAGCCAGGGCCACGTCACTCTCTGAGGCCTGACCAAACAGGGCCCCACGGCCTCCATTCTGTTCAATTATCTTCATCAGCACTGGATCGATCAACTCATTGTCAGTGTAGGCTGCGCCAAGCGACGATGAGGGCGTTGGCGTGTTGTCCTGGAACTGTCGACAGTAGTTGAGCCAGTAGTTAACATTACGTCTGTGTCGCAGCTCCCCCACGAACGGCGGAATGGCGCCAGATGCGGTCTCAGTGGCATATTGATCCCACCTATAGAGTGAGTACTGAAGGAATACGCGCACCATGCGCATGGTTGGGTATGTGGCCAAGTCGAGCACGGTGTGCAGGTAGGTCAGCATCGCAGGCAGGACCGCATCAAAGTGAAGATAGACAGTGCACATCATACGACAGACGATCTGTCTGTGCTCGACCGAATAGTGCTGCTCTATGATGCTGTCGAGGAAGTGAGACACCTGCTTATTCTGGAGAATATGATTGAGCACGACGAGGTTGGCCATGACCGTGTGTGGCATCTTGATGGCGGCCTTGGTCAACATGTCCAAGTTCTTCCCATTCTGCAGCTCGTGCTCCAGGACGCACTGGGTGATGTCCAGACGATTAAAGTATGAGAGTTGGAAGTCTTTCATGTGACTACCGTACAGCTGTTTGGAGAGTGACAGTGTCATCGAGTTGGGCTGCAGTCCAAAGTAGTTGAATAGTCCATAAGTGCGTGACACAAGACGCAAGTTATCATCAATCAAGTAACGTCGAATGAACAGATTGATCACATTGACCGACATCTTTGAAGGATGTTCCTCCAACATGTAGTTGATCAAAGACTTTGCAATCCACGGTTGATGTGCAGTCTTCTTAAATAAGATTGATATACTATATAATGTTCATTCATTCGTGATGTTAGACATGTCTATTTGACATCAACAACACAACAATAACTAACATACCAAAGACATATCTTATCATCATCAGTCTCTTTATCAAGATACTCGCGTGTCTCTTTGAATGAGATTGCACGACCTTCATTATCTCCAAGTACATGATCACTACTACTACTATATGATCTTAATGGTTGGCTTATGCTTGTTGATATGAAGACAGATGGACTGTCATTGTCATCATTGTTGCTGTGATAGTTTGATGTGAGTGATCGACATGAGAGTGATGGCAGTAGTCGTGTCAATGTCCTCAATGATGATGTTGATGCTCTGTGGTTGAGTAGACTACGACCTATTACTATCATTGTAGTCACTCACTTATAAGTATAGTAGTAGTACGAGTTGTTGGATTCAAAGAGTGACCGAGTCTGACGAAGTCAGGACAAGACTTGCATGTGAAGCTCAATGACATCGAAAAACGAACAAGTCGCGAAACCCTCACAGACATACCCTCGCAGACATCAACATGACAACACGATTGAGGTTGGATAATAAGTTCGGACTTTAAATGGTACAATGATTGATTGATTGATTGATGTTGGATCCAACGCTACGAATGAATGAGCATTACTCCAACATTAGTATTCGACCATTTTAGAAGGTTCCCTTGGTGAAGTAGATATCGTCAAGGATCTCGTTGGTGTTGTCCTTGATGAACTGCCATTGGATGTGAGTGGAGTTGATGACAGAGACCTGGCCGAAACCAGTGGTGAGCAGACGGACGCCCGACGAGATGGATGGGGCGGGCTCCTGGAACGATGGGTTCAGTCCCTCCTGGCAACCGGCAGTGCCGATCACGATGGACACTGGACCCTTGGGGTCCTCGTAGGTGCCGGCAACCTCGTTCTGGTAGGCTGGCAGGAAACGCTCGTACTCGTGCGAGTGTCCGGCGATGAAGAGGTCGACGTTGTACTGGTAGAACAGTGGCTCGACGGTCTTTTGGAGGGCGTATCTGCTCTGGTCGTCCTTGCACCAGCCAAAGTCTGATGAGCAGTAGTATGGGCGATGGGAGAAGGCGATCAACCAGCCAGTTGGGTTGGCCTTGCGGAATGACTTGAGCTCGCTCTCCAACCAGGCGATCTGTGGCGAGGTCGACGAGTAGTCAGTCTCGGAAGAGATGCCGACAAAGTGCACGCCGTTGTAGTCGAAGGAGTACCAGTTGCCGCCGGACGAGCCCTGTGGCATCATGAAGCTGTTCTGGTAGTTGGAGCTGACACCGTCAAAGATGTCGTGGTTGCCTGGGCACACCATGTATGGGATGCGCGTGGCGATTGGGGTGATCTCCTCGAGGAACATGTTCCAGGTGGTCTGGTTGCCGTACTTGCCCTCGTTGCCAGACTGGAGGTCGGCGTAGGCAATGTCTCCGACGTGCAGCACCATCTGCAAAGAGTCGAGTCTGTTGATGACGTTGTGCACGGTGGAGTTGTCCACGCCCTCGCCCATGTCGCCGTAGGTGACAAAGTTGAAGGGCACGACGTCGGCGCTCATGGCACCGGTGGTGAAGTTGAACAGCTCGCTCCACACGCCAGTCTTCTGGTCGCCGACGGCGTAGTAGTAGACAGTGTTGGCGCTGAGCTGCGAGATGGTGGCGTAGTTGGTGTAGCCGGACCAGAGCTTCTCGGTGAACTCGACGGTCTTGGCCTGGATGAGCGAGGCCGACAGAGACGATGGGTCGAAGCCCTTTGAGTCGAACTGGACCACTGGCGAGGAGCCCTCAGAGTCTGTGTACCAGGTGACCTGCATGGAGGCCTGGTCCTCAGTCAACGAGATCTTGATGCTCTGTGGTGTGGAGTTACCCAACACGCTGGCAACTAATAATACAACGATTAATGCTGATGCTGATCTAAACATATCTGATTATCTGTAATAATAATAATATATATTGGTGATCACCAACTAAGAATGATCATGAGGATAGGCTTTTGTGCTTGTAGGGTAGAGCAGTGTCAGATATGGGGCGGTGCCCGCTGGGCTCAACCACACGGCTATCCTTCACTATTGTTGTTGGCCTCATCACCAACACCAACAGAGGTTGTCATTGATAAGTGAGTGAATGTGCTCTCCCTGTCATAGGAGTGGAGCCAACCAACCTTGGCACACCCTTTGCTATTTGATCATGTACGAAAAATACTTTGTCGTTGTTTTGATTGATTTTTTAACGTTTAAAAATATCAACCTTGGTGGGTTTTTTGATTTTTGCCTGGTATCAAAGTTCAACACAATAGTGTACAAGTCTTTGCAAAGACACAGCCTGGCAGAATAGTATCTACAACATGTGTGAATAGTTAACAAAGTAATAGAGATACTATTTGAGACTAGAGATCTCTAGAGTAAGGTTAATAGGATTGTTCAAAACATTATTATTTATCTCTTCAACACTGAAGAAAATAAACCATTCTACAAACATAGTAGTTGGTGATTTACAACTTAGTTGTATAAGATGAATGGTCGCACGCAACAAATGGACCAAGTTGATTGACTTTTTGCCAACAACCAAATGATGTTTTGTTTTGGGCTTAACACACAAACATGGTGATTTGTCTTTAATGGGGTTGTTTGTGGTGTGGGAAACACTGAATTCAGTAACATTAATGTTCCAATGGGACCTCAGTCAATCTTCAAGATTAATTAAAAGGTTATGAAAGTGTGTCTTGATGATGAACTGAATGAATGACTGACCCTAAATTAAAGACAACTCAATCAATTGAAGTTGGTTGTGTGGTTGTTATTGCCACCAACAACATCAGCATATGCAAACAATCAATCAATCAATCAAACAAATAACATCATCATTTAGTTAGTTTAGTAGACAAAGATATAACATATTACATACTTCTTCTTACAAAAATGGCGGATAATAATAACATATTGAGAAACTCAGCAACTGGATTGCTAATGGAAAGAAGGCGTCAGGAACAGGAGTATGTTCAAATGAATGCAATCATCCAAACAAAATATTGAACATATCATACTAACTAACACTTTAAAGACAACTTGACTCGCAGAACAATACTCCACAGCCAAAGTCTCCCTTGGGCAAGTTCAACCAGATATCATTGAGTATGTTTGATTGATACTTCCCTCACTTCTTCAGTTTGCAAACAACATACTAACTCATTCACTTCATTCACTTATTCATTCATAATAGATGACTTGTCCAACCCTCCAACTGATGAGGAGTTGAAGAACTACAAGGACTTGCCATCCAATGTCCTTCCTCCAATCCATAAGCGTGAGATCCAGAAGAGGATCTTTGTCAATCGTGATCTAAAACTCGATAGGATAGAGTTCTTTGGATGTATGTATCCATATTGATTGATTCATTTAATGTGCAGACCATTGACACAACCATCTCATTCTATCCAGTCGACATGGACTACACTATTGCCGTTTACAACTCACCTGACTTTGAACAATTGACCTATGACATGGTCATTGAGAGATTGGTCGAGCTCGGATACCCATCAACGATTAAGAAGCTTAGATACGACCCTTTGTTCCCAATTAGAGGCCTGTTCATTGACAAAGAACTTGGTAACCTGCTAAAGATTGACAGTTTTGGTAACATTGTACTATGTCTTCATGGAAAGAGGACCTTGACCTACAAGGAGATGGTCGATCTCTACCCTAGCATGAGAGTGCATGGCGAGTATGACTTTGGAAAGAGGTTTTACTTGTTGAACACACTGTTCACACTTCCCGAGGCCTGTCTGTACAGTGATCTGATCGATCATCTGGAGAAGGAAAGCGGGCTCAAGTTGACTGAGGAGCTGGCCGATGAGCAACAACAGCAGAATTCCCCATCTCTGGCATCCTTCCATCACAAGGCAGCAGCGGCAGCGGCGGCGGCAGCAACAGAGTCAAAGAGTAATGAGCATCAGGTGCCAGTTGGCGACCTGTCCTTCTCTAACTTGTTCCAGGATGTCCGCGAGGCTATGGATCTCGTTCATAATGGAGGCAGTCTGAAAGCCAAGGTGTTGGAAGACATGCCCAGGTACATCAAGAAGACCAACGCACACGTACTCTTTGATCGCATGAGACAGAATGGCAACAAAGTGTTCCTGCTCACCAACAGTGAGTTCTACTACACAAACCAAGTGATGTCCTACCTCTTGAACGGTACCAATCCCAACTACAAGTGTTGGAGAGATTTCTTTGGTATGTCCATGTTGTCCACGCCACCTCGCCATCGTCCCCATGCTAACACTCACCTCATTCATCCTCGCTTTAGACTGGATCATTGTTGGAGCTGACAAACCAAGGTTCTTTGCAGAGGGCACCACCATCAGAGAGGTAGACATCAACACAGGTAACTTGATGATCACAAATGTCAAGGACAGGTTCGAGCCTGGCAAGGTGTATCATGGAGGATCATTGTCATTGCTTCAGAAGCTCATTGGTGCCAAGGGCAACCGTGTACTCTACACTGGTGATCACATCTTTGCGGACATCATCAAGTCCAAGAAGTCTCATGGCTGGAGGAATCTACTCGTAGTCCCAGAGCTCCAACATGAGTTGGAAGTGTTGGTATGTACTTCAGTGATTGATTGATCATGATCAACACATACTAACTCATTCAATTAACATTCAAGAATGAGGAGCAACATACTATTATCCATTTACTTAATCTTGAGTTCATCAGAGCAGAGATATATCGTGGATTGGACTCGGAGAGTACGACACCTCCTGATATAACGGTGTTGCGTCAGCACATCAAGGAAGCGACGAGCAAGTTGAACGAATCGTACAATAAGTACTTTGGCAGTTTGTTCAAGACTGGATCGCACCCGACCTTCTTCTCAATGCAGGTCTGCAGATATGCTGACCTCTACACCAGCGACTATCTCAACCTCTTGAACTACCCACTGTTCTACAACTTTAGCGCCAAGGTCAACACAATGCCACATGAGAATCTGGCTGGTGCATCAATTGACAAGATGTCCAACTAGATTATCATTTATCATCATCAATCACATCTTCAATTCATTATATATGTATGTATGCATGAGTGATCATGCATCCATTGTTGTTGGAATGGAATAAAGGATTGATTGTAGGCGACGATTATTTAATATTTGAATTCTTGATTTATTGATTGATTAGGTATTACCAGAGATGATGGTAACCCTTCCAGAAGTAGATGGTACCTTGACAATCACCTCCTTCATCCAATACTCTACCCTTACCCTGCCCCTTACCCTGACCCTTACCCTTGCCCTTGCTCATTCATCAAAAAAAGAGGGAACACACAACTCTTGAGGATGCTCTTCACTTTCGTCGCAGCTTGCATACTTTGATTGATGATCACCAATCACTCCTTCTCCTTCAACATTACTTACTATCATCAACTACAACAATATATATATCCTCTAATTGTATATAACATTATAATAATATAACAATATACACACAACCGACGTGTAGTATATCAAGACAAGACAAGAAAGTTAGTGACGAGAGGAAGAGGTAGACAGACATTTGTGTTTGTGTGTCGACACCTGATCAACAACAAGTAAACATAGAATAGACAGATAGATCAATCAAGTAGTAGTTAGTAGTTAGTAGTTAATAGAGTTAGTAGTAGATTGATGTCACATCAAGTCAACTTTGAAATATGCGCTCGTAAGTGTTATGAGTTGCAGACCAACGCTGATCATGTTCACCTGTTGAACATGGTGACAGAGATACGCGACAACATCGAGGTCATTCACTCTGGTGAGTATGGCTCCTTCCTACAGTATCTCTTCCCAGTATTCTATAATATATTACGACAGGGTGCGGTATGTATCTCATCATGCTCTCATTCATTCATTCAATCTCTAACTTTGAATCAATTAAAGGTTCAATTCGATGCCAATGCACCAGAACAGAAGATACGTAATACTATATTGGAGATATTGAATAAGTTACCAAACAATGATATACTGAAGCCACAGGTACAGAACTTGTTGCAGCTGTCGATGTATTTGATCGAGGTGGACAATGAGGAGAATGCATTGGTCTGTCTGAGAATCATAATGGAGTTGCACAAGAACTACCGACCGACATTAGAAGCCGAGGTACAACCCTTTCTCAACATCGTCAACAAGATGTATAACGATCTGCCGATGACCCTGGAGAAGGCATTCAAACAGCCGCCTCCACCAACATCCACTACGCCACCTCCGCCCGGTGGTCCGGGCGCAGCACCTGGCACGCAGGCTATAACCTCGCCGACTGCGGGCGGCGGCGGCGGCGGCGGCACATCCTCGCCACCCATCCAGGGCGGCCAGCCACGCCCACTCCCAATCACGCCCAGCATGTCGTCGTTCAAGGTGTTGACCGAGAGTCCTATTATCGTCGTGTTGCTGTTCCAGCTGTATCCCAGCTCGGTGGCGGGCAACGTGGGCAAGTTCATCCCGTACATCATCAATGCACTGAGTCTGCAGGCGCCCGAGACGGCATCGGTCACGCATCACCAGCAATACGTGGACTTTATTGGCGCGCAGGTCAAGACACTCTCGTTCCTGGCCTACACACTCAAGCAGCACATGGACCTTATCCGCCCATACGCCGACACATTCCCCAAGTACGTCATCCACTTGATGAAGAATTGTCCGCCACAGTCGTCGACTATCCGCAAGGAGCTATTGTTCGCCACGCGTTACATCCTGTCGTCGGAGCTTAAGTCGCGCTTCATCGTCTATCTCGACCTGCTGCTGGACGAGAAGATCCTAATTGGCTCGTCCAAGACATCGTACGAGGCGCTACGATTCATTGCCTACTCCTCGTTGGCCGACTTTATACATCACATGCGCAACGACCTGACACTGGCGCACATTGCCAAGGTGGTGACACTGTACAGCAAGCATCTCCACGACTCCACCAACCACTTCAGCATCCAGGCCATCTCGGCCAAGCTGTTTATCAGCATCGTCGAGTACATTCCGCGCAAGCCCGATCCCGAGTTCAAGGCTCGCTCAATCATTTACAAGATCTTTGAGGCATTCATCAACAAGTTTGTCAGCCTCAAGAAACAGATACCAAAGCTGTTGCAGCAACAGAAACAGCAGCAAGAGCAACAACAACAACAACAGCAACAGGCACAGTTAGACGAATCTTCCTCCGCGACCTCGGGTGCAGCGGCGCCCGCAGATGCGCGCAAGGATGCCCCTGGCCCAGGAGCCGACAACTCATCGTCTGGCAGCATGCCCGTCGGAGACCCAATCAAGGACTGCCGAAGTCTGTTAAAGACCATAATTGGAGGCTTCAGGAACATTGTGTGGGCGCTCAACTCTTGTCCCAGCCAGCGACCCGTCATGACGACGGCGGGCACCCAAACAGTGGTCCGCATTGGTCTGTCGCATGTGGAGGAGTCACTCATGTACATCAAGATGTTCAAGAATCTGATCAAATGTCTGCCGGCGTACGGCGGCATCAACCCAGCCCCGAACGAGGAGAAGGAGAGCTTGGAGCACTTCTCCACCACGCTGCTCCAACTAGAGTATCGCACATTCCAGGAGCTATTCACTTCGACCATTGGCTTCCTCTACGACCGCTGCACCGAAGACCAGACCCTGCTCATCATACCACAAGTGCTCATGAGCTTCAGTCCCAACCAAACACAATCCAACAGTCCCAGCAAGCAGTTCTCAGAGATCATCGCGCCATTCCTCAATGAGAAGTTAAAGTATGTTCGTCACCTACCCTTACCCTTGACCTTGCCCTAACCATAACAATCTTGCACCTTCATCACGATCAGGAACACACTACCAACCGATAAACCTGATCCTATACTATTGCGATTGCTGAAACATTTGTTTGGAACGGTGCTGGTCAACAATGAGATTGAGCCGGCTGTTCAATCAGTGCTCCAGTCGATCATACTTCAGGCTGTGAAGCTGGCCACTGAGTCCAACCCATTGGGCTCGCTCAACTACTTTATGCTGCTAAAGATGATCTTTAGAGGTTGCAACAAGCCAGACCTGACCAAGGACATCACTATCCTGTTTCCAGGCATCTTGGAGACCCTGAACGAGCTGCTGTCCAGCTCGCACCCCACAGATATGATCCATTTGTTTGTCGAGCTGGCGCTCACAGTGCCCGTGCGCATCACCTCGTTCCTGCCCTGCATCCATCTGCTGGTGCGCCCGCTCATCATTGCTCTCAAGTCCAATTCGCATGACCTCCTGACTATCGCGTTCAAGACGATCGAGCTTCTGGTTGACAATGTCACAGGTGACTTCTTGCTCAATGTGTTCCGCGAGAACAAGACTGAGTTCCTGCACGCCATCTGGGCACATCTCAAGCCCATGCCCTACTTCTTTGGTCCACACGCTGTGCGTGTCCTAGGCAAGATGGCTGGCAAGAGTCGCTCGCTGACGGTGCACGCTTCGACGCCACTGATCGAGACCACGCCCACACCAATCGACGCGTTCAAGGTGGTACTGCCACTGGGAACCGACACGCAGCTCAGCATCGAGTTGGATCGCTCGTCCGAGACGGCCACCAACGTGCTGCTCAATCACAGCGACCCATTCCTGCTACAGAACGCCTTCAACTTGCTGCGTCGCTACATCTCACTCAATCTAAACAAGGAGCCGCTGCACGCACACACCTCACAGATCTACAACACAATTCAGGCCAACAAGCAACAGGATGCATCAATGCCAATCATATTCTCTATTGTTGAGGCGCCACGACAACTCCCTGCGCCATCTGCTTCGTCAATGTCGCCGTCCACGCTGCCCACGTCGCCACCTGCACCTGCTTCCCACTCACAGCAATCAAAGACGCGCGAGGAGTACATGGATGAGGTTCGCATCATGAGGGTGATGTTCGCCGGCTGCTACGTTGCCTATGGAATCGAGTCCCTGCGCCAAGAGTCGCAACCCTACCTGGCTAAGCTTGCCAGCCACTTCACATTGATGTTTGCATCACGTCGTCTCGACACTCCGCTCTCTTCACTCCATGAACTCGACCCCAAACTGTTCTTCGATGCACTGGTGGAGCTGATGTCCAAAGCGCCAGGCGATGGCAAGAACCTGCTGTCGACAGAGGATCAGACCGCCATTCTCGACATGCTTTACAAGTGCGCGTGTGAAGTGTACAATGTGTCGCCAGGCGATGCGAGCCCATGCCCACTGTTCAGCTACTTGATACACTCATTCATCAATGCCTGCTATCAGGCCAAGTTTAGCGAGATGAATGCCGGCTGCGCGGGCATCAAGTTCTTCCTGGACAAGTATCAAGAGTGTAACATATGGATCAATGCCCTGCAGCCACAACTGCTCAAGGCACTCCTTCACATCATCGACAGTCTCTCCTACGCAGGCTTCCAGCCACTCATCAGTACGGCCACTGAGGTAGTCGAGAAGCTGATCAAGCTGTGTACCCCTCACTTGGACATTCCAATCACTGAGCAACAACAACAAACCATGGACATCGACTCGAGCAACAACAACAATGCATCATCTTCATCCGTCACAGAGACTAATGCGACGGCGACTTCGAACGCTATGGACATCGATCAAAACACACCATCGACCTCCCAACAACAGAACACACCATCGACCAATGCGCCAATGGAGATCAATCAAACACCTGTAAACATTTCATCACCATCATCGCCAATGACACCCTCGACAACCGTTTCACAGTCACCTGCAGCTGCCACAGGCACAGTCGCGTCAGCACCAGCAGGTACATCCCCTGTCAATCCAGGACAACCAACAGCCACCCCAGCGCCCACAACGGGCGCCCCGACTACAGCCCCCACAGCACCACCCGTGCCAGTGACTCCACCACTCCCACCACACGCAACCCTTGCCCAGCTCGACGATCAACAACGTGCACTTATGAAGGAGATCATTGAGTTCCTTTTCCGTCAGCTGTTCTCGGTGCAATCACACACGAGAAAGGTTGTCCAGCGATTGATCAAGACAATCTCAGAGATCACAAACATCCCTGTCCATCTGCTCCATGATGACCCACGCTCATTCTTCATGCGCATCCTACCACGCTCGCTCAAGTTGCTGTCGATTGGTGCGCAGACTGGACTGATGGAGGGCCTCAACTTCTGTCTCTCACAGCATCTCTCAATGATACCATTCAATCAGGACTCGACCAAGTTCCTGCTTGAGTGTCTTTTAGTGTCAGGTGAGGACCCTACCATCGTGGCCAAAGCCAACTCACAACGCGCCATTGCCCAAATGTCCCAGCTACGCCAGGCTGGACTCGAGATGATCACGACTGCCACAACATGTCCTGAGTACATCGCCTTTGACAATCAGGAGCTCAAGAACCGTACGATCCGCGCGTTCTTCAAAGCCGTGACCGTGCGCAACAAGGACATCTCGGCGGTGGCCAAGCGTGGCCTGCAGATCTCCATTACCCAACAGCGACTCAATCGTGACGTGCTCCAGATCTGCCTCAAGCCCATCCTCACCAATCTGACCGACCCCAAGAACATCACGGTCTTCTTCCTCCAAGGCCTGTCGCGTCTGCTCGAGTTGCTCTCGTCGTGCTTCAACGCCGCTCTGGGCGACCGCCTGTTTGAGTACCTTAAGAAGTTTGAGGGACACTGGCAAGCTCACTTCTATCGCCAACCGCTATAAGGAGACGGAAGAGGTGCGCATCTGTGCCGCGATCATCGACACGTTCCACCTGCTGCCAACGGGAGGCAAGCTAATCGACCAGACCATCCTGCTCACGATGAAGTTTGAGCAGCTGCTCGGTCGAGAGGTCAACAGCCCATACCGCCAGCCCTTCACACAGTTCTTGGCCAAGTATCCGGCCAAGGCGGTCGACATATTCATCACGCAGGCGTGGACCATCCCACAAATGGCCACCCTGTTGCCACAGTACGCCACCACATTCCGCCTGATTGTCAAGGCGGGTGAGGTGTCCAAGCCCATCGTCGAGGAGCTGGCCAAGAACTACAGCGTGTGGCTGGACATGACGCAGATGAACCCAGACTTTACATACCTGGGCCTGAGCATTGTGAACACGATCATCAAGAATGACCCCAAGTGGCTGATCGAGCGCCGACCCGTCCTGGACAAGCTGCTCGAGATCTGGCGCTCGCCCACCCGCCAGGATATCCTCAGGAACAACGGCGAGATCTCTTCGCCCACCATACTCAAGGAGACAAGGATCATCATCAAGTGTTTCATTCACTGCTGTCGCCAGAACTATGCATCGACCGAGCTGCTCTTCCAGATGCTCTTTGCATTCCTCATTCGCGGCCCCATCGACTTCTCATTCCTCCGCGACTATCTTCAGGGCGAGCTGATGGAGACGACGACCGTGGCACAGAAGCAGGACATCCTGCGCGAATACCTCGAGTTCATGCAGACGGCTGGGCCAGAGCTCAAAGTGCACGCCATCCAGAACATCGTCATCCCACTGCTCAACTCATACTTCCAACTCGACGCGGCACAACGCACCATCCAGCCCGAACTCTTTGGCCAGCTGGCAAAGCAGACACTCGAATCCGAGATACCCAACGATGAGATGCTGCTGGTCGAGCTACTCCAACTCGAGACGTTGTTGATAAAGAACGTGCCCATATTCCTCATCGACACACGACGTGACCTCATCAAGTTTGCATGGAATCACTTCAAGAACGAGGACTTCACATGCCGTCAGACTGCCTACGTGTTGGCCTGTCGCTTCATTGAAGCCTACGAAACGCCCGTGAAGATTGTGTTGCAGGTATACGTGCAGCTACTCAAGGCTTTCCAGAACGAGGCCAAGCATCTGGTGAAGCAGGCTCTCGACATCCTCGTGCCGGCGCTCAAGGTGCGCCTCGTGGACAACTTCAAGAACATGTGGATCAAGTGGACCAAGAAAGTGATCGTCGAGGAGTCTCACTCGCTGCAGCAGGTCGTGCACATTCTCCAACTGATCGTGCGTCATCCCACGCTCTTCTACCCATCACGAGCACAGTTCATCTCGCAAATGGTTAGCGTGTTGCCCAAGATTGGCCTGGTGTCCAACATCACGCCAGAGAACAAGAAGCTCTCAATCGACATCATCGAGATGATCATCACTTGGGAGAAGTGGAGAATCAATCCACATTTGCTCCCAGTGACAGCCACTGCCACCGCCACAGCCATGGCTACGACTGGCCCAGCAGCGACCAGCCAGCCAACGCCGTCTACTGTACCACCAGTCACACCCACCACCGAGGTCAATGTCACGACTCCCAGCCAGCAGGTGGCCACGCCCATCACACAGCAACAGGCTGATGATGACTATCGCCTCCCCGCAAGTGTCATTGAGCACATTCTGCTGTTCCTCATACGTCTGATGACCAATGGCACGGACGCCAAGAACACTGTGCTGGTGGACAAGTGCTCGGATCTGGTTCGCCAGGCGCTCTCTATCTGGCCCGACGCAAACATCAAGTTCCAAGTGTTTGAGCGACTGCTGCACAGCGATCAGCCACTCATTCTCTCGACCACGCTCAACATACTCAACATCATCTACGAGTTCCAGATCAACACGTTCGTAACGACCAACGTGGCCAATATCCAGGCCTACGTCCAAGTGCTCCAGCATGACAATCCAAAGATATCGCAATTGATCTGCGCCATACTGCGTCGTACGCTACAGACATTCCCAACGAATGGTGAGCTGGCTCAGTTCTACACGTCGATGGCTACGGCCATCGATGGCATCCTGGCCACATTCGAGAAGAACTTTAACATCTCGATACTCAACGTGCTCAAGACCTTCAAGGATGAGCAACCCGATTGGATCGAGCCTTATCTCCCCCACCTGATGAAGATCATCCAGCGATTGACAGGCTTCCTGCTCGCGCCAGACACCATCCCCATCATGCCACTCCCTCCTGGAACAGTACCGCCCGCTGGCGCCCAGCCACCTCGCCCACCAGGTGCACCCCCAGCCCAGCAAGGCGCCGTGGCAGTCCCTGGACAGCCGGGCCTGAAGCCAGCCCCAGGTGCATTCCCCGGCGCGCCAAACGCCGCTGGTGCACCGGCCCCACAAGGTATCAAGAGATCGGAGAAGGAGATCGCCCAGGCATTGATCAAGTGCTATGCTCTGGTCAAGGCCAAGATTGTCAAGCTCACATCTGACAACCGCAAGATATTCCTGCAGTCCCTGCTGGTACTTCTCGAGCACAGCAACGACATTGAGCTGCTGTCCGAGGTACTAGCCATGACCACCAGCCTGATCACCCAGAAGGAGTACGCGGGCATCCTCATGTCCAAGGAGAAGGTGAACTTTGTTCTCAAGATGAGCCGCTTTGGCCAGCTCGACAACAAGGATCTGATCAACTCGTACTTCTCGCTCATTCAGCAGGTCTACTCGGACCCCTCAAGCAGCCGTCTGGAGCTCTCCCAGCTCGAGCCCGGCTTCATGCTTGGCCTGCGCTCGCACGACCCCAAGACGCGTCGTGGCCTCTTTGAGATCCTGCACAAATCTATCGGCAGCACACCCTTCCAGCGACTCAACTACATCGTCTCGATTCAACAATGGGACGCATTGGGCAACAACTATTGGATACGTCATGCTCTGGACCTCCTATTGGCCATCCTCCCCGCCACTGGTAGCGTATCACTTCACAACAGCATGGCACGATTCCATCATATCCTTCCCTCGACTGAGGGCCACTCTGCTTCGGCGGGCGCCTCTCCACCTCCAGGAGGCGTATCGTCACAGTTTGCCGACATGTTGGCCTCGCATGACGAGTGGATCGAAGGTGTGTCGTCAAACAAGGTGACGACAGGCGACATCATCAGTGCGCTTAGCGAGTTGACGTTCAACGACATCCAACTCTGTCATCACCTGTGGGTGCTGGTCTTTAGCGCAATGTGGGCCAAGCTGTCCAAGGAAGAGCATTACAAGCTGTCCAAGTCATTGACCACATTGCTCACCAAGGACTACAAGAAGACACCCAACAACGCCATCCAGCTCTCGACGCCCGAGGCCAATCAGATCGTTCAGACACTGCTGGAGGGTGTGGCCAAGTGCACACCCGCACCCAAGATCCCCGTTGAGATCATCAGTTATCTGGGTGACGCGTACAATGCCTACTACACATCGGTCAAGATGCTCGAGGTCAATCTGCTCGAGGGCTCTAAGACGCCCGAGCAGACCGAGCCCGTCTGGGACGCACTAGGAACGCTCTACAACAACTTGAACGAGCGCGACCTCCTCTTTGGCCTGCTGCGCCGTCGCTACACTTGCGATGAGACCAAGCTGGGCCTGCTCCTTGAGCAGTTCTACTATTGGCAGTCGGCACAAGAGGTGTACTTCTCCGCGATGAACAAGTACAGCAGCAATGGTGCCAAGTCCACCACAAAGAGCGAGAACATACTGTGGGAAGACCACTGGATCGACTGCGCCAAGCGACTTAATCAATGGGAGGTCCTACTGGACTATGCGCGCCAACAGAACATGAATGAGCTTTTGGTAGAGTCATCATGGAAGCTGTCGGCGTGGACACTCATGAGAGAGGCGCTGGGCAAGCTACAACCACACGGTGACACATCCATCCGCAAGATCTTGCAGGGCTACTCACTGATCATCGACAAGAAGTTCACAGAGGTCGACCCCAACATTGTCAACTCCAACCAGCTCATACTCAAGAAGTGGGTCAGTCTGCCCGAGCGCGCGTTCCATGCGCACTCCCAGGGCCTGGTCGAGATGCAGCAGGTCGTCGAGCTGCAGGAAGCCGTGCACCTTCTCAAGGAGGTCACGTTCTCAATCTCCAACCTGCATACGGCGCCTCTGAGCAGACCCGTTCTCGTCAACACGATCAACGACGTCAAGACCATCTTCACGATATGGCGCGAGAGACTGCCCAGCAAGGACGAGGACTCAGGCGTATGGAACGACCTTCTCACATGGCGCCAACAAGTGTTCAGTCTGTTGGGCTTTGGCGTCGAGCAGATCTCCGAGTACATCAACGCTGGACAGAACCAGCCTGTCAAGCCCATCGTCCTGCCCGAGACCTCTTGGACCACCAACAAGTTTGCACATATCACTCGCAAGCATCACATCATTGAGGTGTGTCTCAACTCACTCAGCAAGATGTTCAACATGCACATTGAGGTCCAGGACATCTTCCTCAATCTGAAGGAGCAGATCAAGTGCTACCTGCAGTTGCCCACGCACTATGAGACTGGTATTTCCATCATCAATGGCACAAACCTTGACTACTTCCTACCGCTCCAAAAGTCCGAGTTCTTCCAGCTCAAGGGCGAGTTCCAGAGCCGTCTGGGACAGGTCTCTGACGCCAACCTCAACTTCTCGACGGCCATCCAATTGTTTGACAACTACGCCAAGAGTTGGATCAATTGGGGATACTTCTGCGACAGCATGTTTAGCAATGGCGGTGGCAGTGCCACTGGTGGACAACCGATGGATGCTGAGACCAAGGCCGGATGGGCGGAGAGTGCCATCAACTGTTATATCCAAGGCATTAGATGTGATCCTCGCTACGGCTCAAAGCTTATCCCAAGGTTCCTCTGGCTGCTCTACCTCAATGGTAGCGGTGAGGTGCCACACACCTTGCCCACCATGCCCCAGAACGCTGCTGCAGGTGCCAACCCAGCAGCTCCAGCAGCACCCGCCCCTGCTCCAGCAGCACCCGGAACAACACCAACAGAGGGTACCAACCCAGCTCCAGCAACCACCCCCGAGGCTAACCCTGGCACGCCAACAGCAGCCCCACAAAAGAAGCCCTCCCTGGCCCAGTCGGTGTTCTCTTCAATCGAGAAGCCAATCACTGTGTTGCCACACTGGCTGTGGCTCAGTCACATCCCAACACTTATAACGGGTGCAAGCATGAGCCTTCAGTTCCCCGGCTATGGCTTCCTCTGTTGGCAGATGCTGAACAAGGTGTGTTGTCTCTATCCCAACTACTCCTACTACCACTTCCGCAAGCTTGTTGGCGACATGAAGCAAAACCCAACGAACCCCCTGCTGTTGCCAACACCGGGCGCACAGGCCACTCCACTTCCTGGCCCCTTGAAGATGGCAGAGACTCTCTCGGTACTGCTGCAGCCCTTCCATGCTAGCCTCATCAATGAGATTGACACAATGCTTGTTGGCTTTGCCCAGCTCACACATACCATCCCCTCAGTGCATCACCTTACATCATCATTGAACCACATCTTGAACGAAGCATTCAGGGTACCGTTGGTCTCGGAGGATATCCCCGTCTCAATCACAGACATGCTCAAACAGGTACAGCAGCACTACTTTGAGGAGCCGCTGGCTGGCGCCCCTCAAGTCAACCATCCGCCACTCCACAGTCTGATGGTCGAGCGATACAAGCAAGAGTTTGCCGATGACTTTGGACCAATGATTGGACTGCAAACCTCAGCAATGGACACCGCGTCTGATGGCAAGCCTACATTGTCATCACTGATCTCCAAGCTCATCACATGGGTGCAACGCAAACACAGCACAGCATTGTGCACGACCTACACGACAATCGAATCGATTACAGTTGCCAACTACTTCAGTCACAACTCCACGATCCGTCTTGAGACATTGGCGCCATCACTTGCTGATCTGCGTCCAACCCTGCTCGAAGTGCCAAGTCTATACAGAGGAGTTCGGGATCCAAGCCAGGAGAACAATGTCAAGGTCGACAGGATTGGCCTCACCGCACAGATGGTCCTCAACTCCAATGGAATGCTCTGCCCACGCGTGACCTTCTACGCCACCAATGGACGCGCCTATCCATTCTTGATCGACATTGAGACGCCACTGTTCAAGCCCAGACAGTCCCTTAGAAAGACTGAGAGACGCACACAACTACTTTGCTCAATCAACAATCTACTCAACAAGTACAGAGAGACGAGACGCCGTGGAATAACCTTCAACCAGTACCCAACGATGGTGCCCATCAACAACAACCTGAACCTAGTTCAGGCCATTGGTGGACGAGAGATGACCCCACTCATCAGTGTCTGGTCCAGCCAGGTGCCAGAGCAAGAGCTCTACTCGCCGCTCATTCACTACAGGAACAAGCTGCTAGGATCCAGCTCAACCGCTGCTGAGACAACACCCAAGGAGAAGGCACACAAGCCAACCAAACTCCAGGCATTCCGTGAGATATCCAAGTACATGAGCGACTCTCTGATGACATCCTACATGATGAAGAACCTCACCACCTACCAAGAGCAATATGAATTCAAGCTGTCGTTTGCTGCCCAGTGGGGTCTCCACTCTATGATCTCCTACGTCCTGTTTAGCAAACCAGGCTGTCAATCGCCCTCGGACATTTACTTCTCCAAGTCCACAGGCTCAGTCTACTTTGGCAAGTGGGCAACCGACAACTACTGTGAGAATGCAGAGTTCACTGAGAATGGAGTGGTACCATTCCGTCTCACACAGAACATTCGATCATACCTCAATCCAGTCTTTATCGAGGGTGGCTATCAAAGTTCACTGCTGGCAACTGCCATGTGTATTTCCCAAACAAAGGTAAGCTGGATAGACTCTTTGTATGCGACCCAAACAATATACTAACATCCAACCATCCAATCAAACATTCTAGGATCAACTTATCAACCTTCTCAGTCTGTACATATTCGATGAGATACTTTGTGGACACATCTCTGAGCCAATTGCCAAGACACAGAACAATCAACATCTGCACCAAGAGATCCTGGAGAGGACACTCAAGGTCATCAAACAGATGATCAACACAAGGATCAATGTCATCACCCCGCCAGTGCAGCCAGACAAGACACTGTTCCTCACACCAATCGTCAAGAAGGTGAACGAGTTGATTCAATTGTCTTCCAACTCATCAAACATAAGCCAAATGGAGTCAGTCAGCTATCCATGGCTATAACAAATATAATAAATACAAACAATATATCGATCTATATATCTCTCTCTTTATATATATGTTGCCTATGTGTTGCTACAACTTTGATCGAAGACGAGCTTGATCAATCTCTTCCTTTTGAGTGATTGGTGTCTTGGTCATCTTCTCCATGAACTCAGAGTACTTCTTGCCACGACCATCAGTCGTGGTACTTGGCTGAGGTGACGATGTTATCTGTAGCTTCCAAAGTGCCTTCAGGAACTTGTTGGTTGAAGTTCTTCTCATTACTTCCAATCCATGTTTATCTGAGTTGTGTATAGCAAGTGTTTAGTTAGATGAACTTATTCTGTGTTGGCTCGATTCGAACTTACCTTGACCATTGGCGTAGTTGAAGAAATGTACAAGTGATGCAACTGGTATGGAGAAGTTAAGGTCGGTGATAATTGAACCATTCTTCTGTTTGGCATTGCATGTGACAATGCCCAAGAAGTTGCCTTGATGATCAAACAGTCCTCCTCCACTGTTGCCAGAGTGCACAGGTGCAGTCGTTTGATAGCTGACTGCCATTCCTTCGACGAATATAATATTAGATACGATGCCATTGGTCACACTTATTGGAGGGTTCTGAGTTGGCGGCAGAAGTGGATATCCAAGCACGGATACCTCTGCACCATGCTTGACGTTGAGCAACATGTTGCAGTCGACATGGTTGAACAAAGTTGTATCCTCGTCGCGGATCTTTAACAATGCAATGTCCAAGTGAGTGTGAGAGATGTACTCGATGTTGCCCTGGAGCCATACGTGTCCCTTGATCGTCTCCTTGCCTTTCATCGCAGAGTAATCGATTCGAAGGTCGACACTGTAGTTTTTGTACATCGATGGCGGGTATGCGCCACTGATGTCTGACTTGTGGATCGAAGGTATTGACGGACCAAGCAGATGTGCATTGGTTAATATATATCCATTCTCTGAGATCAGAACACCTGATCCCCAAGTGTCTTTGAACTTGACCAATACTATCGAGTGCTTCTGTTGATCCAACCTGCTGTTGACCAGGCTGTTGCTGCCAATCCTGCTACTGATGCTACTTTTATAGTTGCGGACGAGTTGGTCCGTGTGTGAAGACATGTGAATTTGACCTTGAAGGTTGAGATTGGTGATGAATGTATGTGAAGGGATGAGTGGCGATAGATTGAAAGGTATCTTGTCATCCTTTGCTCGGATAGGCGCCGTGACCACAGCCACCAGATGACCATGAGAATCAAACACGGCAGCACCCTCGCTGCCAGGCAGACAACGTGCATCTGTGAGGAAGAGTGAAGGGTGATCGTATGGACGAGCCGCAATCGCATTACACAGTATACCACTGGATACAGAGTTGAGGAAGATTGTCGGTGAGATGAAGCCAAATGGTGATGCTATGATTGTGAGTTTCTCGCCGGTGCGCGAGGCCACCGACGTGTTGGCAAAGGTAATGGCGCGAACTGCTGGGTCGACTAATGGTGTGGTCGCTCGCAGCAGCACCAAAGACAGAGCTCTGGGCGTGCTGACGGAGAAGTATGACTTGATCTGGTCGACAATCTCAATGACCGAAGGGTGCACTGGCAACATGGATTGGTATCGACAAGGTATCCAATCCTTCAGAGGGTCATAGACACGCTCCTCGGCCACCTTGTATATTGACAGTTGGTTGCTCGTTGCAACATCATCATGTTTGATATCCTTGTTGTAATTGCACATTATGTCTATCTCTGTGTCCTTGATCATCTCCAATGAGTCATCAGAGTTGTTGGCGACACCATTAGCTGATGGACGCACCTTCAAGAATGGTGTAAATATCGATGCCGATGTCAATATCAATCCCTGCTCCTTATTAACAATGAATCCACTACAACTGAATGTTGTGCGACCATCACTAAATGAATGATGTTATCAATGTTAGTATAAGTGTGATGTATCATGTCATGTCTTGTCATGTACACATACAATGAATGCGAGAATGTTGACACTAAGCTTGATGATGATCTATTACTTCTTAATGTTGATTCCTCTGGACCTCTTACTCTGACTACCACACAACACTGCCTCAGATGGTTGATCGACTGTACACCACCTCCATCGTCATCAGCGATTACTTGAGCAATCACAGTCGACTCATCATCACCACCATCATTTCGTTGCATGATGGTTAATATATATCTTTATTATATATCTATATCTTTTTATCTATATCTTAATATAAGAACAATGTTGTTCTAACTGTTTGAATGAATGAATGAATTGTTGTTGCAGAACTGTGTTGTTGTGAAGTAGCCGTTGGTTCTTGCTCATCACCCCACACTCGACATTGCCTCCCCAACTTGAGATGAAGAGATCCCACACACCCCTTTAAGGGGAAGCCTCGATGACTCTTCTAATCTACACTCACACTAACATGTGATCTGAGATTGAACGTGAATGAAACAATCAACCAATCATTCATTGGAGTAGTGTTGGAGGTAGAGATAGATAGTACATTAGTTGTTAGTTCACAATAATCAAACAAAGAGACACACAATAGAATGAACGCATTGAAGTACATGGGACAAAGTGAGTCCATTAGAATGGATCAATTGCTGATGGGCCAACAGTATGGCTTCTCTGTTGACCAGCTTATGGAACTTGCTGGTCTAAGTGTGGCAGCATCCGTCCAGAAATGTTATGGGTCATTGGCTAGATCACCAAAGAGAGTACTAGCAATATGTGGTCCAGGAAGTATGTAACTATTCATTCATTCATTCATCCACATCATCGAACTCATTCAATCATTCAATCATTCATTCATTAGACAATGGAGGTGACGGACTTGTTGCCTCAAGACATCTTGTACACTTTGGTTATGCAGTAGATGTACTCTATCCAAAGAGAACAGATAAGGACTTGTATAAGGTATGATCAACATCATCATTCAGGTTCAACATTATCCATTGATGACACTAACTAACATGTTTGAATGAATGAATGGTCAGAACTTGGTACTTCAATGTCAACATGTTGGTATTAGCTTCTTGGATAACATGCCAGCAGAGTCTGAATTGACATCAAGATATGGATTGGTTATAGATTCAATCTTTGGTTACAGCTTCAAAGGTGATATTAGAGCACCATTCGACTCGATTATAAAGACATTGACGGGATTGAACTCACAATCATTGCCAATTGCCTCTGTTGACATACCATCGGGATGGGATGTTGAGCAAGGCAATGTCAACAACACATTCACGCCAAGTCTGCTCATCTCTTTGGCCGCTCCCAAGAAGTGCGCCGAAAGCTTTAAAGGTACTCACTACCTTGGTGGACGATTCCTTCCACAATCATTCCTCGATGAGTTCCAACTCAACTTGCCTCAATACCCTGGTGCAGAGCAATGTGTAGACATCTCTCTGCAGCCATCCTCATCCCTCTAGAGAGTGTCAATCAATCAGTTAATAATAATAAACTATTTTGAGAGTCTATACGATTGTTTAATTAAATGTGGAGGAGGATGATGGCTGTGACAATGTAACCAACTTCCTTTCCTCTCCTCTCCAAGACTGGCCAACAAAGGGCGTGCTTAGAAGATGGCAGCAACGATGGGAACCAATATAAGGACAATGCTGGCAGCAAGTCTGGAACCAGCGTTTTTGCTGTCACTCTCCTGGATGTTGTCGGTCTCAGTGTCTGGCTTGTTGTTGTTGGTTGGCTTGTTGTTTGGCTTGTTGTCAGTGACTGGTGGGACTGGCTTGTTGTCAGTCTCCTCGGGGTCTGGCTTGTTGTCAGTCTCTGGAACAGTCTCTGGGTCTGGCTTGGTCTCTGGATCTGGCTTAGTCTCTGGGTTTGGCTTGGTCTCTGGCTCTGGCTTGGTCTCTGGAGCGGGCCATGCACCTGGGGTGACACGGACGGCTGAGGGTGGGATGTTGCCGTATGGGCCTGGAGCGACCTTCATTCCGTGCTTGGCGTTGTCCTCCTGCTGCTGCTGGAGACGGTAGAGGTACTCGCGCTTCTCGTACTCGGTCTGGATGTCCTGCTGGAGCTTGAAGACGTTCTGTTGGGAGACGAACTTCTTCTGGGCAACTGGGGCGGCACCGGCGGACACCTTGACGGTGAATGTTTGCCACTTGTCATCCGACTTGACGGCGTAGGAGTAGGTTCCGATGCGGTTAAAGATGTGTGAGACGGCATTGCCTCTCATCTGGTAGTGCTTGTTGTTGTCATTGACGTGGATCTCGTGCAGGGCCTTGTCACGGGGCACCCAGGTCAGCGTGTCTCCGGCCATCAAACTGACCTCGGCGGGGATGCCGCTAATGGAGAGCACCACCTCCTTGTTGGCGCCCTCTGACAATACAACAGTGGCTAGACAGCACAGTACAGCCAAAATTACTAGCTTGATCATTCTATACTCTCTATCTTCTCTTCTTCTTTTTAAAGAATTATATTGTTATGGTGTTATGGTTGTTGTTTGGTTTGTTTAACGAGTTTGTGTTTAGAGTTTGGTAGTAGTTTGAGTTTTAACTTCGAGTTATCTATATAAGTGGAGGGGAGGGAGGGGAAGTAGGTAGCAAGGGTTAGTATCATCCTAATATATTATAATATCCTTCCACTAATAAATAATATAAATAATAATTACCAATAGTTATTATCTCTGTATCTTCTTTCTCTCTTCACAATCTGGGTGGATACTATTATAATGTAACAAAGGGTATGTTTGAAGGATAGGTAGGAGTGATGTTAAATGGATGCTTGGCAAGGTGAACAATGGGTACTCATTCATTCACTCATTCACTCAATAGTAGTATCATCGCTACTTACAGCTTGCTTGCTCGTGTGCCATCACCTACCTTACCAATATACCTCTACTTTACCTTTGGCTTGATATGGAGGTGATGTTTGGCGATGATGGTGATGTGCTTGCTTGCTTGCTTGATTGATTGATTCCATGTATGTATGGTGTGCCACCATCACCTCTACAGCCACAGATACTACTTAATACTCCAGTTCTAAGTAGCATGGCCTCATACACATGATACACATGCAAGAAGGGTATATCCTGTTACTGCTGATGCTGTTGTTGTTGTTATTGTAGTTACACAAATATGCTACTCTGATCAAATGTATGAGTGATTGAGTGTTTGGGTGAGTGAGTGAGTGCGTGGTACATCCACTGTGATGCATTCATTCTCCAGTTGTGTGGGTGCTCGCCTCGTTGGGGTGTGGCAATATGTGGCTACCTACATTCAATCTACTACTCCATGCTTTTGGATAAGTGGGTACTCACTGTATGCGCACTAATGTTACTTCACTTCACCTCTAAGTATCATCCATCGTAACACACAACACAGTGAATGAATGAATGAATAAATGAATCATTCCTCTGAAGTTGTTGTTGGATGGTTGGTTGCTTGCTTGCTTGCATAGATGGATGGATGGAGATGGATGGATTCTCTTTATCTCTCATTTAGTGTGTGTGTTACTGTTGCATTGGAATGGCCCTCATGGTAGTGTGTGTAGGTGGTGTCACTACAAATGGACTCACAGATAACAACAACACCTTTATCAAGTTTATGTACTCAATCCTTCAACTCTACTCTACTCTGCTCTACTCTACGATATGTTGATCAACTCCAACAATCCTCCAATCCCTTCTTGAATGATAATGATAATTATTTCTAAGATTAGATTGATAGAACTGAACTGTACTCTGACCAATATAATATAATTGTTTGTTGAAAGACTGGACAAACATTCATTCGGTTAGATGGACCGTCACAACAACGTTTCTGATTAGGTGCGCATACGTTTTATTTGAATGATCAAAGAAATTGTATGTGGACAATTTTAGATCTATTTTTTTGGAGGTGCCTACCCATCGATGGTTGGTTTTGTTTGTTGGAATGCTCCAGGTCTGATGATGACCCTTGCGATCAAATTTTGAGTATTGGGTAAGGGAGGATACCTGACTTTTTGGTACCTGTTTCTCCAAACTGCATCTACATCGTCAACAATTGTAATTTAATTCTCCAAACCGATCAACAGATATATACATACATATTATTATCCTTTATTTATTTATTTATTATTTATTCATCTATTCATCTATTCATTCATACATACATACATACATTCAACAGTTTGTAGTAATAGGTAACATCACCATCTGGAAGTAAATTATTAAAAGTAGGTTAATCACAACAACCCTTCAATCAATCAAATAGACAGAATATATTAGTGTATTATAAGATTAGAGGGAGAGATAGAGTGTACCCTTTTGATCTTGACGAATGTCGTTGACAAAGTGTTTGTTTATGTGTGGTATATGATAGTGTTTGTTTGCTGGTGTGTGTGTATGTTTGGTAGTGATTGTTTATTTGAATAAACGACACACTCACACTACAAGATCTAGGGCTTAGTCCTTTTGGCATCAGTCGAGGGCATAGACGCCCCTTCATCTCAACACTCTTCAAGATCTCAGTCGACATTGTTCAAAACAGTTTGTTTGATGGTGTTTAAGTGTGACTGAGTGAGTTAGTGAGTGATGATGTGTAATCAATGTCATTCAATCAAATCGATTACTAATCTATAATACTTAGTTCTTAATAATACATTGTAGCAGTAGTAGTAGTAGTAGTAGCTATAGTTGTGTAGAAGTAATTGGAACAAAGAAAGAAATAAAGAAAAAGACAAAGGAATGAGCGACACTGGCACAGATGAGAGAGCCGGAAGAAGGACTTCTCCAGCTGTGATTGCAGGTACTGGAGCGAGTTCACATATCCCAACAGGTCATTCATCGATGCGTATAGGTCAATCACCTCTCAAACCATCAGCCAATACCAACACCAACAATAGTAATAATGGTGGTAACAACACCAGCAGCACCAACACTTTGACGACACCACCAAGAAGGACACACTCGGCTTCAGTGTCGGTGATGATGGGCGCGCATAACCATCATTCGTCATCGGCTTCGAGCGATTCCCCATCGACGCCACAGTCACCAATCATAACACCGGGCACTGCCTCTCCGACATTGTCGGCTGATTCATCGCCTGCTGCTGCCGCCCCGGCTTTGGTTAATGGCGGGGCTGCCTCACCAGGACTCGTCTCGTCGGCACTGCCGCCACGACCAAACAAACTGGCACCAAAGCTTGCCCCGCGATCAGCATCAACATTCAAAATCACGACATCGCCAAGCTCATCATCGATGTCACTCAACACCAACGTCAATGACCACGACTCGGACACTAGCAGCTCAATTGGCGACAATAACTACGATGAGAAGGATCTCATCGAACAAAAGGATGATGACGACGACACTGATGAGGAGATCGAAGAGATGCACGACAACTTTTTGAAGGAGCTCGGACTTGGCAATGCGGACAAAATCAATCAGTTGAAGGAGCAGGAGAAGAGAGAGCTCGAGATGATGGCAGGAGGTACAAAGTTCAGAGTGACCAGATGCTTTGTTGGTCTTGGACCATCGGGCGCATCGCCCTCATCACCTACTCCAACTCCAGCGTCAGCATCGGCACCAGCAACATCACCAACACCATCACCATCATCAGCAGCCACCACCAATAACAACGCACCAAATCAAAATGCCAACAACCTTAAATCAAGCCAATCTAGACAGGCAGCCTACAATCCAAGGTACTCGATATATCGTCCAGTGGCGCCACCAAAGAAGCCACTGCCTCCACCACCTCGCAAACCAGCCGCCGGCGCCGTCAAGCAATACACCAAAGCACAAGAACAATCAGCAATCCGTATCCAACGATGTTACAGACGTTACAAACAGATGTTACCCTTTAAGAAGCTAAGTAAGTGCCCTTCAATCAACCATCCGATCCAATCAATCTAACCTTGTTCCAAACAAACAGAGATACTGTACAGATATAGATGGAACATTGTACAAGAGATTGCTAGTACGGAGAGAACGTATCTGAGGACTCTGGAGCAGTTGTCCAACTTGTTCATCGAGCCACTGAGGAAGAATGGCATTGTGAGCCCAGACGACGTCAAGTTCATATTTGGTGGCATCGACGCCATCATCGCCATCAACAGACAGCTGCTCAGCGACATTGAGTACATCATCGACAAGTCGCGCTGGACGCCATACTCCATCCTGGGCAAGTCGTTCACGACGATGGGCGTCTTCCTCAAGGCCTACACCGACTATGTCAAGAACTTTGACTCGTCGCTGCGTCGTCTGGAAGCGTGCAACAAGGACATGAAGTTTGTGATGTTCATCCGTCAGGCAGAGGACCGCATCAACCCTCGCTCGCGTCTCGAATCACTGCTGATCACGCCCGTCCAGCGTATTCCACGTTATGTACTATTACTGCAAGACCTACTCAAGCACACTGAGAGCACTCATCCAGACTTCCTTCACATCTCTGAAGGACTTAAAGTGATCAAAGAGGTGGCCATCTCTATCAACGACACCAAGAGACGCGCTGACAACTCACTCAAAGTCATTGAGGCACAGAACAAGTTGGTTGGAAAGTTCCCTGTATGTATATACCTTTCAAGGATCACGCGACACTCGGCACTGACACTGACTCACCAACTCTCATTCAGAACCTTGTGGTGGCGGACAGACGATACATTCATGAGGGATTCCTGATGCATGGCCCATCCAACGCCAAGGCCAAGCGTGTATATGTATTCCTCTTTAACGACATTCTATTATTATCAAAGCCATCGACAACAGCCAACATAGCCAACATATTTAGCAAGTCCAAGTTCAAGTTCCTCAAGATAGACGACCTCAAGCCAAGTCCAAACATCTCAGACATACCAGGCAATCGTAAGTGTCTATTGGACTTCACTCAATCATACATACCATACTCACAATCAATCAACTATACCAGCTATATTGTCATTCGCGTTTGATGTTGAGTTGCAATCGGACACTCATACATTCATGGCGGATAGTGATGAGACAAAGAAGTTGTGGATGTCGCACTTTAAGAAGGTGTTTGAAGACATCAACAACCTCCAGCCCAACAACCTGACACTGGACAAGAGGGCAGTGGAGAAGGCCGATCAAGCCAAGACCTACATCGACAACTATTTCGCCAACATAAGTATGTTTAGCTCAAGCTTGATCAATCAATCAATCGATGCTAACCAATCAATCATTCAAACAGAGGCCAAAGGAAGAGTTACTAGAGGTGGAACACTGAGAGGAGGTGTCCAGATTGAGGTGGACGATGAGAAGGTACCACAGGAACCAGAACCAGCTGGCGGTGAACGACAGATATCTAGACAGCCAACATTCCATACAATGACTATTCTTCAGAAGGATGAGCGATTGAAGGGAATGGCCGAGGAGACCAGCCAGCTCAAGATGGAGAACTTGAAGTCCGAGCAACACAACCACCACATCGCAATCCAGAACTCACTGACGCTCAGCCAGGTCAATGGAGGCAATCCAAACCTGCCACATCATCCCAGCACTGGCAGCGGCAGCAGCAACAATACCAGCGGYCACAGCCACACTCACTCATCAGGAGGTGAGAGCAAGTACTCAACACTGAGGCTGATTGGATCGGTGGGCAGGTCCACGTTTAGGAAGTCGGATGTCGTCACGGAGGAGCATCCAGACGGCACGGCCACCATCTCTGAGAAGAAGAGGACAGGTCCACCATCTCTCAACAAGATCTTCTCATCAATCCAGCTCAAAGACAAGGACAAGGAGAAGGAGAAAGAGAAAGAGACCACCAAGGCAAAGACTGCGCCTCCTGCACTCGGCCTGCCGCCTCTCAATGGCGGTGGAGCCCCTGGTGGCAATAAGAGTATGCTCAACCTATCATCGTTCAGTAATGGAGGTGCCGGTGGCGGTGCCGCTGGTGGCAACAAGAGCACACTCAACCTCTCAGCGTTGAACAACGAACTCAAGAACAGACAGAGTGGACATTAGGACCCTTGGAAGCAGTTCCAACCCTGTATCATACATAATATATATAATATATATCCCATCCATCCATCCATCCAATCAATCAATCAAACCATGTACATTTATATATCTTGATTGTTAACTTAACAGATTAGTGTGATGATTTATTCGTCATCCTCCTCATCAATGTCCTCGTCTTCATTGTCGCCAGAGGTCTCAGCCTTGACATCCTCCTGCAGCATTGTGTACTCTCCGTTGTTCCAGAAGCCAATCAGGTTGAACTTAAAGTCTGACAGCTTCATGTCGAACAGCTGCAACAGTCTGGCTTGGTCTGGTGTGAGGGCGACGCCGGCAGTCGCCAAATCAAACTCGCGCTCCAATAAAATCACTCCGTTCTTCAGCGAAGTAGGCATGCCCAGCTTACGCAGGTAGGTCTCCTGAGTGTGTGGCATATCAATCTTGCCCTCTGGTCTAGTAATGGTCTCCTCTGGGATGAATCCAGCTCTTGCAAAGTCATTCTCTTTGTATGTGTTGAAGTATCTGTTTATGTGCGCGATCGAGTTGGCATGATTGATTGAACGAATGATTGGATGAATGAATGATTGTTAGACCTCTGTGTATCACTCTTGCCCTGATATAATCAATGATGATGCATACGATAAAACAGTGTCTTTAGAGTCGTTGGTAAAGAATAGACAGCACTCGCCAGAGTCCTGGAGTTGTGCGGCCAACTTGTGCAAGCCGGGCTTGTTCTCCTCGGCATCACTGCGACCGAGACCGATGGCCAAGACCTTCTTCTTTCCAAAGAGGAATCTGCTGTTGGACCAATCGGCACGTGCCTGCTTCAGATGGTTGTTGCGAACGTTGTCAAATGATATCAGGTAGATGTATTCGTACTGCTCCACACACTCTCTGACGGTGGACACCAGGCGCTTCTTCTTCTCGCCTGGGTTCTTTGTGACCTTTGTCAATGAGACAACTCTATTTCTCTTTGATTGTACCATTATTATGTATGTATTATATTATATATATGTATGTATATGTATGGTTGTATGGTGTAATGTAAGTTGTTGGTGACGTTTTGCTAAGATTATGTTATTCGTGTTTTTGAGTGCGACACAAAAAGTCGAGTGAAACGAACGATTGATCAAAATAATAAAATTAAATGAAAATAATCATTGATGCTAAACAACTTAGGGTAAGGGTAGGGTAAGTTTTCAAACTTGAACTTTACCTTCCTTCATATTACCTCTATCTTATAAACATCCCCAAACACAACATATAATCAAATGGATGTGAGTACATCGATACACACATAATAATACAGTAATGGTAATACCAGGATCGATCGATGTATTAGACTATCCCTATCTCTATCCTTTATCTTTCTTGTATGAGTATGTATTGTGTAGGTGATTGATTAGGATGGGATGGTCGGACAGAAAGACGAAGGCAACGAAGACAACAACGCCATAATCTTTGGAATATGTCCATTCAATGATGGATGGTTATTTTGATGTCAATGGAGCGTGTTGGGACTTATCTTAAATACATCATTCATTGGTGTGTTCAGGATTACACCAAAAGTCATCGGCAATTGGACAAGAAACAACAATCGTATGATATCTGACACGACAAGACAAGGCAATGATGTCTTGTTTGTTTCGTAGTCTACAACTATTTCAATACTCAATACTGTTCTTTCAACTTTGTAAACAAGTTCTTTGCTGTGTCGGTTCGACACTTCCCACTCATTCGTTGTTGGTGTGTGTTGTTGCTCTCTTCTTCACTGATGTTCTCCTTTCTCTTTACGTATTATGTACACAAGTGAGTGACACTCTCGGCAGCACAAGTCTTTGTGTTTAAGTAGGCCATCATCTCCACATTTTTGATCATATCTTTGTGTGGGCCTTCGTCATCGGGATCCAAAAAGCCGTTTCGAATTTTGCAGCTTGTTTGGCACCTCTTTGCATCAAAGATCTTACACAGCTCCGGGAAGAAGTGTCATTAATCTATGTCGTAGACATGACATGATCATGTAAGGCAAAAGTCGTGATCGTTTGGCGATCATAGTCACCATAATATGGGCAGGCCTCAGTAGCAGCTGGGATACACATTTTGGCCAGCCCACTACGCTTCGTTCGCTTTGGCCAAGTCAAGAACTGTAGGCCAAGGGTCGGACACTGGCACCGACATACTATTCTTCCAACACACACTATACTTCTCCTTGCTTCCTTATTATTGACGAAGAGATACATGTGAACTGTCTCCTTCATTCGTTGCCTTTCTTCGTGTGACATCCTTGACACCTTTTCTTCCAATTGTCCCACCATAACAATCACACTTACCTTTTTCTCTTTCTCTTTATTTAATATTATTTATTATCTCTATCCCTATCTCTCTCTACCTCTCTATCTCTTTTTTCTCCCTCCCCTCCTCCCTCTCTCCCTTTAAAGATGGCCACAACAACAACTCAACCATCCAACTCCATTTTTCTTACCTTTATATATATATTGTTGACAATCACCTTGCTGTGTAAGAATTAATTAATTAATAATTTCTTCACATCTTCGTGTCCTATCTCTCTATCTCTATCTCTATCTCTTTCTCTCTATTTCTCTATCTCTCTCTACTCTATCACTCTTTTGCCAACACAGTTCTAACCCTCCACTTTACTCCCACACTCTCCTCTCATTCATTCAATTCCTCTAAATATCCTATCTCTCTATCCCTCTCTCTCTCTCTCTCTCTATCTCTCTTCTACTTCTCTCTATCTCTACTTCTCACTCTCCTTCTATTCTATTCTTTGTTTTAATTCTTTATTTTATTCTCTGATTGATTCTTTGGCTAATTACAGATAATTCCAATTTTAATGGAGTTAATGCTGCAGGATCTGATATATTGTTGGTCAGGTACTCTGTACCACAAAATGGATACGTCCAGACTGGTGGAACATGTCAACCAATATTCTATATTACATTGAGCGGTCAATCCACTATCGATGTTGGCAGCATCAGTTTGCTGGCCAACTCGATGTTTACATCATTGAGTGTTACCGCTGTCGATACACAGAGTAGCACTCGTCAGATATTTAAGCTTAGTGCCAGTGCATCCCCAGTTGGCGTGCCAACCAACATGACTATCAATGTCCAATCACAACAATTCAAACTTGGACCATATATCTGTGATGGTATGTTCATACTTATCCATCAATCAATCAAACTATATCTAACTTTAATCCAAGACTTCACCTCATCCGAGTTCAATATTACAAAGACCAGGACACCATATCTGATGAATGGCTACATGTATGTCTTGGCCGAGCTCAACTCTAATCCATCGGTCTTCATGACAACCAACTCTTTCAGTTGCAAGACCAAGCTTGCACAGTATACCTGCCAGGTCAGCCAACTCAACAAACTGATATCCAATCAGTTGGTACTCCAGATAGGAGTCATTCCACCCTACAACAAATTATCGCCAACTAATCCAATCGAAACAACTATCAGTTACACTGGACTGCCATCAATAACTCTTTTAATTCCAAATGTATTCCCTCCATTTTGTAAGTATCACTCCATCTTCCAATCAATCAATTATTCAATCAACTAACATCAATCATTCAATCAAAATAGCATCCATAACAACAACAACATCAACTGCTGGCAAGGTATATCCACCAGCCACAGTGAAACAAGACTATCAATATGCTGCACAGTCTTTGGTGCATGTGGTTGATGTCCCCAACTCAGAGTCCATGTTGCTTGCCTACTCATCATCGACATACAGCACCTACACTGCTGTAAAGAAGAATGTATCAACTACCACATACATCAACGTAGTTCCATTCAGCCAGGCACCAATCAAGTCCTACCTTCTCGACCGTTCCAATACCACCCCAATATCTACAGTCTCTGGAACTTACACCAAGTTAAGTATGTACATCACTTCCTCCCATTCAATCAATCAAATATTAACAATCATTTACAATATTAGCTGGTAACCTTCAAAGTCTTCAAATTGACAATGCTAACTATGATAGTGGATCAGACTCAATGATTGTTGAGGTTGATGCCAAGTTTGGTACACTGTCATTGTTTGACTTTGTTTGTACTATTCCTGCCTACAACAATAGGATTGTTACAATGCCAATGCTCCAACCTCAGACTGGCTCATCATTCAAGTTTGATGAGTTTGAGTACAAGTACACCTTCTCGCTCTCCAAGAACCTGGCTGGCGATGTCCAACTGAATGTCCCACAGATAACAGATAGCCAGCCGACTACCTACTCGTTGTCCACCAACAGCAAGCGTATGTCCATTGACTCATTTATTCATCGTTCAATCATATTAACAATAGCTCATTCATAATTAGAATCGTCAATTCGTGTTAATGACCTCAAGGTGATCCCTGCCGAGTGGAACACATACTTGTTGAGGGTAGACATCACTTCACAGTACTACGTCCAGGCCATCACTGTGTCGAACACCTTCAGCTTGAACCAGTCCCATCTGATATCTGGTACCGGATACAATGGAGTGTTTGAACGTCTCTGCGAGTATACCTCACCTCTCCCATACAATGTTGTTGTAATGGATGAGCTTGGAGGCACTGTTACCGTGACCACAGACATCTACACTCCAAACAACGTACTGGATAGCAGCCTACATATCTTTACCGTGCTCAACATCACCTCAGTGCAATTCGCCAACAACAATCTCAATCTCGTGGCCACCCAAGTGAACAACACTATGTACGTTGGACTGACCAACCCGCACCCCTATATGATGCCTGTCCTGTCCTTTGACAATGACCGATCTCTCCAGTTCACTGGTTTCTTCAACGCCTCGCTCGGACAGTTTGTGTTCAACTTCTACACTCCAAGTAACTTCCTGTCTGGCCAATGCCAGTACTACATCTACAGCGGCAACTCACTCATTCCTTCGAGTGCAGTCGTAGCCCAGGTCGGACCAAGTGCCATGCTCAACATCACCTCGTCCCAAGGTGATATCATGCCACCAATGATCACAAGAATCCAAGCCGTTCCATCAACAGGTGTCATCACTCTGTCGGGATCCGTCTCACCAAGCTCGAGAGACCCAACCAACATGGGCTGGCAGCTGACCATTGTTGACCAGATCAACGGATTCTCGCATGGCTCAATTGACATCATCTCAGACATTGAGCCCAATGCATACACCGTCCAGTTCGACACGTCCGACCTGATAAATGGCAACATCTACAATGGAGTGTACTCCGTCACAATGGACATGTACAAGACTCGTGCATCCACCTTCACCTTGACCAATGTCATACTCTATGATACCAAGGGTGTCACTCACAAGACATTCAACCCAATGTCCACCATCTACGCGGGACCCTATGCCGACCAACTGTTCATCAGGACTTCGTCGAGTGACCTGTCCATTGCCGGAACTCCAAACATCGAGCAGTTCGACCTGACTACCACCACTGTCAATGTTGGCGGTACCAACAGGAATGTATCCATGACCCTCCAGTTGAAGGATTCTGGCTCTGGAGTGTCCCAGCGCCACTCTCCATACATCTACCTGACCTCGGAGACATTGGAGACAGTGCGCATCCGATCGGTTCGCTCTGGCACTGACACCTTCACAGTCAACTACCAACTTCCATTCGGTTTTGGTGGTGGCAAGAAGTTGTTGATGTCTGTGAATGGATTCATGGACAATGACCAGAACTACAAGTCATACAGTGCGTTGGAACTAAAGAGCAAGAGTATGCCATACTACATCTCAACGACATACGATCACTCCACACCAATCATCGAGTCGTCTTCAGTGTTGTCCGTTCGTGGTGGCTACCTTGCTCTGTACGGCAGGAACTTCAACCTCGACCCAGCATTGACAACGGCCACCATCAACTATGGCAATGGATACGTACCACTTGAGCTCAGCTTCGTGTCGGGTATCCATCTGCAGACCATCAAGGTGCTGCCAGTCAACACATCATCCATTTCTATTGTCATCAAGTCCAACGGAGTCAAGTCTGCACCATGGACAATCATCCCATCCAACATCCCAGCCCTGCTCCCTCCTCCCCCTCCTACTCCCGCCCCAACTCAGACTCCAACTCCAACACAGACACCAACGCAAACACCTACTCAAACACCATCACCAACTCCAACACCAACTACTCCGCCACCAACTCCCAAGCCACCAGTGATCCCAGGTGTCGACTGCCCCGGCTCACCCCCATGCAACAATCGTGGCAACTGCACCCTGAATGGCTGTGTGTGCTTCAATGAATGGACCGGTCCAGAGTGCTCGTCCAAGGCCGTTCCCATCGATCGTCCAGTTATCAACCCAGACGGACCCAAGTCCGGCTCTTCCCTACAAGATGATCTTGATCATACCAACATTCTCAAGTCCATGATCTCAATCTCTGAGATAAAGGAGCTCAGCCCATCCGATGAGGTCGTCAACAGCTTCAAGTTGGACCAATGGACCGCTTCCAATGGCTCAGCAGCCGGTGCCGTGGTCTACACAGCCACCCTACCAGGCCGCGACACCCAAGTCAATATCACCATCCAATTCTTCAGTGACGCTCACAACTACACGTTCGGAGATGTGCCCAGCCAACTGCCACAAGCCTCGTCCAAGGTCACCATCGAGCTGACTCACTTTGACTTCAAAAGCACACTCAACTCGCTCCAAGTCATCACCGAGGTGTCTCTTCAGGGTCAGCTAGAGAGTGGTTGTTCGTCCACCGACATCGGAACATCACGTGGCAATCGAGATGATGTCCGCTGGATCAAGCTCAACATCAACAGCCAGAGTGTCTATGCCCAGTTCTCACCTGTTGCCATCGTAGACAACAGGACAACTGTTGTAGTCAACAAACGACTGCCTGGCTCCAACGAGTCCGACTCTGTCCAATACCGTGGCTTGAAGATCGGCACCGTTATACCACAGTACAATGACTCTGTTGTTATCGATCCTGATTTCAGTCATCTATTCGATGTGTATGAGCCTACAACCGATGTTAGTGATGAGAAGTGTGTTGTACCTGCTTCGAAACCAAACAACATCTGGAAGATTGCATTGATTGCCGTTGGAGGATTCATCGTTGTACTTGGTCTAGTACTTGGAGGTATACTTCTCCATCGCAAGCGTAAGCTTGCACGTATCTTCATGCGTGATATGGAGTTGAAGTTAGCCAGAGCCAGCACGATCAACAAATAAACATCTTGTTTCCAAACCCTACCCTTGCCCTCAACCCTTGCCCTCGCCCTTGCCCTCTAACAATTCGACTTTGCAAGTTGAACATGATTTGATGAGCTCATTCGTAAGAGTTCATGCATGGTCCATTCATTGATTGATTGATTAAGAGGAAGGATAGGATGTTGCTGTTACAGAGGTCAACAACAAGGACGGCAGCAACAGCAATATGTTCATCATCAACATCATTAACTAGATGGCTGAGGCCGACTTGGTCATCTTTGTCATTGCACTCAACCAGAGGATGTCCTCTGTCTCTCTCAACACTCAATCATCATCACCATCATACATACTCTACAACTACATCAACAACAACAACATCTACATCACCATCAACATCAACATCAACATCAACAACTATTGATGAACAACAACGATTAACAGACTCTGATGAAGATGTACATTCAGCGTTGTTACGTCAATACTGCAATCATAATACATTCAAAGAGCTGTTCGATATACGTGAACTTTACATCAATGGAAGAAACTCATATGCTGAGAAGAGGTATGTGTAGTCAATCACACTCCTCACTTCCTCGCTACCTCCATCACTCACTCATTCAATCAATCACTCAACTCAATCATACTTAGACTTCAGATGTACTTGATGAAGGAGGCACATGTAAAGGATAAACAACACAGCAAGATGGTACACACGATATATAATTGGATACTACAGAAGAGAAGAGGAAAGATAGGAGCAGTGTTGGAGGACTTTGTTCGATACTACATAGCACAGCGCGATAATGATATGCTGGTCGTATGCTTCGAGACGTACTCCTGGTGTGGCCCGACACCCTTACTCAATGATACGATGTTGGAGGATGTCTCTGACTACATATTCGAGACAAAGGATGCCCTCCTGCTCAAGAGTCTGAACCGCGCCGACGTTGCTCAGCACTTGTTGGTGCGCGCCTTTGAGCGCGGAGGCACACGGCTTCAATGGGTAAAGGATTGCGTTGGCCAGAATCATCTCTCGTCGGTGCTACACACGCTCATCGTCTACAATCAGACCATGGCGAAGGATACCCTGCCCGCCAACAAGGTCAAGACGCGTCGCCACGAGGAGCTGTTCCAGTGGCTGCGCATTATGTTGTGGAAACAGCCCACCGAGGATTATGCGTTGCGCGCGGCTCACGATCCGCGCCGTCATTGGCTGAGCAAGGTGATCTCCACATTCCTCAAGTTGGACTCTTATCAACTGGCGTTGGACTGGTACGCTCGTGGCGTCAACATGCTGGCCTTTGCCAATTATGCGCCATTCGCCGTCTATCACAAGCTGCGGAACCAGGATGGGATGGCTGAGCATTGGATGCTCATTGGTGGTCCGTCGTTCAATGAGGAGGCCTGTAACAGGGCCAGCAGCAGCTACCTGACCGAGCTGATGGATCCGCTTCTCAAGGGCGATGACATGAAACGCCTGGCCTCGATGCGCCAGGGTGGACAGTTGGCGATCGACGCCGACACAGCGCTGGACATGTATCTTGAGGACAACGATGTCGAAGCGATCATAGACCTGCTCAAACGACACTACTTTGTGACAAAGGAACTGCCGCGCGACCAGCTGATCATAAAGTGCGCATTGGCCATCTACAACTCGGTGCCCGACCTGTATGGCGAGTTCCTGCGCATCGTTCCACCCGCTCTCTCGCCTGTGTTTATCAACCCGAGATTCTTCTCGCATGCGATCCAGAACGACCTGGCGCTAGGCGTGCGCGGACTAGAGAACCTCACACCTCTTCAGTCAAAGGCGATGGAAGACTCATGGGACACGCCACTCAACGACATTATCATCAATCTGGTTCTCAGCAATAGGTTCAGCCTGCTAGTGCGCATCTTGGACACGCGACCCAAACTCCACATCTCATCACTCAACACCATTGGCAGCTGTCTGCTTGCCAACCTACATCAGCCCGCAGTGCAGGGCTTGGTCGACACGATACTCTCGCTGTTGCCCGCCAAGTCCTTGTCTACGCCCCACACCAACCTCATCATTAAGATGCACATGGAGCGTGGCGAGGACGCCATGGCCGTGGAAGTCTTCCACACAATGCAGGGTCCAAAGGATCTGCTCACCTACCGTCTGAGCGCGCAGCTCCTCCTTCGCTCACTGGTGCCCAACGAGCTGCTGACTCTGGACAGGTTGGACACTTTCTATGGGATCGTTCGTGGCCGTCCCCTGCCCACCAACGATCTTACACAGACCGATTACGCCACGGTGTTTGAAGAGTGCGCCAAGAAGAAACAGAATGCAGTGATTCGCGAGTACTACGAAAGAGCCCTGAGGCGCGAGTCGACAGTGTTCCGCGTGCACAAGGACAACATTGATCAGCATCTGATCCTACTCATTCTGCAATCGCTGGACAGTGCTGGAGCACGCTGTCGTCTGTTCAGATCATTGTTTGATGTGAAGCGAATGACATCAATCACACCAAAGATCTATGGCATGTTGAAGCGAGACAACAACACCGTTAGGGATCCACATCTGAGTGCCATTCTAAGAACGTATCCACCGAAATCTATACCACCGAGCCAACAAAGACCAACACCACCCGACGAACCAGTTGTCAGCCAGCTTAGTGAGGACAAGATCATATCCTTCCTCTCCAGTCGACTCAACATTCATGTTAAATAAATATATAATATATATAATTATTATTATTGACCAAGTCCAAGGGACTGTGTGTCATTGGTTGATGTCCTTGGACGTCTTGGATCGTAGATCTCCGATTCCACACACGTCATGCGTTTTGATCATATGATCGTGTGTGGGAGATGGGGTTTGAATGATTGAGTGCGAACGAACCCACTCCCCAGAACGCGCTCAAATTGGTCATTCAATCAATCACGTGTTCTTGGTTTTAGCAACAACTATAAATATATTATATAAATAACTATTATTGTATATGTGATTGAGATGAGCTCAACTCAATCACAATCATTATCTTCATCAATGAATGGTGGAGGCAGACAGGCTACGAATGCGACAGCGTCAAAGATACCACTGCCACCATCATTGAAAGCTCCATCGTCAAGAACTCAAACACAGGTCACAATAACACCGACTTCATTATCATCATCGATGGGACCATCATCATCATCGTCTTCGTCGTCATCATCCACCACAACTCAGACACCACACTCAGCACCATTGCTGTCTGTTCACGATCATGGAGCGACATTGACTACCAAGAGGCGATCATCATCATTGACCAATTCAATCGGTCCATCACCTTCGGCCGCTGGCGCAACGGGTTCAACCAGTAAACTACCTCGAAGACTCTCAATGAACGCGTCTCCCCTAGCTTTAGGCGCATCCCCATCCACTCCGCCACATTCGCCACGTGCACCTTCCCCAGCTGGCATCAAACAGACCCATCCTCAACCCTCCTCACGCGCACCCTCGCCCTGCGTGTTTGATGGCACCAGTTCGAGGGACGACTCGGTCGTCAAGGTGATATGCCGCTTCCGTCCCGAGACTTTTGATGAAGGCTTGTTGGACAGTGCGCCAGACAAGCGAATCGTCTTCTCCAATGACGGTGCATCAGTTACTGTCAACAATGGAGCAAAGACACTATCATTCAAGTTCTCCCGCGTTCTTCAGCCAATGATCAGTCAGGAGCGAGTCTATCAACTAGTTGGTCTCCCACTGGTTGAAGATGTAGTCAATGGTTACAACGCGGCCATCATTGCCTATGGTTGCACTGGTACGGGTAAGACCTACACGATGGTCGGTCAGCTAAAGTCAGACCTGATTCAGCACGACACTTTACAGGACATGGAAGACTCGATCAGTGGAGGTGGAGAAGGTGTCGTCGCTCCACCCATCGCGCCCGATGAACATTGGGGCTTGATCCCACGCACCATGCGTCAGCTATTCCAGCGAATATCAGAATCGTCCAGACAATACAAGTTCCAGCTCAAGGTGTCTTACATCGAGGTGATACAGGAGAAGGTGCGTGATCTATTGGCCGACAACAAGGCCGACCTGGAGCTGCGACTGGTCGATCAGGGCTTCAGCGTGCCCGATGCCGTGCAGCTCGAGATCACCCACATCGAACAGGTGACCAAGCTGATTGAGTCTGCTTCAGCTCGTAAGGCCGAGTCACGTGGACACATACTATTCCTGGTATCGGTGAACCGCGAGGATGTCGAGACAAAGGACATCGTCAACTCATTGCTCTACATGGTGGATCTCAGTGGCTCAGAGTCTGTGTCAACGACACGCGCGACAGGTCAGCGATTGGACGACGCAAAGTCAATCAACAAGTCACTCTATGCTCTGGGTGGAGTCATCGAGGACATTGCCAAGCGTTCAAAGCACGTACGATATCGCGACAGCAAGTTAACACAACTGCTTCAGAACTGTCTGGGTGGCAACTCCAAGACATGTCTCATTGTCAACTGCTCGGTCAGTGGACATGACTCTGTTTTGCGCGACACCATCTCATCGTTATACTATGGCGAGCGTGCACAATCTGTACGCAATCAACCATCGGTCAACAACGAGTTGCCAGCGCCACAGCTCAAATCTTTGATCCAGACGATGAAGAGCGAACAGGGTATTCTGAAGCAGGTGGTGGAGGAGGCTGGTGGTAGCGAGGCCATTAACCCCGGCTTCCTCTCCAACTACATGCTGCGTCTGCAGAATGAGTTGGAGGAGTGCAGGAAAAACGAGACCAAGCTACAGGAGCAGGTTACATCACTGGAGCAAGAGAGTCATAATGTGAACAAGCAATTGAGCGAGTCCAAGGCATTGATCGAGAGCAAGCAGGAGGCCTTGGCGCGATTCGAGAGTGAACGCAGCGAGATGGCACGCAAGGTGGCTGGTCTGTCAGGCGAGGTTACCCGAGGCAACAACAGAATCGATGAGTTGGAGAAGCTGACACAGGCATTCGACGAGCTCAAGAAAAGCTGTTTGGCACAGGAATCATTGAACAACGAGAAGTACACCAAGGAGTCGGAGAACAGAAAGACCAAGTGGAAGAACAGATGTCAGCAGCTACAGACTCAGTTCAATCAACTCAATGAACAGAGCACCAATCAGAGGAAGCAACAGGATGATTTATGGCGTGATATGCATGGCAAGCTTGAGAAGGAGTTGGCAGAGCGTAATCACAACATCGAGGACAACCTAAAGAAGGAGATCACAGGATTGAAGTCACAGAATAAGGCGCAAGACGATATTATCACCAATCTATCCAATCGTCTGCAGGGATTGATCAAACAGTCTGAGGATATCCAGAAACAGCAGACACAACTTAAACAACAACAACAAACAACCGACCAACATGTACATAATTCACAACTCACAACAACCAACCAGCATCAAGACGACCAGGAGCAATTGGCCGCATTAACCAACAAACTGAGGCATATTGAAGGAATAATTGATCGACTGAAAGATGACAAGGCATCATCATCATCAACAATGCCAATCATTCTTCCAACTCCAGAACCCCTACCTCTGACCCAACAACAACAACCTCAACAACAACAACATGCACAGGCTATACTCAAACAACTTCAACAGCAACAACTACAACAACAAAAGAATACTCCATCACTTCTTCAAGTAAGTAATGCACATGCCAACCATTGGCCCGCCAGCCATCAGACAATCATATTTACCAATCTCCAACTATTATTTCCAGAACTTCCTCGTACTCTTACTGGCATTGCTCACAGCTTATGTGCTACTAGTCAACTTCAATCGCATAACCAGTGACCAGAGATACTACACATTGCGCTCTTAGTTGGCGTACCATTAACCAGAGATATATAAAACTTGTCCATTCCAGTCCATCAATATATCATTCGCGAATGATACATCACTCACTCAATCAATCGATTGACTTTATTGACTCGTATGCTGGCTTTGTCTGTTGTTGTCTGTTTCCTTGATCATTAACTCGGAAGGTGTGGATCTGAGGCTGGATGGTATGCTCAACAAAGTGATGTTGAATAAAGTCAAGTGTCTCTTGGGATAATGGTTGTGATGTTTTCGCTGCTGAAGATGTGGATGCGGTAGACTTGGGAGCATTGGGAGCGTCGGTTGCTTCCAAAAAGTTACTGTCTATATCCATTTCCTCTATTTCCGCTGCAGTCTTGTCCTTGCCTGTGGCGCCCGCGCTCGACTTAATATTACGTTGTTGTTTGATCGTATGTTCCACTGTCTTCTTGTTGTGCATCAGATTGTACTGAGAGATGTGTGTGACCAGGTCCAACTTCTCCTTCTCATTGGATAACGATCGAATCAACTTGCCAAAGATATCGTCAGCATGTGTGCTCTTCTCGTCTCGCGCAATGTTCTGCTTGACCAGTGCCAGACCAATGCCAGGTTGACTGTTATCACGCAATAGAGTACCAGTAATGATGGCCAACACCGCTGGGTTGGTCTTGTGGAAGCTGAGGCTGATCTGAAGGAATCGTTCAAGTTGATCGATTGTGGGCTCGGACCATGCCACACCTAGACGCTTTGAGACCACACGGGAGTATGCACATTGCTTCAAGAACAGATCGGTGGCGACCTGATATGTGCGGCTCTTCTTCTCAGTCATGCCAATGAATATATCGTGTGCCTCCTTGAATCTTCGACTCTTGGCCAGCTGTGACATCTTGAGATGTTTGATCAGGGGTGGGTTGATCATGTAGGCATTGGAGTACTCCTCCAGCGCGGAAATGACCTCGCCATCGAATCGATTATGTGCATACATCCACATGCCAATATCATTGATAATCTTGGGCGTTATAGTCTTGAAAGTGTTGACGAGCGTGCGAATCATTCGGCCAATCAATGACAGGTGACCTCCATTGTTCAACAATCCAACCATGATGTCGCACCATGTCTGTGCCGAGTTGGAGAAGATAAAGATGTCCTGCTGTTTGCTCAGCATGCGTATGCCCTGGTCCAGGTCCGTCTGCAGGATCGAGGAGAAGTGCGCCGGAGTGCAGATGAGCGGCAGGAAGTGCAGGGGTGCTTTCAGGAGCAAGTTGTCGAGGTAGTCCTTCGGGTTGTGTTTGAATAGGAGGTCGGCTGCCTCGAGCAACATGGCTCCGCTGGGGAATCGCTGTGTCTTGAAGTAGGTCTCCAACAACATGAGGCGCACTTCTGGTGCGTTGCCTGCGACCAGATGGTGATTGAGTAGCGTGTCGATCTCGTCCATTGTGGAGACATAGTCCTTGATGCTGGCTGTGATCGCGTTGGTATCGACACCCTTCTGGCTCTCGACGAATGCGTTCTGAATGCTCTGTGTGATGCCCAGTCGCCAGTTGTCCGTGTATAATCCCTTGGCCTTTAGCCAGTATGCCATCTGAGGGTCGGCGTCGAGGTTCTCATCACTCTTTCTGGATTGTGATTGATAGGCGATGAACTTGCCAATCGTGTGATGATTGGGCATCAGACGGAAGTCGGCAATACGAATGGCGTACCAACGCAATGCCATGTTGTAGCAACCAATCGACAAGTAGTTGCCCACAATATCATTGAGTGCGATGTCTTGCACGCGAACCGAGTCGAGCGCGCGAAGTTTGTTGTAGAGGAAGTCGACGATATGCTGGGCGGCGCCAGAGTTGTCCGTGCCCTCGAGTACATTGAGCTCGTTGAATACCATTAGCAAGGGTATCGGTGAATATAATGGCTTTGATTGTACGTCCCAATTGTGTAACAGATACTCGCGCTCGATATAAAGTCCATCGGGGCCAGCCTCCGCCAACAGACATGTCTGAAGCGTGTACTGGATGATCTCGGGTCGCGTGTTGAATGAGTCGAGTACAAGATGCTGTCGCGTGGCACTGTACTCATAGACCAGGTCCAATGTCGTTTGATTGATGTCTGCATTCTCCACACCATATATATATAGACCTATTATCTCTTTGATCTTCTCCAACCTATCCACTCTAATATAGTACTGCAACAATGTATTCAACAAGTCTGTACTCAGATAAGGATCGCCCTTTATCAAGTGAAGGAACTCGTCCACCATGTATTCCTCTAACTTTATACTATCTTTAGTACCATAAAGGTAGTTATTCAATCTTCATTCGATGAGACAATGAGTATGATTGTGACGCATTCATTCATTCAATCAATCAATCATACATACTGTTCGATGGCCAATGGCATGGAGTCTTGGAACATGTCAATGAGCTTGGTGAATTCGTTATCTGTCGCGGATCTTGGATGAAGTGAGGATGTGCTAGGTGTCTGTTCATATGTTTCTTCGAGTATCTCTTCCTGTACTTGTTGTATTTGTTGTACTTGTTGTTTGATGTTACTGTTGTTGTTGTTGTTGTTGTTGTTTGACGATTGACGTTGTAGATTCAATCTTCTATTGGTAGACGAAGAATGATCATCAATGAACACTTCATCTTTGCTACTACTGCTGCTGCTGCTACTCTTTGTACTATTTGATCGATATATATATTGTTGTTGTCGTTGTAAAGTATTACTATGCCTGTACAATGATGATAACAATGTTGTTGATGATGACAGTGAAGCAATGGCAACAGAGCTGACACTTGCATTACCACATTGCTGCAATAGCAATGGTGTCAGATGTTTGAATGGCAATCTTAACATATATATATATATCACCCTTTGGGTTACAGAGCACTCTATCTATCTCCCTTTCTCTATCTATCTCACAGCTTCAATGTTTCGGTTCGGGCTAAGTAACTTCAAGGTTCATTCATTTCAAACATCAGAATCCACGAGTTTTTGTTGATCTTTTTTGCAAAGTCCAAGATATCAACTTGATCAACTTCGACATTGACAAGTTGTATATTAACAAGTACTTGTAATAAATAATATTTATTTATTTGTATAGTTTGTATATTAATAATATTTCAATATGGATTGTTTTAAAATATATCAATAATGAGGTAGAGATAAAAACATTCTAATTAAAAAGAGGATGATTATTGATGAGTTTCCCCATTATATAACTGTTGTAAGATTAGATGATTGTTTGATGGCCCAATAAGAGTGTGTGTTGCATTGTTTTCTGAATCCACAAAGGTCCCTCAGATTGGTCAACTCGTTCTGATAATAGATAGTTCGTCAACTAATTTATTTATAAGCTCACCATTCATTTACACATTCAATCAATCAATCAAACACTATTCTCTCTTCAAAGCCTCACACATACACAAACACAACACTTCAACAACAACAACACACAAGCACACAGAGTTAGATTAGGCCTCTTGTTCAACATCACTCATTACAACATCATTATCACCAATGTTGCAACACTATTAACTATTGTAATATAAATATAAGATATATAGAAGATAATAGATAGATAGAGATAGATAGATAGATAGATAGATATACAATCATGAACATTACAATACTTGAGATGTATGTTATTTGTTGGATAGAAAGGATGGATGAATGGATGAATGGAAGGACATGAACACAATACTAATAAGTTGTATAAAGTATGTGGATGGTGTCTGGAGTGGCAATGTTACTCTCATTGATATTATCTGTACATTTGATATATAAGCATCTTAGGAATTACAACTGTCCAATATTACAAAGATATATAATTAGGATATTGATAATGGTACCTGTATATTCCATTGACAGTTGGCTATCCCTACTCTTTGTTGAGTATAGTCTATACTTTGATTTCACAAGAGACATGTATGTTCATGACCATTCAATCATTCAATCAATCAATCAATCACTAACTTCATGTATCAATTGATCACAGATATGAAGCTTATGTCTTGTATTCATTCTTTTGTTTGATTGTGGCTTATGTAGAGATGCACAACGATGTGTTTGAACTACTGGAGAAGAAGCAATCGATGCTACATCCATGGCCACTGAGTTATTGTCTGCCTCGAATCAAACTCGGTCCAACATTTCTAAGGAATTGTCAACAGATGGTATTACAATTTGTATTTGTCAAGCCTGTTGTAGCAATTGTTTCAATCGTCTTACAAGTGTTTGGATACTATGGTCAAGGCAAGTTTGTACCCGATCGTGGATATCTCTGGCTGGTCATCATAGAGAACATCAGTGTCTGGGTATGTATATGTATATGATTCATTAATTGATCGATTGATTGGACATGTTAATTGACCATACCTTCGACCAACAGATGAGTCTTTATGCACTGGTACTCTTCTATCAATGTATGAGCAAAGAGTTACAACCATTTAAACCATTTGGCAAGTTCATGTGTATCAAGATGGTCATCTTCTTCTCATTCTGGTATGATTCCAACGACATAGTTGTTGCCCCAGCCATCCACTCTCACTCACTTACTTACAATCACTCATTCACTTATTCACTCATTCATTGAACATTGAACATTGAACAGGCAAGGAGTAATCATTGCACTCCTATCATACTTCCATGTTATCAACTCTGTTGGAGATTGGACTATTCACAACATATCAGAGGCACTTCAGAACTTTATCATTTGCTTGGAGATGTTTGTAATCTCTGTGATTCATCACTACTTCTTCCCTTATGCCGAGTACAAGGACGTCAGCAGGTTCAAGCAGGGCTGGTTGTTCAACGAGGAGTTCGACACCAAGGAGCAGGCACCTTCCAAGCAAGTCAACATTCTCAAGAACTTTATGAAGGCCGCCAATGTCTCTGACGTCATTGGAGACACCAAACAATCATTCCTGGTGCCATTGCTCAATGATGACAGTGAGGAAGACGATGAGGAAACAATCGACAACATCAGAGAGATGGATAGTATATACATCAGACAGGATGAGGCCGATGAGGACAGTAGCCTATGATCGATCATTAGATTGAGTAATACAATACAATGTTGTTGGTTTAATTGCACGTCCACATCACGGCCATCGCCATCTATTTGGGTGGAGAGGTCATTGGCGACGACATGACTGATGCTAGGGATATTGTCGATGTGGAGAATATGCTGGAGGGTGGCTGAGTGATAACCTGGCGACGTAGCTCCTCATTGTCGCGCTGCAGATGTCTGATCTCCTTCTGAAGTGCCAGTGTGGATTGGTTGTGCTCGTCGGTGCTTGGCAACAGATGCTGGAAGTAGTAGTCCTTCCAAACGGAGAACAGTGGCGAGGCGAGACGCAGTGGCAGTACGCGCTCATCGCGCACGTATAATGTGTTGCGGAAGTTGTCGCGATTGGCCAGCACGTAGCTCCACAGACTGACTGTCTGCGTCTTGACATTGTTGTTGACGCGCTCTCTCTCCGAGTTGAAGAGGAATGTACCAAAGCGACAGGAAAACAGGTTGTGCAGTATCTCCATCAGCAGATTCTGATTGAATTCAAACGATTGTTGGAATTGATTGAGTATATGATAGACGCACTCAATGAACTGCAAGAACACTGGAGAGCGTTGCTCATCTCCATGCTTGGCGTCACCATGTCCAATTCTTTGTGCAAACTTGTGGCCAAATGATAGCCATTCCTGAGTTGATTGATTGATTGAATGAGTTAGTGAGTGTGACCAAGTGTGTGGACAGCCAGGATGCAGGGCAACAGACTTACCTTCTCTATTAATACAATAAATCCTTCGATGGTGCGGAAGTAGGGATCCAGCAACAACATGGAGATAGATGATAGTTGTGCTGTCCTGTCCCATCCATCACTGCAGTGGATCAAGACTGAAGTGTTGGCATTGTGCACTTTGTCGGCGATCTTTACGGCGCCTTCCAGGATCAGGACGAGATGCTCGAACCATTTGGACGCATCAATGCCATTGAACCATCCAATTGTCTTTTGCTCCTTGGAGTACTGGCCATTGATACCGCCAACAGCCGCGAAGCACGTACTCTTGAACTTGTCGAGTGAGTCACGCATCACATGAATGTTCTCAATGTTCAAAAAGTCGAGCGTCGACTCTGGATAGCAGGTGGAGGTGTTCTCGTAGCCTGCTCCCATTGCTCGGTTACCAATGGCGTTGGCCTTGGGACGCGCGTCGAGCAGACAGAGGGTCTTGGTCTCGGTGTGATGATGATGTGAGCTCACATTGATCATCAGAGAGGATCGTGAGCTCTTGGATGTGGATCTGTCGCCAGTCCGTCGTGGACTTCCAATCTCGCGGAACATCATCTCGTCCTCTGTGCAACGTGATCGTGTGATTCCAACCAAAGGTTGCGAGCATCTTGTGATTGATGCACCATTGTACGGGTGCTTCCATGATAGCGCGGGTATCCTTCCACGACTCCTAAACTTGAAAACACTGTCCAACTCTGAATCGTTGATCCTTTCAGGTATCGCCAACAATGATGGATAAGTGTCGCACTTCTCGTACTTTGCATTGACATTTGTGATCCTCCATCCACTTCCTGGTTTGCCAACACCCTGTCTCTTATACTCTTCCTCCAAGTTGAAGACTGACCATCCATCAACTGGGTAATGTTCTCTGCAATGATTGATTGAGTTGGTGAATATGTGATCGATTGATTGAGCGAGGGTGAGGTGATACATACTTGTTGTAGAATGCAAACAACTTGGTTTGGTTGCCTGGGAAGACTTGTTGCTTCAAGGTCTTGTAGAGCTTCTTCCTTGATGTGTTACGTTTGTCGTTGGGATGAGGGAAGAAGAAACGAACGAACCTAAAGTCCTTGCAACTGATGTCCAAGTAGCAGTTGGTGTTGGACTTGGACGAGCCCACCCTCTCCACCCTTGATATCGAGTACAATGGTATATCATACTCCAATCCAGAGACGGTCTCAAAGAACTTCAGTCGATAGTTTGTCATGAACAAGTCTCCTTCCAGTCCGCCAGGTTGTCCATTAATACAATCCGTCAGATGTACAACGTTGTCAATCTATTCGTTCACTCTCGTTAGTCTTGTCCTGAGATTCCACCTGGCTCGCAACAACAAACATACCTTCAATATAAGTATCTCACCTGGAATGGACTTGGACAGCTTGTTCCTGGTGGCAAAGTGGTCGGTTGCATTGCAGGCCGAGAACATGACGTTGAGACAGATGCCATCGTCGTTGTTGATGCTGTCGTCGATCTTGGGGAAGAGGTAAAGTTTGTCGCTCTTCTTGATGTTGTAGGATGAGATTGGATTGCTCTCGATGAGCCAAAGCTTGGGCTCACTCAACATGAGCTTGTAGTTGATAGTCTTGACCTTGATCAGTGACTCTAGCCAAGGTGAAAGGTCGGCCACAATATCCTTGACCAGTGACTTTGTTGAGAATGTGATGGTGACTTGATTGGTGGGCACGACGTACGACGCGCGATACGTCAGCGATGAGGACGACGATGACTTGGACGAAGAGGTGGATGATGAGGAGCCAGACGCTGCTGATGCGGTGTCGGCTAGGAGTGGGGGTGTTCCAGCAGCCGACAGCTTGGCAATGGTTGTCGCTGAGTGCTCCCCAAGTGATAATACAATGACATCCTTCTTCTTGAACTCAATGATGCTGAGGTTACCCAATGCATAGCTCTCCAGTATTGAGTCCTCCTGAAGTAACACCTCTGAGCCATCGTGATTCAACACGAATAGACCGTAGTACTTCAAGTCTTGGCCGACAAAGTATAGGACATCAAACTTGGACGTGATCATTTGAATGGCGTCACGCACCAGCATCTTGAGGTCGACCTGGAAGGTCTTGGTCTTCATCTGCTCGGGGAAGACCACCTTGAGATAGGCAGGGTCTTGCTCCAACTCCTGCTTCTTCTTGCACTCGATCATATCCTTGTCGTACAGCTCGTAGATCCACAATGGCTTGGACTCATCCAGCCATACGCCACAGTCGGCTTTGGCATTGTTTGGTGCGATGTATAGTGCATACTGTTGACCATCAAGATTGTTAAGCAGTCTCTTCTTCTTGATAATGGCATTCAGCAAGTCCTTAACGAGGTAGTCGCGCTGCACCTTGAATGAGACGATTGATTGAATATCAGGTATAGACACACGTAGTACAATCAACTCTGATATTGGACCGGCTGCAAGGTCATCCAGTCTCTGTCGAAGGCTAGAGTTATACTTGAAGTGATCTTCAAAGAGGCATGAGAGTGTCAGAGGCATGGTCATTCATTCATTCACTCATTCATCCACAAACATACTCTTGTTTGGTGCCATCCAACTTGACCTCTTCATTGTGGATGATGAAGATGATGATGTTGTCATATCAGTTGCTGCAGAGATGGTAAGAGTCGCCTCCCTATCATTAACGTCGTTGTTAACATATGATGACACTTCTTGTGCTCCTTTACTTGTGCTTATGCTCGTGCTCATGCTCGTGCTCGTGCTAGTGCTAGTGCTTGTCCTTGGACTGTTGTTGTTGACTACTGATAGTGATGATGGAGGCGATGTAGATAGTGGGGTTGTAGTTGGCGTTGACAAGGCATGTACAACAGGAGACATCTGTATAGGTGATGTAGACTGAGGTGATGCTTTCCATCTTGTATCCTGTGTGGTTGGTGCAGTCAAGTGACTTCCACTGCCACTTCCACTGCCACCTGCAGAGCCTCTATTAGGCGATGATGTAGTAGTTGACATATTTATTATTTATATATAAATGTATGTGTATATGTATATATATATACATAAATAGAATAGTAGAATGAAGGAATGAATCAATGAATGTAGGGATGGGGGTGTCCTTGAAGCTTTGCACCTCGTCGGGCTTTGGACCTCTTTGGCTCACATTCTTTCAAGTAACACGCATGCATTCCCATTCAAAGACATCTGCAAAAGAGATATTTTTATGATTGTTTGCCCATAAACTGTGAAGAGCATGATCATAGACTATTGTGATGGATGGGTGTCGATGATGGTCCATCAATAAGTCGATCCCGATCGTCCCGACACACACTTGGCTAATTCCGATCGGAATGAATGATGGGCCAATATGGAATCATTCCACTTTTACTTATTCTTCATGTATCTGACCATTTTCTTATACCTGTTACTCTGTTTGAATCGCTCCATTCTCTTGGCATAGTCTTCTTTGTACTTGTCAAACTCCTCGCGGGTCATGCCTTGAGCAATACGATACTCCTCTTCAATCTCTTCTTGTGTCTTTTGGAAACGTAGTCTTTGTACTACAACGATGCGATACAGGAATTTGAGTATTCTAACAGGTACCATTAGAAGTTGTAGAATGAATAGGTCCTTCCAGGTTGGCTTCTCTGCGCCCTTCACTACTACTTGTGGTGGGGCGCCTTCTTGTTGCATTGCCTCTTGATAGCGTTGTGTCTTCATGGCCAATCCCTGCATACGATTATGTCGATGCACTTGATAAAAGTGCTTGCCCAGCGTGATCACAAGTATCAGGCCGGCCAACACATGTCTTACATCATGGCTCACACCAGTGTAATGATAGGCGTAACGACCGACATAGTTCTCATGCCAAGGTATACCATTAATAAGCAAGTCATCATACTCCTCCTTTGTCTCTTGATCGCTCAATATTTGATATGCATTAGTTATCACTACATATTCATCTGAAGTGACTCCATTGTTCTTGTCTGGATGACTTTGGAGATTGAGTTGGAGTTGGAGGTCAGCTTGATGTTCTTGAATGAATGAAAGGTGCTATCCTTACTGTTCAAGGGATAGCTTTCTAAAGGCGGTCTTTATCTCACGTTGTGTAGCATTGTTGTTCAAGTTTAGTTGACTGTAGTAATTGATACCTTTGCTGATATCATTGACACTTGTATAATATGATGATGTCTTGGCATCAACATATTCAATGTTAACAACCAATATTAATGTCAATGTAAATGCAATGACAAACAATCCATTCCGCAGCATCTCTATCTATCTTTCTCTCTCTCTTTGAGTTCAATAGTGATCATAGAATGAAAATATCTTTGTGAAGAGTTGATAAATGAATGATTGGATGCCCCTCCATCACTCAATCTTAGAATGCATGTTAATTGCGAGCTTGTTCAAGTTGACCCCATCTTAACATTAACTCATTACTTCATTTGGTATACATATACATATATGAGATAACAGATAAATAAGGATATTATATACTTATATAGAATGACTAATACATCATTGTTGATTAAGAATGGTACTGTGGTCAATGAGGATAGACAATCATTGGCTGACGTGTTGATGGTAGATGGTATCATCACTCAGGTTGGCACCAACCTATCACCACTATCCAATGACACAACAGTCATTGATGCAACTGGCAAGTTTGTCATACCAGGTGGCATTGATCCACATACTGTATGTATTCCATAAAGAGTGATTCCATCAATGCACTACCACGCACTAATCAATAATGAATGTATGCTGTTAGCACTTCCAACTACCATTCATGGGTACAGTAGCTGTAGATGACTTTGATATTGGAACAAAGGCTGCTATATCCGGTGGAACAACATTTGTTAGTATGTATCCAGACCATTCATTCAACTACCACTCACTAATCATTCATTCATCATTACTAACCAATCTATCTATCAAACTATATAGTTGACTTTGTTATCCCACTCAAAGGACATTCTTTACTTGAGGCTTATGATCAATGGAGAGGATGGGCTGATGCCAAGGTGAATCATGACTATTCATTACATGTTGCCGTCACTTGGTGGAGTGAGCAAGTTGCCAAAGAGATGGAGATTCTTGTTAAAGAACGTGGTGTCAACAGTTTCAAAGTATTCATGGCCTACAAGAACTCAATGATGGTTACCGATGAGGAGATGTTCCACATCTTTAAGAAGTGCAAGGAGCTTGGAGCATTGGCCCAGGTCCATGCCGAGAATGGAGACCTCGTATTCGAGGGCCAAAAGAAGATGTTGGAACTTGGAATCACTGGACCAGAGGGCCACGAGATGGCCCGTCCAGAGGAGTGTGAAGCCGAGGCCACATTAAGAGCAATTACAATTGCCAACAGAGTCAACACACCTCTCTATGTCGTACATGTTATGAGCAAGTCGGCTGCAAATGTAATAGTACAAGCGAGAAAGGAAGGCAAACGTGTCTATGGTGAGCCGATCGCCGCTGGACTCGGTGTTGATGGCACACATATGTGGAACTGCGATTGGCGCCACGCCGCTGCCTTTGTCATGGGACCACCACTGCGACCCGATCCAACAACCAAGGGATTCCTCATGGATCTGCTGGCGAGTGGCGACCTGCACTGTGTCGGCACAGACAACTGTACCTTCTGTGCCAACCAAAAGGCCATGGGCAAGGACGACTTTACAAAGATACCCAATGGAGTCAACGGAGTTGAGGACCGTATGTCCATCGTTTGGGAGAATGGAGTGAACACTGGCAAACTGACGCCCTGCGACTTTGTCAGAGTGACAAGCTCGACAGCCGCCAAGATATTCAACATCTATCCAAAGAAGGGACGCATTGAGGTCGGCTCCGATGCCGATATTGTCATCTGGGATCCGCAGGCCGAGAAGACAATCTCTGCCAAGACCCATCACCATGCAGTTGACTTTAACATATTCGAAGGCATCAAGGTTCGCGGCTTGGCCGCCACCACGATCGTCGCAGGCAAGGTTGTTTGGAACAATGGAACATTGAGCACAACACTTGGAAGTGGACGTTTCGTGCCACGTCCGTCGCATGGCTGTGTGTTTGATGGCATCAACAAGAGAGACGAAGTCAGGAACGAGCTGTTGCGCAAGGTTGACAGGCAGCCATACACCGGTCCGGTGTTTGTACCCAAGAGTTGATTGATTGACGATTGGTCGTCGTAAACAATGGACCATCACAAAAAGTGATGGTGGCTCACGCTCGTGCAAAGTATAAATTGACGTCAGCCTATTAGAGTGTCCCTTTGCAAACGATCGGCCACAACAAGGCCACGGGCGTCCTTCATCAACAATGGAAATATCGCCCGCTTCCTTATCCTTTATATAACCATCATGCTCCAATAATTTAATGTCGTATCATCAATCGGAACAAAGTATCTGCATTCCCTTTTGGAAGGTAAGGTACACCATACTATGCTCCTTAATTTGGTCACTTGTAATTGTTATTGTGTGTAACTCTCACATTAACACAACAACAGACAGTCTCCTGCATGCTTGGTTCAGTGAAGAAGTCTAGAGATATAAATCTAGACCATCTCTTGACAATGAGTGGCGCCGATATTGGTCCTCATGGGACTCCAAGGCCCTCAAGGTCTCAAAACACACACTACTTGTGGGGTGTGATGATGGAGACTCTAAGTTTGTGTGAGTATGACTGATTGTGTGTGATGCAAAGAATGATGAAGAGGCCTGATTGGACCTTCAATTGAACCCGTTAAGTCATTGGATCAAACAATCACTCACACTTACTTACACAACATACACATATAACACACAATGTACAGGATGCATCCATCCTGGAATCTATCTGCGCTTTGACCTACCATTGATCAATCATGGTAGGCTAGGCAACAACGTCTTTGCTTTGCCTCATCGAATCAATCAACTGTCTGTCTTTCCACTCCCCTGCTCCTATTCTGAGGACCAACTAGTTGCCGTTGGCGATTGTTAACATTCAAAGTCCATAAGTCGGACCTCCTTCATTCCAAACCATTTGTTTAATTGATTGATAGAGAGTTATATTCATTCATTTGACAATGTTATAACAAATACATTCCAACATAAAGGGTGTAATATATATTTATACATATCTTATCTCTGTACATAATAACAATTCAATATATATTTTCAATAATATTAAATGTAACATTAGTCATAGTAATAACCAACTACCTACCTATTGTCCAAATCAAGATATACATTGGTGAGTACCAACCCATCTCCATCCTTGCCTACCGACTCGACTACATTTTATTTGCATCGGTATTATTGGTACCAGTCATCTAAGGTCCTACACTTTTTGTACTACATATCTCTGATCCACTGGTCGATGGATCAATGATCGTACACAACTGCCTCCAATTCACCGTATTACAATCGGCCTCGGGTGGTGTGTGTGTCTGTTTGATCACCCACACTCCATCACCACACACACACACACACACATAAAGTAACAAACAAATAACTACCATCCAACGAAAGTGATTGGTCGTGGGTGAGAAGTGATCAAGATCCCACTGCCACACATATTTCTTTCGAGAGCCCCACAACTCATCCATTCGTCCATGTCCAAGGCTTTACCTCTTTATAGCATTTATGTATCAATGCCCTTGAGGGTGGCTCTCTCCATTACCACCATTGCCATTCACTACCTCACTCACTCATTTGTGTATGTGAGAACGAACGAGAGTGTGGGCTCACCATTGATCCATCATCTAACAGGTATTATAATCCATCCTTCCGGTGGATGATGATGTGGTCACCAGTGGCCTCATGATCCTTCTCTTTATGTGTGTGAATGTTTGTTTGTTTGTTTGTGTTAGTGTGGCCAATGGAACTTGAGCGCCTTCTGATGTTGATGCGATTGTTGTTAAAGGTGAGTGAGATATCAGAATGGACATCATCATCATCATCATATGTTTAAAGTTTAAAGTAGTACTACCTTATCTGATCAGATCAAAGACATAAAGCCTACACACACCAATCAATCACAAAGACATCACACTACTACACCAACGGCATTCATCCATTCATCGTCTTGTCAAACATATCATTACTGCAGAGAGACATCGAACCATCAAAGACTCGTGATCCAACCCTTCCATGTTGACCAACCAATCCTAACGCCCTTACTTATATTGTAACTGTATAATAATTTAGTATCTACCTTCAGATCAAATATCAATTCATTCTTACTATCTCCAATATTGATATTAATACCAACTCTTGTAAATAATTAATTAATTAACTATATTTATATTTATATTATATTATTTGTAAATACATCCAACAACTCAAATCTATTAATAATAATAATAATAATAATGTCTACAATACTCGAGATGCTAAGGACCCTTGAGCCAGAGAGCTTGGACGATATGATCGACCTTACGGCCAAAGTTATAAACTCACTTGTTAGGAAAGGTGACCAGGTATGTTCATTCAAACAACAACAATCAATCGATCAATTGCGCCAACATTGTCTAACAATACTCAGTCGACAATAATGAAACAACAGAACAAATCAATTCATACTCAGTTCTATCCACCAAACAACAAATTACCATTGATATCAATTAGAGATTATATTCATCGTTTGTTTAAATATTCACCATGTTCAAGAGAATGTTTCATAATGTCACTTATATACATTGATAGGCTTATGCTAGAATGTGGACTATCACTCAATTCATACAACATTCATCGTATCCTAATAACAACATTAGTAATATCAACAAAGTATCAAGATGATATGTAAGTACCATACCATTCATTCATTCATTCATACATACATATTAACATGTTATGTCCTCTCATTCCATTTAGATTCTACAACAATGAGTTCTATTCTCAAGTTGGTGGAATTAATGTCCAAGAAATGAATCAACTTGAATTGGAATTACTTAGATTGTTGAACTTCTCGGCCAATTGTTCAAATGATCTATTCATTCAGTATAGTAGAGAGATAGATAATCTATTCGAGAGGAATGAGTATATGAGTTGTACATAATCATACAACTAGACAATCTGTAGTAGTAATAGTAGTAATAGTAGTAGTAATCAAGTATCCCTCCATCTATGGATACTTTGATAATGTAAAGAGTTCAACTTGCGTGGCTTTCAATCATTGATTGATTGATCCATAATACCAGCCATTCATTTACCAAACAACAACCTTGTAATTAATTAAACTTCAAAGTTTCCATTGTCAATACTTTGCAAGTCACTCTCTTTATCAATCATTCATAACTCTTTCGTCGTCTTTAGTCTCATGATCATAGTAAGTAACATAGGATAGCGAGTTTTGCATTGTCGCTTTGGATGCATTACTTGTACTCACGAATCGCTTTGATCAACAAGCGATCGACAATAATTTTGTTAATTTTCTTTTTTGTTTCTAAAAATTACTACAATCTAATCTGATGCGGTGTGTGACATCACCTCAAACCTTCAAGTTCATGCTGGTGTTACATGTCTTTCAATGGGTTTCAAAGCCACTCACACCTTAAGACATCATCCATTTATACTCAAGCCTTGAGCATTCAACAACAACAACATCATTCATTTGATTATTTATTTATATATATACATACAGATACATATATATATATACACACATATACAATTTAGCTTTTAGCAATCAGCCAATTTATCAATTTAAATAGAATAATATAATTTAATAATGGCCAAGTCACGCGCAACTACAAACACTGCTGCTGCCAAGAAGTATAGACAAAAGGTCAAGAAGACCGTCACTGCCAAGGGCTCAGTTGCTTATACATCCACAGGTGACGCACGCGTCGACCTGTTCTATCATACTGCTCGTGGTATCGCCGATACCCAGCTGACCACCCTGCTCGCCGAGTCCTGGAAGGTGTCGCCATTGGACACACTCAAGATTGTCTTTTACAACCGTGATTGCCGTGGAGGTAAGGGTGAGCGCCAAATCTTCCTCACATCAATCACCTGGATGCAGGAGCATCATCCAGAGACGGTCGCCAAGAACTTCTCCCAGATTCCAAACTTTGGCTCGTGGAAGGATATCACACATTTGATTGGCACCAACCTCGAGTCCCAGGCTCTCGAGGCCCTCTCCACTCAGCTCAAGGCTGACCTCAAGGCTTTGGAGGAGGATCCAAAGGCCTCGGTCTCCCTTGCCGCCAAGTGGGCTCCAACCGAGGGCAACCACGACGATGTCAAGAGCAGCGCTGCCAAGAAGTTGGCCCTGGTCTTGAGCGTCAACCGCACCAACGCCAAGAAGGAGTACCGTAAGCGCTTCTTGGTTCCACTGCGTCGCCAAATCAAGATCACCGAGACCCTCATGTCCCAGGACGGTTGGGACAAGATCGAGTTTGGAAAGGTGCCATCTCGCTGCATGAAGCTCCAGCGCAAGTCTTTCGAGAAGCACGAGCCCGAGCGCTTTGCCGCCTACACCGCCGCCTTGACCAAGGGTGAGGCCAAGGTCAACGCCAAGCAGCTGTTCCCACACGAGATCTGTAAGTCCTACTTCAACGCCAGCGCTGTCGACCCCATCCTCGAGGCTCAATGGAAGGTGCTCCAAGAGGAGACCGCCAAGCTTGGCAAGCTCAGTGACTGCATCGTGCTCTCTGATGTCTCTGGCTCCATGTCCGGTACCCCAATGGAGGTGTCAGTCGCCCTCGGACTGCTGATCTCGTCGCTCACGGACGAGCCATTCAGAGACCTCGTCATCTCCTTCCACGAGACGCCATCCTTCTGCAAGGTCGTTGGTAACAGCCTTTTTGAGCGCGTGCGCTGCATCAAGGCGTTCCCATGGGGTGGCTCCACCAACTTCAACCTGGTCTTCGACCTGATCCTCCAGAAGGCCATCAAGAACAAGCTTCCCCAGGAGGCCATGCCCAAGAAGTTGTTCGTCATCTCGGACATGCAGTTTGACTCTGCCGACAACAGCTACAAGTCAAACCACGAGAACATGCTCAAGCAGTACAAGAAGGCCGGCTACGAGCCACCCCAGATCATCTACTGGAACGTCAACGGATCCTACACGACCACCCCCGTAGGAGACGCATCCATTCCAGGTGTCGGCCTTGTGTCTGGTTTCTCGCCATCGATCCTCAAGGCGATCATCGAGGCCGGTGACACCACCACCCTCTCACCATTGGCCATGCTCCAGCCAATCCTCGAGGACAAGCGTTATGCCGACCTGACCGTCTAAAAGTGTTCGGTAGTAGTGTCCTCCCTACAACGCACGCGCCTTAGTCCACAAGACCCACCCAGTCTTGAAGGGTCCACCCAACATCAACTCTCACACATCAAACAGCAATCAAATGTAAATACCAAGAGTGTATCTACATCACATCAAAGAGTATGAAGGACAGAAAATGGCGAGCAAGGGCGCCCTGTCTTTCCCGAGTAGTCAGTGTACCATTGTCAAGAGTGTCTATGGTCCTGACTCCCTTGCATTCATTCAAACACCCTTTGGCACAAACAAATAAACCTTTTTGTATCATATATAGTATATTCATATCATTGTGTGTTTATAGTAGTTATATATATGACATCATCAAAGAAGATTAAGATTTGAGTGAAAGAATGATTGATCGTCTTTTGTGAAGATGTGTGAGTGGGGTCATGGAAGCTTGAAAAGGCAAAGGAGGCTTCCAATCAGAGATGGGTCCACCCCATTGGAGGTCTTCGCCCACACAATGCAAAAATAAAGTGAAGATATTTATTCATTACATGGATGAGATGATGACCTCATTCATTCATTCATTGTACATACACACATACACATACAGATAATCAATCTATTTATCTATTTAGAGAGAATGATCAAGATAATTGGAACATTGCTATTCATTTTTGCAACGATAGCGTTGGCTCAGTCAAACACTTTGATGGTCAACTTCCAACCACGCGCAGAACAGGCATGCACTGGAGATGTTAGTGGTGTTGGATATGCAGCTTCATTGAATGATTGCATCGACTTGGATACAGTGTCCTACGAGTTCATCGTGACTGCATTGCGCGCCGGTTGGAAGATCTTTGACGATGGCACCTGCGCTGGCAACTTCACCGACGACTCCTACAAGAATGGAACATGTGTCACCGATCTCCAATTCACAGAGTACATCGCTCCAACACCATTTGCCACCATGTACATCTCGCAGGAGCCCATCGTCGACGTTGGCTCTGGCAATATCATTGGCGCAATATACACTCACGAGACCTGTGGACTCGGTTCGTTGGTGGCCTATGCTTACGCGACCAATGGCACTACACTCACCACTGACGATGGAACCGTGCTGACATTGACATGTGACGGTGAGCAGCCAAAGGGACAACAATGTCTCTCAGGCTCATGCAAGTCCTACAACTTTGACACCAACTGTGAGCAAAGCTTCAGCAACTACTACCTCAAGATCACATGTAGCTCACTCTAAGTCAGTAGTCAGGTGCGTTCAACTTCTCGTTGATTGTTTGTTTGATTGTAATAAACCATCCAAATTCAACACAATGTATATATCTGGAGCTGGGATTGTTCCACAGCGCATGCTGGATAAATGTATCATTAATTAGTTCTCAAGGAGCTGAATCTCCATTTTGTAGTTTATTAGGTTGACTGTCACGAGGAAGTCAAGGCTTGCCAACGTTGATTGGTGCGCCATCTTCAATTTACTGTCGTCTCGTTTCCTTGAAGGTGATCGTGATCGTCCAAATCCTCGTAATAGCTGTGACTCTTCTCTTGCTCTCTCTTTGTTATTGGCTACGCACTGCACAGCTCGGTCTTTATCCATGACGCCCAACAGATACTTGGCCACCTCTGCTGCTTTGATGAATATTCTCTCAAGAATGTTTGATTGATCATTGGGACTCTTGCCAAGTGAGTCCACAATATGGCGGACCAAGTCCAGATGTCCATAATCAGCAACTTCAAGGATATCAATTGTTAAGTCATCCTCAAGATTGAATTGGCGAACAATATCCACTCGTCCAGCTTCAGCCGCACCGTACATGATTGCGCTCACCAACTCCTTGTTCTGTCCGACCAGTACCCTCGCAAGCTTCACGTCCATCGACCTATCAAACACAAAGGTTGGCCACGATAGATTAAATCTGGATGTGGCGGGATCAGTATCATGGTGTGGGAACAGATGAAGAAGATGTTGATGTCCACGATTGATCGCCTGCTGTCTTATTATTGCCAGCTGCTCCGGTGTACAGTCGATAAGATTGAGACACTCTAGCGACTGTTTGAGCACGGTCTCGTCTCCAATGTCCGCCGCGAACTTGGCCATTTTAAAGTGCTCATTCAGTCCTTGCTCAATGCGGAAGATTCTTTGGGCGATCCTGGATCCGTGACCGCCGGATTGATCATGATGCCGGGGAGAATACACTGGTCGGGGATCAGCACTCATTCTTCAGAGAGGAGGAAGTCAATCATTTTTGAGCCACCTGTGCAGACCATGTTATATTCAGTGTCCTGTGAAGGCAAAATAGTGGTTGCTCAGTTGGAGTCGCCGATGAACTAGGCATTTGTTGAGATGGCGGAGAATGGCAAGGCCATCCTCCGGACTGGTGTGGGTGAGGCAGACGACCCAGTGATTGAAGAGCATTGTGAGGGCACTGCGTTCGCCATTGGAATCGGACCACTCTGCTGCCACTATCACCTGTTCAAGTGATCCTCCTTCCAGAGGCGTTGCGGGCGGGTCACATAGGTGTGGCCAGGTTGATGCTCGACCGTGAACGCCCTCTGCAGGCGCCAATCATCATCGTAGAATGTTGTTGTTGATGTTGATGAAGTCGTAATGTCGTAATGTCGAGAGAGTGTACAATCAAACGAAGTAGGTATAGATCTCGCAGCACCTGTCGCACTGGTGATGTCGTTGTAATTGTCAATGAATGAATGAATGATTGATCGTTCAAATATAGATATATTGATAGACATAATATATCTGTTGTTGATTGAACTTATCACTTGTCTGATCTTTGCAGTCATATGACTTCTCAAAGACTTGTGCTGCCACGTCTGATTTGATGAGGGAGTGCACTCATCCACATCACATCACAACAATGCAAGTGTTTTGATTAACTATCAATGAATGAATAAAGAGTGTGTGACTCTTCATTACCACTCACCTTTTTCTTTCATTCGCGCGAAGCCTCCCTCAACTACCCAACAAACACATTCATACAGATACAGATACAGATACAGATAATATATACAAACCAACTAAACTAAACTATGCAAGTCAATGAGTTTGGATTCAATGAACCGATTGGATCAGCCGAGACCAATCCATTCATTAATCAACCAGCGGGTGGTGGTGGAGGTGGCGCAGTATCATTTGTTAAAGGCTTGAAGCATCCATGGGCAACACTGTTTCATGTGGCGTTCAAGGTCGTGGCAATACTAGTATATCTATTCCCTTTTATCTTTGGTGGAGGCTTCATACTCAGCTTCATATTCTGTACTCTACTACTCAGCTTTGACTTTTGGACTGTCAAGAACGTCACTGGTCGACTACTCGTTGGTCTACGTTGGTGGAACCAAGTCAAAGATGATGGTACCAATGAATGGTACTTTGAACAAGCACCTGCAGTAAGTCAATCACATTCATTCATTCAATCAATCACTTGACATTGACCTAACACTCGCCACACATCATAACTGATCAATCACTCAATCGATTGATCAATCAAAGGATGCGAAATACAACCAAGCAGAATCGATCGTCTTTTGGTTGTCATTATACTTCACGCCAGTAGTCTGGGCACTCTTTTTCCTCTCCTGTCTCATATCCTTCAGCTTCAACTGGATGATAAGTATGTATTACATTGATCAGATCATGTGATCATGATGTCAGCCACGCCTAACACTCACTCAATCACTCAATCATGATCACGCCACAGTTACAATCATTGCACTCTCACTTAGTATGGCAAATATATATGGATTCTTCAAGTGCGCAAAGGGTAACAATAGTAACAATAGCAGTGGAGGTATCATGGGCAGTAGTACTGCATCATCAATCGCATCAAACTACATTGGACAGGCATTATTCAATCGTGCCAGCAGCTATCTCTAGACCCCAAACAGGTCCAGGTCCTTATGTAAATAAACAGCCAGCCAAGTAAGCCAGCGACAAGCAATATCACAAGTGATGTATACAATGAAGAGTGGAACTCTTTTAATCAGTATCATGCTGGACAATGATTGGATCAGGCCCTTAGTGTGGCCAAGGCCTCCTTATAGTTGCCAATGTCTAAGGTAACCAAGGATGGACTCTCAGACGTGGCATCCTTGATACCAATGGATATCATCTCCTTGGAGTATTGGAAGCCAAGGAAGTCGCCTGGTAGTGGCTGGCTTGGATAGTACCTGTGGAAGTTGTTTCGCGAGTGAGTGAGTGAAGAGTGGCGATGTCTTGGCTGCAGGACGACTTACAAATTGATGATAATGTTTGGATAGGCTTGGAATGCAGTCTCGATGTCCTTCATGAAGATGTTGGTCATGACAATGTCTGCTGAGCGCATCAATAGTGCGGGTGTCTTCCAGGTGGTGACATTGACAGTGCTGTCGGGTTTTCCAATGATAACGGCATCGATGATGGTCTTCTCGGCACCAGTCTGAGCACAGAGTTCAGCAGTGTCTGTTACTGGTGTCAAGTAAGTTGCACCGCCATCCATGTATAGTGTACCACGAATGTTTGTTGGTTCAAACAGTGCTGGAATTGATGCTGAAGCCTTGACCATCAACACAATATCAGGATCAGCTGTGTTTGTGAACTTTGTGAACAATCCTGTATCATAACTCGTAGCGCCAATCAACACTGTCCTGTTTGATTGAGCGACCATCGAGGCATTATACAAGTTCTCCAAGACTATGAAGTGTTGGGACCGGGCGTCAGAATGATTCATTGATTGGGGAAGTGGTTCGGACTCGGTTGTCTACTTACATCCAAGTAAGGGTTCATCATCGAGCAGGCCTTGCCTCTCAAGGAAGCCCTCGGCAGGTCCACCAAGCCAATTCTTCCAAATCTCTATATGTTTGATCAGATTATCGAAGTGAATGAGTGAGTGATTGGAATGATTCCAGGCATGAGTGATTAGGAGGATATATACGCTTCCTGGAGACATCCTCCCATTGGTTGACTAGGAATTGGACAGCATCCTCTTCTTTGCCAATTGCGAACATGGCCATTCCAGCAGTGTTGATTGCACCAGCACTGATACCAGTGGCAATCTGCCATCTAAAGTCTTGTGGTTCACGGATTGTTACCAAACCAGCAGCCACACCCACTTCATATGCACCTCTATCACCAGCGCCACTGAAAGTGATTGCTCTACACACTGAATTTGATTGAGCCAACACTACATTTGTAGTTGTCAACAAACTTATGATGACCAAACAAACAATCTTATTATTATTATTATTATTAATATACATTATTTTTATTATCTTGTATCTTTACAACTTGGATTGGAGTGGATGATGTTGTTGGTGATGGATGTGGATGTTGAGGTGGAATTGGAAAGTGGAACTGAATTGAACACAACATGGCTGAAAGGGAGGATAGAGATATTATTTTTTTGGTAATGGAAGCCCAATAATGATGTTTGATCATGTCATTGCAATTCACCAACATTGGTACCTACCCAATAAGATTATTTTGTTTATGGTTCAATTTGTTGGACTTGATGAAGTTCAGACATAATTTATAAAAAACCAAGAATGAGCGAATGCAGTTCTTCAAGTTTGTTTGTGTTGTTGACATCAACACCACATGACATTGCATTGTTTGTTTGTTAGTTGTAATTGTTATTGAGATCAGTTAGACAGAGTAGTATTAGTAGTAGCAGTATTAAGAAGTATATAAGGTGTGTAGAGTAATAGTAGTGGAAGTACAGAGTATCATCACAGGTATCAACGACAACTACATATTTATACATACATACATACATACATACATACATACATATATACAGCAACTCAGTTGACAACATACATCACTTTGGATTGGTTGGACCTCTATCAATGCTGATTACATCGTCCACCAATTGTTGAATACACTCAATCAATCAATCTCAAACAATCAAACAAACAATCAATCAAGGCGCATTCATTCATTCATTGTCAGCAGCAGAAACATATACAACATCCAGCTGCCTCTTCATAAAGGTAGTGGCCTTTGGATCAATTCAATCATCAACATACTTGTTTGAGCTGGGCTGTTGTTGACACATTGCGTCGCTGCATCACATTCCCAACCTTTAGGTATAGTCTCCTTTAATCAAGGTGTGTGCTCTATTGCAATAACGGACAGCCTAGGCTCCTCAACAGTGTGAATGTAATATAGTTTGAAACTATTAATAATATAGTAGTAGTAGTAGTAGTAGCAGTAGTAGTAGTAGTTAGAGAAGGTAACAGGTACAGATACAGAGACACAAGCGCAGCAGCAGAGTCATTGAGGGAGAGAGACAGAGTCATGAGTCAACCACCACAAGTGCAACAACAACAACAACAGCAGCACTCAAAGCATCAACAAGGTGCACCAACTACAATGCACAACAATGGGAGCAATCACAATAGCAACAGTGAGCACAACGTCGGTGCTACGGCTACATCGTCGGCAGCCGCGACGCCTGTGAAGGACCCCTCCTCATTGGTCGACTTTAAGAGCTTTCCGAACGCACATTGGTACTTCACCAGGGACCAAATACACAAGCACTACGGTGATGATGTTAAATCAGAGATCACTCAGCGTCAATCGGCATGCTCATTCATTCAAGACCTTGGCATCAAGCTAAAGATGTATGTTTGATTCATTCAATCAATCACATGACTCGTTCAAGTTGAACTGACATCCACCTCCATCTCCCTCACTCATCATACAGTTCGCAGCTTACAATAGCAACGGCAACGACATACTTTCATCGATTCTTCATTCGACATCATCTGAAAGATCATGATAGATTCGTATGTGTCGCGTCGACGTTGATGATGTAGCATGCGACGACGCATGACATGTCTTACTCACTCATTCATTCATTAATGTTCACAGGTCATTGCCACTACATGTCTATTCCTTGCTGGCAAAGTAGAGGAGAAGCCTCGAAAGCTTCTTGATGTATCATATCTCTCATGCAAGTGTCGCTTCAAGAACTGGGAGAAGGCTCAAGACTCACCTGTATGTGTCCATCACTCATTCACTCACTCACTCAATCAATCAATCACTAACTCAATCAATCAACAATATAGGAGGTAGTAGAGCTATCACAAAAGGTCGTAGAGAAGGAACATTTGTTGTTAACAACGATCAACTTTGAGTTGACGGTGGACCATCCGTACAAGTACCTGTTGGAATACATAAAGCTGATCAACGGCAGCAAAAATCTGTGTCAGATCGCATGGAACTTTATCAATGACAGTCTGCGAACGAACCTCTGCCTCCGCTATCCGCCCATACTGATATCGTACGCCGCGGTGTTCCTCGCGTCCAAGTTTCTGAACTACCCTCTCTCGTCCGAGGGCAAGAAGCAGTGGTGGGAGATACTCAACATCAAGCTGGAGATCCTGGAGGACATTGGCAATCAGATACTGGACCTCTACGAGTGTGCCAGTCTGCCCATCTCTGCTGGCATGCCTGGATCGGCATCATCCCCTTCCAACGCTCCATCAGTCAAGCAACTCAAGAGTGAGCTAAACTCACAACAACATCATCATCATCAACAACAGAAAACAACAACAACAACTACATCAACATCATCGAGTACAGCTGTGCCTGCGACGCAGACATCAACATCAACATCTACATCATCTCCTGATCAACAACAACATACATCTTCACAAGAGAGAGTACCATCTCCACTACCCTCTTCTTCTAAATCAACGACATCGACGTCAGCCGTCACATCTTCATCTTCTTCATCATCATCTTACAAAGCGCAGCAGCATCAGCAACTGCAACAGCATCAACAGCACGAACAGCAACTGCTCAGTCCATCATCCAATCACCATCATCACCTATCGCCACATCACCATGTGCCTGGCTCCAGCAGTGCCAGCACCAACCAACAACAACTACTATCTCCATTGAAATCCAACCGTTACTCACCTTACTCCTCCTCCTCCTCCTCATCTTTATCGTCCAACTCAAATAATAATGGCGGCAAGGTTGTTGGTCCTGCAGGTCCAACGCAAGGCAATCAATCACTTTCACCTTCCAAATCAGGTAACTAAACCATCGATCAACCGCGCGAATATGAAAAAAATAAATCATACCCCTGTCATCAAGGATCATTCCGTCCGTTTTTGCTTGCCCCATCATTGTTTTGATCGCTACAATCATATCTGGAATTTCAAAAAATTCCTCTAATGAGGGAAACCAGGGACATGTGACTTGCTCCAAAATTGATTAATACCTCCTCCAACTGAATAAGCAACAAACATAACGTATACATTACAACATATATATATTACAAACAAAAAATGACTACTTATACACAAGAATCACTCGAGGTTATGCTTTATAATGACCTTAGAGAGATTTGTAAATCAATGGATATTAAGGTCAAGGGTACAAAGGCAAACTTGGTAAAGATGATCTTGGAGGCATCTGTTGATGGTGCTGATAATGCATCGCCAGACACTACAACTGCACCACCACCTGCCAAGCCTGCCACCGCCGCATCAAAGAAGAAGGCTGCACCCGCACCCAAGAAGCCTGCCGCCACAAAGAAGAGAGGAAGAGATGTCGAGGAGGAACAGGAAGAGGCCAAAGAAGAGGAGGATGATGATGAGACTACCACCACTACTACATCAACAACTTCAACTGCTGCCGTTGCTGAAGACGAGGAGGAAGAGGAAGATGAGGTCGAAGATGCCAAGCCAAACAAGAAGGCCAGAACTACTGCCGCCACAACAACTGCCGCCAAGACTACAACAACAACTACAACTACTACTTCATCAAGAAAGATAACAAAGTCCGTTCAAACATTGGGCCAATGGACTCAACATGAGGAGTCGTTCTTCTTCTTGGAGGCACCAATCACAAGATCAAAGGTGGCCGCCTTTGATATGGATGACACAATGATCCACACAAAGTCTGGCGCAAAGTTTGCCAAGGACCGCCGTGATTGGGTATGGTGGGACGACTCGGTGCCCATCGAGATGAAGCGCCTCCACGACGACGGCTACCAGGTGATCGTCATCACCAACCAGGGTGGCGTCGGCATCAAGTCCAAGTTTGACAAGGGCAAGTTCAACTCGGTCTCGGGCAAGATCCAGGACCTGTGCAAGGAGATCGGCATCCCATGCATCGCCATCATGGCGTGCGATTTGAACGGAGAGTGGCGCAAGCCAAACAAGCTCATGTGGGAGTTCTTGGAGGAGGAGTGTAACAACACTGGCGCGCCATTCGACGCGTCCCAATGCTTCTACGTCGGTGACGCAGCAGGCCGCCCCGACAACTGGAAGCCCGGCAAGAAGAAGGACTTTGCCAACTCTGACCGCGCCTTTGCCATGACCTGCGGCATCGCCTTCCAGACACCGGAGGAGTTCTTCCTGGGCGAGCAGCCATTCGTCGACAAATCGGGCGCCGTCTCCAAGTTCGCCGTGCCACAGCCACCAAGATCGGGTGAGATCCTCGAGGGTGGCGGCAACATCACATCGCCAAAGCAAGAGATGATCGTGCTATGTGGCTGGCCCGCCTCTGGCAAGTCTACATTCTCCAAGACACACCTTGTCCCCGCAGGCTATGGCTGGGTGAACCGCGACACCATGGGCGATCCCAAGAAGTGCCTCAAGGCCGCCATCCAGTTCCTGTCGCAGGGCAAGTCGGTGGTCATTGACAACACCAACCCAATGCCAAGTGGACGCAAGGAGTACATCGATGCAGCCAAGGCTGCTGGTGTGCCCGTACGTTGTTTCCACATGCAGACACCACGTGAGCTCGCCGAGCATCTCAACTACTATCGTGAGCGTATGGGACAGGGAAAGCACGTGCCAGGCATTGGTTACGCCACATTCAACAAGAACTTTGTCGAGCCCAAGGTGTCGGAAGGCTTCACCGAGGTCAAGAAGGTGAACTTTATCCTCAATCTGCGACCTGAAGATGAGACCATGTATAACATTCCCAAGCCTAAATAAATAACTAGTTATTATTATTATCTATCTATCTCTCACTCATTTTGGAATAGTACCAGATACTTGATCAATCACACATTCACCCACTCTACAGGGCTCACGTGACCTGACTGCCTCCATCATTCAATCAATCAATCATAACAATCAATGAATTCAATGAATGTGTAAGTCCTTGAACCATTCTATTCTGGTGTGTTTGTTTGTGTGTATGTGTGGTAGTCTGTTGTTGTCCAACAACAAGGATACCCATTGACATTGGGTAGTTTTTGATCGTTTTTGGACCATAGACCCCCCTTTGTTGGTTCAAATAATCACTGATTCCAATTCGACGCCAACAACAACAACAAATTAAAATAATTGGTGAGGTGATCCTCTTCATCCTCATCCAACATGCCTTTACTTACCTGCTCACTCCATCAATCATCTGGCGCCATTGCATTAAGAAGACATCTCCTTCTTCATTTATCTTTATCTATTATATCACTCTCTATTCATTTGGTATAGGATTGGAACAGTTCCAACAGTAAATAGTACATTAGGTTCCTGCATTGCATTGCTTTGAATTAGTTAGTTCACACACTACATACATATATGTTATATCAACACTTCATAACAGGTCATCAATCTTCATTCATTCATACATTCACGATTACTGTATAGTCTCTATCTCTCGCTCTCTACAAACAAACTCAACTCGCGCACACACCTCGATGTTACCAACTCCTTCATTTTGTTTGAAGGGAAGGAGGCCATCAAAACACCCCAACACACCCAAATTAGTTAAATGAAACCATCGTCCCATAAATATCAATATCCCTTCTAATCAACAATCAATCAATCATCCAACTATCACATACATGTATGTGTTTGTTAGTGTGTTGTTCATCAACACTCGTGTGTTAACATCCTTTGCCTCAGTTGATCCAAGCCTGTCGTTACATTAAGAGATAACAGGAGCTAGCTTCTTGTGTGTTTTATGTGTGTGTTTGTGTTGTATTCCAACATCGATCACGATCAAATCCAGAGGCAATCAATCAACTTCCAAAAGTTACTAATATATTCCTCCATCTTTATTTCAACAACAGGACCAACAACCGTAATCCATCCAACCAAACCTACAATAATATATATTATTTATTGTAAAATATACTTGTATTATAAATTATAACAACAACAAACAATGGTAAGTCATGGTCATTCATTCCATGATCATGCCATTCACTAACCAACCCAAACAATAGTCAAAGAAAGTTCAAGCCAAACAAGGAACGGATGACCTTGTTATGCTTCCAAAGATCTCTGAGGATGAGATCGTTGAGAACCTCAAGAAGCGTTACATGAATGACTTCATCTATGTAAGCATACAGATACAGGGATACATACAGACAGATAGAGTCAGCTGACCTAACAATCTTGGATACATTATCACATGACAGACAAACATTGGACCAGTGTTGATCTCTGTCAATCCATTCAGGAACCTGAATAACACTGGAGATGATTATGTCGATGCATATAGAGGCAGACATGCACAGGAGGTACCACCTCATATTTATCAGTTGGCAGAGGCTTCTTACCGCGCGATGAAGAACGATCAGGAGAATCAATGTGTGATCATCTCGGGTGAGTCGGGCGCCGGCAAGACAGAGTGCGCCAAGCAGATCATGAACTACATCTCCAAGGTGTCGGGTGGCACCGACAAGGTCGAGTACGTCAAGCACGTGATCCTCGGCTCCAACCCCCTGCTCGAAGCGTTTGGCAATGCCAAGACGCTGCGTAACAACAACTCGTCTCGCTTTGGCAAGTACTTTGAGATCCAGTTCGACAAGGCTGGTGACCCCGTCGGTGGCAAGATCTACAACTACCTGCTGGAGAAGTCGCGTGTCGTCTACCAGAACCCAGGCGAGCGTAACTTCCACATCTTCTACCAGCTGCTGGCTGGTGCCTCGGCACAGGAGAAGAAGGACCTGGTGCTGTCAACACCCGACAGCTTCTACTACCTCAATCAATCAGAGTGCTACACTGTTGACGGTGTCGACGACGCCGCTGACTACCGCGAGGTGCGCGAGGCCATGACTACCATCGGCATGTCGCCCGAGGAGCAAGGCATCCTCATGCGAATCGTCTCATGTGTGCTTCACATTGGTAACATCTACTTTATCGAGGACGACAAGGGCAATGCCGCCGTGTACGACCCCAACGCATTGGACTTGGCCGCATCTATGCTGTGCATCGACCCTGCCACACTACAGAACGCCATCTTGTTCCGTGTGATCAACACGGGAGGCGCTGGTGGTGGCACGGGCAACCGTCGTTCCACCTACAATGTGCCACAGAATGTCGAGCAGGCAAACGGCGCTCGTGATGCCCTGGCGCGCACCATTTACGATCGTATGTTCACCTGGCTGGTGGAGCGAGTCAATGTTGCGCTGTCCTACTACCAGACACCATTCAAGAACGTCATTGGTATCCTGGACATCTTTGGCTTTGAGATCTTTGAGAAGAATGGTTTCGAGCAGTTCTGCATCAACTTTGTCAACGAGAAGCTGCAACAATACTTCATCGAGCTGACCCTCAAGGCCGAGCAAGAGGAGTACGTGCGCGAGGGCATCAAGTGGGAGCCCATCAAATACTTCAACAATCAGATTGTGTGCGATCTGATCGAGGGCAAGGCTCCACCCGGCATCTTCTCGCTGCTGGACGACATTTGCTACACGATCCACGCGCAGTCCTCTGGTACTGACCAGAAGTTCCTCGAGAAGATGGCCGGCGTCTTTGATGGCCATCTCCATTGGCGATCAATGACCGGTGCCTTTGCCGTCAAGCATTATGCAGGTGAGGTGACGTACGAGGCCGAAGGATTCTCAGACAAGAACAAGGACACATTGTTCAACGACCTGATCGAAGCCGTTCAGACCTCAAAGATGGCCTACCTCAACAGTTTGTTCAATGAGGACACGACACTGCTCCAGAAGAAGCGTCCAACTACCGCAGGCTTCAAGATCAAGAACTCTGCCACTGAGCTCATGAAGGCATTGTCACAATGCACGCCTCACTATGTTCGTTGCATCAAGCCCAACGAGACAAAGAAGGCAAAGGACTGGGATGGACACAGAGTTAGACATCAGGTGCAGTACCTCGGTCTGCTCGAGAACGTTCGTGTACGTCGTGCCGGTTTCGCCTACCGTGCGCCATTCGAGAGATTCTTGCGTCGCTACAAGAAGCTCAGCTCCAAGACCTGGGGTCTGTGGGGCGAGTGGAAGGGCGACCCCAAGGAGGGTGCTCGCACTATCTGCCAGGACCTCAACCTGGACCCAGCCCAATGGCAGATGGGCACGACCAAGATCTTTGTGCGCCATCCCGAGACCGTCTTCCACCTGGAGGAGGCGCTGGACCGCAAGGACACCGAGTGCATCCACAAGATCCAGAAAGCCTTCAGAAACTGGAAGGCCAAGAAGCACTCGCTAGAGCAGCGTGCCCAGATCGCCAACATCTTCCTCAACAAGAAGGAGCGCCAAAGGAACTCGATCGACCGCAAGTTCACCATGGACTACATCGACTTTGACAATCAGTTCAAGGTGCAAGAGGCCATGGAGAACGCTCACAAGAAGGAGCGCATCGTCTTTGCCGACAACGTCATCAAGGTGGACCGTCGCGCCAAGACCAAGCCACTGATCCTAGTCGTATCGGAGCAGGCCGTCTACTTTGTCGAGAAGGCCATCAAGAAGAAGATGGAGGTGTACACGCTCCTGAGGAGGATCTCAATCAGAGACATCCGCTCGATCGGTGTCTCGACGCTGGCCGACAACTACGTCGTGCTAGGCCTGCCCGAGTTTGACCAGGTTATCGAAAACGAGCGCAAGACAGAGCTGCTCATCATCCTCATCGAGAACTACAAGCAGCTTTCGGGCTCAGCTCTCAACATCAACTTCTCGGACAACATCTCCTACTCGCTGAAAAAGAACGAGCAGCGCATGATCACCTTTGCCAGGAACGAGCAGGCGCAGCCCATCCCCATCCTGAAGAAGGGTGGCAAGGGTCCTGCTGTCGGTGTGGCCTCGGGCCTGCCCAGCTCCACCAACTCCACGCCAAAGAACTACAATCCAAACTCGATGGCCAACGCGCAGATCCGTGCTCCCACTCCAAAGAAGGCTGCAGCTCAGGCCCAGAACACTGGCGGTCCAAGACTCCAAGTGCCAACTGGCATTCAAATGCCAGGCGTTGGCGGCAGAGGTGGTCCAATGGGTGGCGGTGGTGGCCGTGGCGCTCCAATGGGTGGCGGCGGCGGTGCCCCAATGGGCGGTGGTGGTCGTGGTGCCCCAATGGGTGGCGGCGGCGGTGCTCCAATGGGTGGCGGCCGTGGCGCTCCAATGGGCGGCGGTGCTCCACAACAAGGACGCGCACCACCACCTCAACAACAATCGGCTCCCAAGCCAGCGGCTCCACAGAAACCAACAGTCCGAGCCTTGTACGATTATGACGCAGCCAGCCAAGATGAGCTGTCCTTCAAAGAGGGCGATGTAATTGCCATCATCCAGAAGGACAATGGAGGTTGGTGGGAAGGTGAGCTCAGAGGCAAGAAGGGATGGATCCCAGCCAACTATGTCCAGTAATGACCGTCCTGTCCATCTTCCATCCATCCCATCCAATCATTCAATCATCCTCTCCATCTATCCATTCACCAACAAGTGTGAAGTAGTACTTTCAAATACAATCTACATGTTTATAATGTCCCAATCAAGGGTATTCTACATATTATTATTTATTCCTGGATTAATCGATCAATCAATCAGTCTATATCTTTAACAGTCGCTCGACCAATCCTCCAAGTGACCACCTAATGTCTTGATTGTTAACCAGTTGTTGGTGTTGATGTTGTTGATGCTGTTGATGTCTTCTTCTTGTAGCGGCGGTGATCATTGTTGAGGTGGCAGCGGCGGCATTGCTTTGAGTGGCGTTGACCTCGCCAGACGATGCACCCATCGACGAGTCTGCCTTGCTCTGTATCATTCTACATTCATTACTACTGTTGGACCTGCTGGCCGACGCACTCTTGTGCAGCTGCTGCGCCAGCCATTGCAGCTGGAAGCCTGGATTGACGAGATAGAAGTCGGCCTCTCTAAAGATTGACTCGATGCTGACGTCGATCGGATTGTCCACATAGCCCGTCCTCAGAAACTCCAGTATGTACTCAAAGTAGCGTCCATTCCTATCGATGAAGTAATAGCCATCCTCTTTGATCGACGGCAGATTACCCGTCAGCAGTGATGAGAAGAAGTTCTCTCCCTTTGACAACAATGTATCTCTTGTAGTTATATATTTCTTTCCACCAACATTCAATCTAACCAATGAGCTAGATGTTCCTTCTTCCTGTTCTTCTTCATTATGTACATATTGTTGTTGTTGTTGTTGTTGTTGTTGTTGATGTTCATCAATCTTTGGTAACATATTATGATTATATTGTTGTTGTTGCTTATATATAGTGTTGTTGTTATTATTATTATTATTATTATGATGTTGACATTTACAAAGACTACAACCTATACTTGTTGATGATACTCCACTACAATCTAATCCTTCGCCTACTCCACTATACATGCTAAGACTATTCATACTACTCATACTAACAAACTGTTGTTGCTGTTGTTGATGTTGATGTTGGTGAGTATCCTCATTGACCATGTTGTTGTTTTATGTATATATATATTTATCTATCTATTAATGTATTTGTATTAGTTATAATAATAAACTTAAGTAAGTTATAAGTTAAGTAATGATAATAACCTCCTTTTATTGCTTCCATGCATACATTGCCTTGATTCCATAAGAGACGCTCCCCTTCCTAAACACTCACCCAAGCAATCAATCAATCATACACACAAACAACCAATCAATCCATCAAGCAACTGGAAGTAGTCGTAGAACCCACAACCACACCGTTTTGTGCTTGATACGAACCATCAATCGATCAAACCCCATCACGATGGATGCCCCCACAAACAAAGCAAAGTTCAGAACTAAAGTCGGATGGTCATGACCTCACGATCTTTTACTAGAGTCGCCACTTTGAATTTCGAGGAGTGTCTTGAGACTCGTTCGGAGTTGGACCAACTCTGCTTTGAGAAGGTCGTCTAATCGTTGTTCCTGTCGCTGTATAGATGTATCTGCCAACGGTTCAATTACTGATGGTAACGGTATTGCTGCAATCTGCGCACGTATATTGGATGCCGCTTGCAACTTCATGATCTCATTGATCACTCTCTTCTCCATTGATCGCATACTTGTTTCAATTGGCTTGTCGAAATTGTTTTGTTGTTGTTGTTGTTGTTGGACAACACCTTGTGAGGACCATGTGATCGACAACAATTGAAGTATTTGTAATGCTTGCTGTAATGGCTTGGTATCCTTATTGGCATATGATATAGACTTGGTAAACATATCAATCTTTTGACATAGCATTTGGACTGCATTGACGTTAACATTGTCATTGTCATGGGCTTGGGCTTGAACTTGAGCATTAACATTGACGGGATATCTTTCAAAGAGATATCTCCACACTACATAATAATGATTTAGTGTTGAGTGGAACAATGATTCCTTGCTCTCCAACAGTCCGATGAACTCTGGTACTAGTTGTATAAACTTTGTCAATCGAATAGATTGACAACAAGCACTAGTTAACCATCTCAATGGCTCGACATTGGCTATCTCACCATCATCCTGCAGTGTACACACGAGTTAGTTAGTCACTCATTCAATCAATCAATCAATCTATCTAATAACATACCATTGGATTGTTCAATAGTTTGATGGATAGTGTTAGGTATTGGGAGAATAGTGTCTTGGACTGGAATATGTTGTCCCAATCATTGTATCTCTGCATTGGAACATAGAGACTTATTCTGGATAACTATGTTCATCATGGAGTGGCATGGAGTGAATCGAGTGAATGAGTGATTGAGTGATTGAGTGATGGATCGAACTTACACATTCAAGCTCATCCTTGGCAGAGCTGGAACGAATGTTGGATAGCTGGTTGATTGGTATACTACTCCACCCAGCCAGTCGACTGACTATGTGTGCCAGGTTATCAACAATTGTCTGAGTGAGTTGTGTTGATGATCGCTTTGGCATCAGCTTATGAGGTATCGATACCATGTTGTCAAGTACCGTAAGCAATGTCTTTGATTGGAATGGTGATAGTTGTTGAAGTTGCGGCTCATTGGAGGAAGAGGACGAAGAGGTGTGAAGTATATCAATGAGTTGTGGTAGCACATAGGGTAGCTCTGATGGTTTGGCCAATACTCGATCCCTGAGCAAGTAGATGAACAGGGGTATGAGTGATACCATGGGCATGAGATGTTCACTGTCAGTGTCAAACAGTGATTGGACAATATCCTTGATGTCCTCCATTATAGAGTGATCCTCCCAAACGGTGTCTTGTGATACATTGTCATAACTCAATGATGCCAGACGATATATGTTCAATAACTTGTTACATATCAGTGTCCAATCGTCTTGTTGTTCTCTTGTTTCGTGTTGATGATACTCCTTATGGAAATCATGTGAACCAACATTAAAGTCGAGATAGTTCTCCTCTCCATCCTCTTCATCATCGTCCTTGATCACTCTAATCTTGTCATCATCATCTTTGTTGTCCTCCTCTTCGTGGACATCATCTACATCATCATCACTCTCATGCTCAATGTAGTAGTCATTTAAGAATTCGATGATGACCTTTGAGTCCTTGGTTCTTTGTTTGAGAGGATGAGTGTGAGTTAGTTGACCTGGAATAGTCCCATTCACTCAATCAATCAATCAATCAATCAAACATACCTTAGTATGAACCTGAGAAGCCTGACAAAGAACATGTAGAATAGTGTTGAGTAACAGTTGGCCAGTAGTGTGCTTTCTTGTTGTTGTGTTGGTGTCTGTGTCTGTGACTGACTCGTGTCATTGTTGTTGATATTGTTGTTCTTTAGCATTGAGTTATACTTTAATGAGTACTCTGATAGAGTACTAACAAGTATGTTTGTGAACTTGTATTGTTGTGCCAATGATGTTGATGATGATGAAGTCTGTTGTTGAGTACGTGCTTGTTGTTGTTGAGCATTGTCGAGTGTGTCCAAAGTTGACTTTAGGTCATCTATTAACAATTGTAGTTGACGTGATGTTAGTGTTGGGAAGTCTGTACACAACCTATTATAAACATCAATTGGAGTCTTTAACTTGTGATCATTATCATCCAAAGTTGTATTATGTTGAGCACCATCATTATCGCCACTATCCTTATCCAACAACATTAACTCCTTCAACAAGTCATTCAGTGTAGCCATTATCCTCAATCTATCTCTTTGTATAATATCTGTTTGTATGTTTTGTACAATGAACATGTGGTAGGCCTGATCAATCAATTGATTGACAAACCACACACAACAAATCACAAGCTAAATAATGATTAGTCATCGATTCAACAACTCAATTTGTCATTCAAATATTATAATATTATATAATATATAGTTAGAGTATTAGTATAAGTATTGATTGATCAACCAATCTAAAGATTCATTCTTGTATTAGTTTAACTCTGATCAGATGCCAGCGTCGGTTGGATCTTCACACCAAGGTTTACCCACTCACTCACACACTGTTTGATCAACTGATTTGCACCAAGTGAGGTCCCTGGTGTTCCCACCCAACCGATGATCACCCACCTCGGAGTTTGGAACCAACCAACCAAATGATTATTAATCTAAGCTTATGCTTGAAGTCAACATTATGCACCTCACTCACTCATTAATCATTCATTCATTCATTCATTTATCAACTCATTCATTCAACGACAACAACATTGTTAAGTTAGTCAAACCAAACCTAGAGATAGATACATAGATATAGATACATAAAGTAGATATATAATGATACATAATGATAATGACAAGAAAGTCCTGGCAGAAGGACAGAACCTGGACAAGGTAAAGGTAGATCCCTTACTTGGTGATAATCACGAGGATGACTTGTACCCACCCCTGGACAATAGTGCCAGGTTCGCACCACCTTTGGACGAGTCGTCCTTGCAAGCATTGGGCATGTTGCCCGATGAGATCAAGGCATTCGTCGCCCAGCGTGACAACTACATCAACAAGAACGCCATCCTAAAGGAGCACGTCTGCATGCCTGACAAGTCATCCTTTATCGACTACAATCAGTTGAGCGTCCTATCGCCCGTCCATCCAGAGAACGCCGCTCAGCTGCTCAACAAGCTCGTGGTTGTCAAGCTCAACGGAGGTCTTGGCACAAGAATGGGATGCAAGGGCGCCAAGTCCTCAATTGAAGTCGGACCTGGCAACACCTTCCTCGACATGGCCGTCGCCCACATTGAGGTAAGTTCATTGTCATTGATTGGCATCAAGGACGACTGCACGTGCGCACTGTCTAACACTTGTTCAAACATCAGCAAATCAATCAAGACTACAACGTCGATGTACCTTTGGTGCTGATGAACTCGTTCAAGACTGATCAGCAGACGATCAAGATCATCGAGAAGTACAAGTCACATCGCGTCACCATTAAGACCTTCTTGCAGTCCAAGTTCCCAAGAATGTACAAAGACACACTGAACGTTGTGCCCAAGGCTGGTGCCTTCAATGCCAAGGACTGGTATCCACCTGGAAGTGGAGATGTCTTTAGAAGTCTTCAGCGCTGTGGCCTTCTCGATGAGTTCCTTGCTCAAGGCAAAGAGTACATCTTCATCTCCAATGTTGAGAACCTTGGTTCAGTCATTGACATGCGTATGTATCGTCGCGTCCAACACTCAGTCAATCAAGCAATCAAGCTCATTCACTCACTATATCTCATTCAATCTATACAGAATTATTGAACCATATGGTACAGAACAACGTTGAGTTTGGTCTGGAGATCACTAATAGGATTAGCACTGATGTCACTGGTGGAGTGTTGATCAACTACTTGAATAGATTGCACTTGTTGGAGTTGTCACAAGTCAAGACTGAGAAGTTAAAGAACTTCAAGGACTTCAAATGTTGGAACACCAACAACATATGGGTCAACCTCAAGGCTGTCAGCGGCCTGCTCTCTGAGAACAAGTTGGCATTGGACTGGATTGTAAACTACCAAGTAAGTAGTAGTAGTAGGACCTTATGTCCTCGCTCCTTGGAATCATTCCAATCACTCACTAACACTTAATCAATCAATCAATCAAACAGAAGGATAACACCAAGTCACTTGTACAACTTGAGACACCAGCAGGTATGGGTATCCAGAACTTTAAGAACTCAGTGGCTATCATGGTGCCACGTGGCCGCTACAGACCAATCAAGTCGACGAGTCAGCTGTTCATATCACAGTCCAATCTATTCCAGTTTGACCATGGCCAGATGGTATTGAACCCATCGCGCGACTCTACAGACGTGCCACTGGTGAAGCTCGGTGAGGAGTTTGCCACAGTGTCGGACTATGAGCGACGCTTCAAATCCATCCCAGACCTGCTTGAGTTGGACCATCTTACAGTGTCGGGAGACGTCTACTTTGGCACCAACACCACTTTAAAGGGCACGGTGATCATCGTTGCCAATCATGGTGAGCGTATCGATATCCCAGATGGAGTGACTCTCGAGAACAAGATCATCTCTGGTACACTTCGCATCATGGATCACTAGAATGTTATGTGATGTGATGGGAATGTCATGGAGTTTCAATTAAAATAACACGATACGTATGGAGCTCGTTGTAATTCATATACTTGACCAACACACAAATATATAGACATGTAATTCACCAACCAAGAAATTGGGAATAATTTCTCCCAACAGTGTTGGGTGGAAACGAAGGTTGATATTGCCGATCAAAAATATTATATTATGTTCATGTAATAATTCACCAAGGTGATTGTGTAGTGTGGTAAATCAATATGGGATGTATAAATAATAAAATTTATTCCAATGTAGTTCACTATTAACGGGAAATCATAATTCAGATAAAGTTTGATTTGAAAGACAAAGAGTGATTCAACAACAAATCAACTTGAAATGGTAAACTACTACATTATGGTCATCATAATTGTGACACTATTCGGTTGTTAAACTTCTATTCTATCTTAGTGTAAGATAAGTTCCACACATGTGATGAATTACAACAAAATCCAAAATTTGTAAATCAATAAATAAAAAAATATATATATACATGTAATCAACACATTAAGAGACTATATAACTCCAAACAATACATAATAATCACAATTCTTGCATTAATCAATCCATATCCTATATTATTATTAAACATTCTAATATGAATAACAAAATATTATTAATTTTATTATATACTATATTATTTATCACATACCTTTGTAATGCTGATGAATTAACTTCGCATAAGTATATATTTACAATCTGAATCTTCAATAATAGTTGTATTGTATTAATTATCAATATGGTTTTTTTTAGGGTTTATGAATATCCATCTTCTTCAAATCCATCTTCTTCATATCCATCTTCAGAGAGTCCTTAAAGACACGACATATTAAAAACTTTCAAAGGTTGAAGTTTTCTTTAAAGAAGGTGATGCAACAACAAGATTATATATACCCTACAAATAAATATAAGATCAGACAAAGATCATCGTCATCACTGACTGAGCAATGCTTGACTGTTACATTGTCCGGTTTGGACCTGATCAGTCCACCAATGCAGATACACAATCACAGATTCTACAGATTGGATGATGGTGTTGGTGATGGTGGAGGAGGCGGCGGCGAAGCAGTCTACCTTGAAATGATTGATAGGTTAAAGGCATCACTTGCTGAAGCACTTGAACTCTACCCACCTGTTACATCCATCACTACAGTTGATGACAAGGGCATTGTTTCAATCACGATGGATAGAGAGCGACCTAAAGGTACACCCTTCATTGTACACATCGCTGACTCACCCTACACAGTCGACAACGAGAACCTGTCTCCTCGTACCGATGCACTTCTCCCTCCATCAGCAAGCATTCTCGCTGTCAAGATCACAAAGGTATGATGGTGCCCTTCTGCTTTAACGCCTCCATGCATTGGACCTGACTAACTCACAACCCACTGATCACAGTTCACATGTGGCACAATCTGTGTAGCATCATCGATCAATCATCAAGTGACTGATCTTCGTGGATTCCTCGACTTTCTCGAGCTCTGGGCACGGATCTCAAGAGGTGAGCCTGTTGACTTTGGATTGATCCCAGATGATTGGTCTCGTACACCCGGTCGATTCTTCCCTGGCGCCAAGATGTCGTCACTCCCACCAGCCCCCTTCACTCCATTGTCACAGCAGGCACCTCCCCCAGCATGCCTGATGGTGCCCTCAGTCATATCATGGTGGCGAATCAACAAAAGATCAATGGAGATGTTGAAGGAGGACTTCACTCCAAACACAACCACCAACGGTCAATGGATATCATCTGGCGATGCATTGGCAACCGTCATCATTGGTGCATTCACTCGTGCGCGACACCTTGGCAACGTTCCAAGACTTGGAGGACGATCAAGTGTGGACAGTCAGATCGAGAAGGTAGCAATGGCAGCAGATGGCCGAGAGCGAGCACCCAACGGCGCCATGGCCAATGGCAAGTACTTTGGCAACTTCAACAATCTATGGTCGGTGGACATTGCCCGCGAAGATCTACTCGATGCCTCATCCGCAGCAGGATCACGTGTGGCACTCAGCATACGCAAGAACCTGCAGCTGGCTCTCACGCCTCAGGCCATCGCCGACAGGATAGCATTCTTTGAGTCTCATACACCGTCACTGATTGGATGGTCGGCCGATGTCATCCTGACCAACTGGTGTCGGTTCGATCTGCGCGGCCCTCTGATGGACATGGGATGGGGACGACCATTTGAAGCGACTTCTGGTGCAGTGACACTCTATCCTCCTGGCTACTCAATCATGATGCAAGATGGAGACACAGGAGATGTCACAGTACTGTTGACAATTGAGTGTGATGGTGGACAACACCTTCTTCAAGATCCTCTACTCAATAAGTATGCTACATTGTTGTAGTAGTCGTAGCAGTTATAACAACGAACATCACTGTCTACTGGACTTGTGACACATATCAAGGTAGATATGAAATGAATGAATGATCGCGATCACTGGTGTCCATGAGGGCCTTGGAATGATCATATTCCAACGATATTATTTCGGCAGTAAGTCATGAACAATGCCAACTTATTGTTCGATTTCTAATAATCTCAATCTGTCAGTCAGTCTGACTGGCATGTTGGTCAACACAACAACAACAACAAACGTTCATGAAGCAGCTCGCGCTTTGAAGTTGTAGATTGTCGCGGCCCACCCCATCATTTGACAGTTCAACATTCGAATGACCAACCCCGCAGACCGACCGTCCGGCACCACCAACACCCACACTCAATCCAATCAATCAGTCAAACCCATCTGGGTCCTCACACACACTCAAACCACGCTCACTCGATCGTTGTCGGTCCTGGCCTACGACGATGCTTCGAATAGATATTTGTGATGTTTCGAATATGAGGCGGCGGGCATGTCATATCCCTTGTAACGAATGCCTCGAAGACATTCTCACATGACTGCTCGTCTAACCCTTGTAGTTTATCATAATGTCGCACGCGGAGGTGTGTATGTTGGACAACATATTGTGTTTGATTGATTGACCATGGTCATGCGCGCGTGGTTAGATCACACGGAGATGGACTCCCGCCTTGCTGGGAGGGACACCATCTTTAAAAGGACTCATCCTGACTTCAGAGTATGGTCATCCCATTCATTCGCAACTTCACCAACAACAACCAAATATGCGTATATTATATCAATTTGTAGTTCTTTGTACTATTGTTGCCACGATCAGCGCGTGGCCAACCACCCCACCCGCCGCCATCTGTGGTAGCCCACTGCTCAGAGGCGGTCCCACCACGCCACCCCCAGGCGCCATCGTCATTCCCGCCGGTGACAACTCGGGCATCGACTGGAACCAGCCAGGCAAGACCTTCTGGTTCGCGCCAGGCATCCACACCCACGGCGACGACCTCTACGGCCAAGTCATCCCAGGAGACAACACCACCTACATTGGCGCGCCAGGTGCCATCTTTGACGGCCGCAACATCAACTTGTACGCCTTCACCCAACCCGCCGTCAACGTCACCATCCGCCTACCTTGAGATCAGGAACTATGGCACTGGTTTGAGCAACAACGATGAGGCCACCGTCAACCACGACTACGGCTCAGGCTGGATCGTCGAGTACTGCTGGATCCACGACAACGATGGCGCCGGTCTCTTCCTCGGCTCTGGCTCGACCACTCGCTTCAACTGCCTCCAGAACAACGGCCAGTTTGGTTTCGCCTCGTACAACCCCGCAGGAATCTACGACATTGTGCTCACTGACAATGAGGTCGTTGGCAACAACGTCGACAACTGGGAGCTCCATCGCCCAGGCTGTGGCTGCACTGGTGGTGGCAAGTTCTGGGATGTCCACGGAGCCATCGTCAAGAACAACTGGGTCCATCACAACCTTGGACCAGGTCTTTGGGCTGACAACAACAACGCCATGTTCCTCTTTGAGAACAACTTGATCGAGGAGAACGACGGCATGGGCATCTTCTACGAGATCAGCTACAACTTTGTCATCCGCAACAACACCTTCCGCAGGAACAGCATCCTCAACGGCAAGCAGAGATCCACCGCCGGCGACTCGTTCCCAGAGGGCGCCATCTACATCTCCGAGTCTGGCGGTGACGTCCTTGGAGGCCCACGCTACATCCAGTCTGAGATCTCGTACAACCTGTTTGAGAACAACTGGGATGGCATTGTGTTGTGGGAGAATGCCGACCGTTTCTGCCGCCCCAACGAGACCTGGGACACATCCAACGGCTGCCCATGGTTCAACAACACCTGGGGCTACCGCTACAAGACTCAGAACATCAACATTGAGCACAACGAGTTCCGTTTCAACGCCGCAGCCATCAACTGCACCAACAGCTTCTGTGGCCGCCAGGGACTCTTCTCCAACTGGGGCACCTACCCTGCCAACTCGCCATACCTTGGCGACGTGATCCAGCAGGCCATCACCTTCCACCAGAACAACGTCTGGAAGAACAACAAGTACATTGGCAACTGGAGATTCATGCCCCACGACACCGACATGGACATCTCATTCTCGCAGTGGATCTCTGCCCCATACAACCAGGATGCTGGCAGCACCATCAACGGCCAGACCGTCACTCCAACCCCTACCTCCACCTCGACCCCAACTCCAACTCAGACCTCGACACCAACCCCAACATCCGCTCCATCCACCAACTTCTTGGACACCAACTCTGCCACCCTGGAGGGTTCAATTGGACAATGGGCCAGCTGGTACTCTGCCGATGTCGCTCAATCCTCTGCCCAAGCCCACAGTGGCTCCAAGAGTCTTTTGGTCACCGTCACTGGACAATGGGGATGGGGAGTCAGTGTCAGCAACTACCCAGGCTTTGCCGCCACCGCCGGCGCCAAGACCGTCACCCTGTGGACCCGCCTAGGATCCGGCACCAACGTGCAGCCAACCTTCACCATCAAGTGGTTGAACAGTGCACAGGCCGTCCTCCAGACCAACAGCATTGCTCTGTCTCCATTGAGCACCACCTGGAACAAAGTCACCGCCCCCATCACCGCCCCAGCTGGAACTCTGCCTACGTTCTTCTCTCGCTCACCGGTTCTGATGCCCCAGGCTCCAGCTTCCACCTTGATGACATTGTCATCTTCTAACACTACTGCTTACCGATTCAAATCAAGCCGTCCACTCTACCTATACCTAACGACATTTAAAAGCGTTCAACCAATAAACTAAGTTATTTATACCAATGACATAAATCGAATTGTTAACTTCCTCTTTGAGTACCAGCTTCGATGGAAGGAGATAGTAATAATAAGCCAAATCAAAAAAAAAGAGCAAAATGTCCGCATAAAAGGGATGCATTTGATGCCTGCTTTCAAAAAAGACACCTTAGCCAAGTGGTTACGGCGATTGACTAGAAATCAATTCCCTTCGGGGGCGCAGGTTCGAATCCTGCAGGTGTCGAAACCTTTTCCAATTTGTTTTGATGAGCAATTCGACATCTCCACGAAGTCTCGTCGCCCCAACCTTCCATTCATCCACCTCATGGCAATCATCGTCAACACGTTCTACCTCTGGCACTACATCGCCAACCACCTCTTTGGCAACAAGGAGGCCCAGATGGCCAAGCTCAGCTTGGTGTGCATCACATCCTTCAAGTCCCTCCTCCGCCAGAGGTGGCGCTCCCTCATGTCCACGCTCACGAGTCACATCCTGGCCGGACGACCAGTCAACATCAAGAATGAGATGGCCGAGTTCACTACCAAGTGGCACCTCAGCACTCGCAACAGCGACACCCGTCTTCCGCCTCTGCCGCCAACTATCAACAAATACTTGGTGGTCGAATTCAGAGGCCTACAGTAGAAAAGAAAAGAAAGAAAAAAATCAAGAAAATTCAAAATCGACTAACTTATATATATTATCCCGCCTCTTCAATGAGGCCAATTTATTTGCAATAATAATAAACTTCCACTCTAGTCAAAAAAAAAAAAAAAAAAGCATTAACACCGTATTACACAAGATATGATCAAGAACCAGCTCCTTGCTGGCACCATACCGGATGCAAAGTCAATGTTCAACTCTTTCCGACCCCGCTGGCTCCTGGACACGCTTAACTCAGATGTCCGCCTCCCCGCTGTCGACGGACAGGTCCCACTCCTACTCCGATAGCCCTCACAAATCAACAGAAATAGCCCGTACCTTCAATGAGTACCATTTATTAATGCTTCAATTAATAAACTATCCTTGTATAAAGTAAAAAAAAAACAAAAAACATCTCTTTATATTAAATTTCCCATCTTCCTCTCGCATCCATTGGTCCACCGCCACCTCATCTGGAAGATCATGGATATTCCTACCCTTTATCAAGTGATCAAGATCCTCCCTCATTGCCCGACATCCATTAGATAGCTCAAAATCAATTGAATTCATTAGTGATCATGAATCAAGGTGAACATACACTCAATCAACAAGTCCAGGACTTGATTGAATACCTGGAGCAAACTATAGTTTCATCAACTTTGAGGTACTTCTCATTATATATTGGCAATGAACATTCCAGGTCTATCTACTCAGTTGTCATTGTTCTCTTGGACTACAGCCATTCAACAACTCCTGGGACAAACCAACCAAGTTCAATCGAAATATATATAATGTGTTCCCAAAATTTGTACAATATTATTATTGTTGACTATTATTAAATCACCTACAAAGTCATTAAGGCCTGTACCCCATGAGGTACTATTGTCTTGTGAGAGAGCAAGGTCAAAAAGGGTTACACGTTCACACAGAGCTCAAACAATATAAAGTGAAAGATCATACGTAGTAATACAATTCGTTCAATCTTCGCCTTGCTCGCACGTATTACATAACCACATTACTTACAGTAACTCTCTCTTTAATCATTCATACACACATAATCTACACACACACATACATACTCTCACACATAAGTCGACAATGATCAAAATAATGTGTGTGTGATGATTTATTACACCCACCTGAGGTATTCGGAATTTCAGGGGGTAATTTCTCTGTGGGGATATTTGTGCGTGAATGATGAAGGTTACAGGTCTGAGATAGTTGTAGACGTGATTCATTTAATTAATTTCCCAAATTATTAAACAAACAGATAATATTGTTGTTCTATAGATCATATACTATCTAATCATATATAATATATCTTATACAAATATAATTATACGATCATTTTGATATCATCTACATGTACTATTATTACGAGCATTTTTAAGACATGTCAGGCGTACCTCTTAGAAATACTCCAACCAGGATACAGAAAAAGGACTATAAAGAGAGAATGGAGGAAGTCTTTAAGGAATTGCACGAGGATAATACAATACAACATAAACAGTTGGCACTAAAGTATGATGTCAGGCCAAGCGATATATCCAAGGCATTGGCCAACAATGGCATCCCATCTACCAAGCGACTATTGGAGGCGGAGCAAGAGGATATGCTTGTCAAGGAGATAGAGATGTCGATTGCACATTACAAGCCAATGACAAAGAGACAGGTGTTGACTCGAGTTGTGGAGATGTTCACTGAGCGAACAGGAACAAGCAGAGACAAATTGCCATCGGATGACTGGTGGAAGGAGTTCAAGAAGAGACATCCAACTCTAAAGTTGAGGAAACTCAAACAGCAAGATCTTGTGCGTATGAACGCCGAGCGCAAGGCATCACTTAATGAGTTTAGAGAGACCATCATGAAGTTCATCCTGGAAAAAGGCATCGAACAGCTGTGATGTGATCAACATTGACGAGAAAGGTGTTGTGTTCACAAATGTTGCAAGCAAGGTAAACTACATTCACCATAGTATATATTCATTCATTCACAGTTGCAGCGCCTGACATTTTCAATCATTTAATATAGGTCTGCATCATGGACAGCGGCAGCCTCAGCGAGACAGCCAAGCCCAAGATAGTGAAACAGACACAGAGTCAGCACTTCACATTGGTTGGTGCGATCACTGCTACTGGCAAGGCTCTACCTGTATATGGTGTATTGCAGTTCCCCTCGACAAAGAAGATGGACTTCAAGTATCATGCAGACTTTGGACACATTGAATTCAATAGCAGTGGATATGTATGTGTGACCAACTCCTGGACACGTAGGACAACCAAGTCAATATAACCATAGTAGTAACTACTGACACTGTCAAACATCATAACATCATAGATGACCAAGGAGCTCAAGGCCAGGTTTATAGAATGGTTGTGCAGCTACTTTGACAGCAAGAAGCCAAAGCTACTACTCCTGGACAATCACATATCCAATTATTTCTCCGAGGTGATCGCTGTGGCCGAGAAGAACAACCTACACATTCACTCGTTCCCATCCAACCTTACTCACATGATCCAGCCCCTTGACTTGGTTATTTTCTCCTCGTTTAGGCAGTGTCTCTCAGATTTGCTACTCAAAGAGATACATGCCAATCCAAAGTTCAAAGTCAAGCCCGAGCACTATCTCTCACTGACCCATTATGCTTGGGACAAGAGTGCCTGTCAATCCARTGTCATGCAAGCATGGGTAAAGTCTGGTCTGATCGAATGGTCCCTACCCAACCAAGAGACAAGCGATTTGTGCCAAAGAAGCGTAAGAGGTCCTCCAAGGCCCTCGTTGCCCAGCAATCCAAGGACCTGGCCATCATTGATCCAGAGAAATTGACCAAGAAGCAAAGGACAGTAGTGCTGCGCGACAAGAAGTCCACTGGCAACCTGATCACATCCAAGGAAACAAGGTATGTTTACACATTCATTCATTCTTAATTCAAATAACTCTAACATATCGCCAGTGGACTTGTAAATGTGCAATACGATGTAACAATCAAGGCCACAGGCGCTGGTTCACAGCCGGCCATCACAATGATCCAGAACAACCTCCAGGTCAACAACAATACCATGAATATCCAAAACAGCCATGGAACCAACACAATCACTCACACTGAGTCTACAACCCAGTCATCATCAAGCCAAATGGTGACAGATAGACCCAACATCATGCGCAACATCAAGAACTTCTTTGGTTTGTAATAAACAACAACAATTATTACCCGTTTATGTCTATCTATCAGTCATTGTCCTATGAATTTGACCCATAAAGAAATTACCCCCCGAAATTCTTGTTACCTCAGGTGGGTGTTATTCATATGTATGATTGACTGACAGACATACATTACTCTTCGTGTGGGATGATGGTAAGAGAGAGATTTAATATTAAACAAACAATTACGCCTAGCCTACTCAACTCAACTCAATAATATAATAACCAACAACAATAACAATACATACCACTATTACAGAGAGCAGTAGTGTTGGGGTGTACTTGGATGTTGGGTTGGAGACTTGACCCTTACCGCAATAATATTAAAATGTATAATCCTGTAGGTAGGTAGATAGGCAATGGCTATTAACTAGGGCTGCTACCCTTATGGATCATTAATTATTCATATTACTCCTACAACAACAAATATACAATGTTAAGATCTTTGACATTAATTATTTTGTTATTAGGACTTTGTCTGTTTACCACAGCTGGTATGTAGTATACATTGTACTTCGATTGGATTGGATTGGACAATCTTGACTAACTTTATAATATTTATAATTAAATAATTAGAACAATGTGGTCAGATTTATTGCCCGGAAGATCAAGTTTGTTGTGGAAAACATCTTGGTCTTGCCCCGACATGCATTGATAAATGCCGTTTCATGAAGTGTCCAAAGGGCATGATTTGCCTCTTGGGTAATGGACTTCCATATTGCTCCACCACATCGTCTACTACGGCGACAACAACCACAACTACCAATCAACCGACCACGGGTGTGATCACCACTACTGTGTCCACACAGTCCACTGTGGCCAGCACTGCGGCCAGCTCTGCCTCAGTGGCTTCTACTACTTTCACAACCACTGTGTCCACTCAGTCCACCGTTGCCAGTACTGTTGCCAGCACTGTGACCAGCTCTGCCTCAGTGGCCTCTACCACGGTCTCAACGACAGTATCCACCCAGTCCACCGTTGCCAGTACTGTGGCCAGCACTGTTGCGGGAGTGTCTTCAACAACTGTGTCGACTACAGTTACCACCACGGCATCAACTATTGGAGCGGGTTCCACCATCACTCAGACCACCTCAGCCTCGACGACTGTAACCACCACCGCCACGGCAACCTCCGCAACCGCTACAACAACGGTGACCACAACTTCTATTCCCACTTCTTCTACAACAGTGACTACTACAACTGCCCCGACTAGTACCACTGCCAGCACCACCGTTACAACAACTGTATCCACAACTGGAGCGGGTTCAACTATCACTCAAACAACGTCTGCCACCACGACAGTTACCACGACAGCCACCGGTACTTCGGCAACGGCAACTACCACAGTTACGACAACCTCCATCCCCACTTCCTCTACCACTGTAACAACAACTGGTGCCCCTACCACTGCCTCGACAACAGCGTCGACCACTGCTACTACCACTGGAGGTGTCTCTACCATCACCCAAACCACATCGGCTACAACGACCGCGACCAGTACTTCCCCCGTGACCTCTTCTGCTTCCACCACTGTGACAACAACAGCCAATCCAACCTCCAGCACCACTGTCACAACCACTGCTACCAGTCCGGTGACATCTAGTGCCACTGCAACTTCCCCTGTAACGTCTACAACTGTGTCCACTCAGTCGACTGTTGCTGGCAGCACTGTAGGTGGTCAGGCCTCAACAACCGTGTCCACTACTGCCACCACAACCGTTTCAACTACCGGCCCAGGCTCTACCATCACTCAGACTACGTCGGCAACGACCACTGTCACCACTGCCCCGTCCACTACAGGTCCAATAACATCAACTGTGGCCTCTACTCAGTCCACTGTCGCCAGCTCCACAGTCAAACCCACCACTGGACCAACCTCGACCACTGTGACCACCACTGCCACAACTACCGGCCCAGCCTCCACCATCACTCAGACAACCTCGGCAACTACAACTGCGACTACCACCGTATCCACCTCCGCCAGCACCACGGTGACCACAACTGGCGCTGCATCTACCATCACTCAAACTACCTCGGCAACTACCACCGTCACCACTGCTGGTACCGCCTCGGCTACAGGACCAATTACATCAACTGTTGTCACTACTACAGTTTCCACGCAGTCCACTGTTGCCAGTACAGTTGCCAGCACTGTATCCGGTGTAACAGCATCCACTACCGCCACTGCCTCTGGTACAGCTACCGCCACAGCACCAATAACTTCAACGGTTGCCTCTACCACAGTATCTACGCAGTCCACTGTCGCCAGCACAGTTGCAAGCACCACTTTGAAACCAACAACTGGTCCAACTTCGACGACAGTTTCCACCACTGCCACCACAACATCGACATCAGGACCAACCTCGACCACTGTGTCTACCATAGCGACCACCACTGCCACCACAACGAGCCCTGCTTCCACCATTACCCAGACGACATCGGCATCAACCACTGTGACGACCACTGCTCCAGCTACGGCCTCAACAACTGGACCAATAACATCAACTGCTGCCTCTACCACTGTGACCACCACTGCCACTACAACTAGCCCTGCCTCCACTATCACTCAGACAACCTCGGCAACTACAACCGTGACCACTGCATCTGGTACTGCCTCGACAACTGGACCAATAACATCAACTGTTGCCTCTACCACAGTTTCCACGCAGTCAACTGTTGCCAGTACTGTTGCCAGCACTGTTGCTGGTGTAACCTCGACCACAGTATCTACGACAGCCACAACCACTGCCACAACAACAAGCCCTGCCTCGACCATCACCCAGTCTACCTCGGCGTCGACAACTGTGACGACCACTGCTCCAGCTACGGCATCAACAACCGGACCAATAACATCAACTGTTGCATCTACCACGGTCTCCACTCAGTCAACTGTTGCCAGCACAGTGGCCAGCACTACTGTTCGCCCAACAACTGGACCAACGTCGACCTCGGCAACTACTACTGTCACAACAACTGCCTCCACAACTGGTCCCGCGTCAACAATCACCCAAACCACATCGGCAACAACAACAGTCACTACCACATCCCCTCCCACCACTGGTCCAGCTACCACAACCTCCTCCCCAACTACTACATCAAGTCCAACAGCCACAACCTCAAGCCCAACAACCTCGAACCCTACTGCCACAACTTCAACTCCAATCACAACTTCGAACCCAACAACTTCGAACCCAACAACTTCGAACCCAACAACTTCGAACCCAACTACCTCGAACCCAACAACCTCGACCCCTGTCACCACTTCTACTCCGACTACCACCGGCGTTACCACATCATCTACACTGTTCGCAATCAAGGGTTCGATCTGGAATGATACCGATAACTTTGATGGCAAGTTGGACACATCCAAGCCATTCGGTCCAGTCAAGATGACTCTGACCAGGAAGTCTGATGGCTCTGTTGTTGCGGAACTTCCAGCTGCTACCGGTGATTATCAGTTCTCTGGTCTTTATCCAGGTGAGTACTGTGTCACAGTGTCCAATGCCCCGGCCCAATACTACCCCACCCTCAACAAGGGCGACAACAAGTTCGACATCAACTCTAAGCAATTCTGCCTCACCCTCACCAACGCCAATGAGGACGACGCTCATCTTGGTATGCTCAAGCAATACAAGACCCTCATCTCATCATTCGACGACACTGCTGTCCAAGAAGGAAGGTTCTCTGACCGTAAGGGCTTTTCACCATTCTTTAATTCATCATGGAGCTATGGCGATGGAACTCCCATTATCTACACACATGTGGGTACTTCCGAAAGCATCTACCTACTCATCCCCGCCAACAAGCCGCATAATATCTGTTTCTACATCAAGGCCAGTGGCTACGAACCCCTGGGCAAGGTGCAGAATGACAACATCTTTGACACTGATGGCAAGCACTGCCAGATCATTGACAAGGATGGCATTAACCTCGGTGCTGGTAAGTACCAATGACACCCTCCCAACGCTTCCAATAACTAACCCTCAATCAATGAATTAATTAGCATTTGTCAAGGGCCTCAAGATCAGTGGATTCATTTGGGATGACACCATGGCTTTTGATGGAAAGCTCGACAAGTCCAAGCCATTCGGACCAGTCTCAATGAAGCTCATCAAGTCATCGGACAACTCTCTTGTGTCTGAAAAGACTGCTACTGGACCATATCAATTCCTTGGTTTGGAAGCTGGCGACTACTGTATAATCGAGTCTTATGCTGCCGGAGGTTATGCACCCACCTACAACACTGGTGATAACAAGTTTGGTGTCTACTCCGCTAGATATTGCCTCAAGTTGACCGAGAATGTTGTTGACGCTCATCTGGGCATGAACAAGATATACATCTTCTCCATTGGTGCATTCGATGATTCGAAGGTGCAGCAAGGCAAGCTTTCCGACGCCGGTCCCAAGATACCAGGATTCAATACATCATGGAGCTATGGTGATGGAACACCATTGGTCTGGACATACTTTACCGTTCAAACATCGATGTACTATTACATCCCAGTCAACAAGCCACCTGTCTGTTTCTATGTCTCAGCTCCTGGATACCTCCCACTTGGCAAGATACTGAATGACAACATCTTTGACGATAATGGCAAGGCCTGTTTGACCGTCGACAAGGATATGACGGTGTATGCCGGTAATTATCATCCACTGATTAATGTAATCATCCCCCTCCCACCTCATGCAACTAACCATATTTATTCAATTAATCAATCAATTTCCAGCATTTGTCAAGGGCCTCAAGATCAGTGGATTCATTTGGGATGACACCATGGCTTTTGATGGAAAGCTCGACAAGTCCAAGCCATTCGGACCGGTCTCAATGAAGCTCATCAAATCATCGGACAACTCTCTCGTGTCAGAACAGAATGCAACTGGACCATATCAATTCCTTGGTTTGGAAGCTGGCGACTACTGTATAATCGAGTCTTATGCTGCCGGAGGTTATGCACCCACCTACAACTCTGGTGACAACAAGTTTGGCGTGTACTCCGCAAGATATTGCCTCAAGTTGACCGACAGTGTTGAAGACGCTCATCTGGGCATGAACAAGATATTCATCCTATCCATTGGTGCATTCGATGATACGAAGGTGCAACAAGGCAAGCTTTCCGATGCTGGTCCCAAGATACCAGGATTCAATACATCATGGAGCTATGGTGATGGAACACCATTGGTCTGGACATACTTTACCGTTCAAACATCGATGTTCTATTATATCCCAGTCAACAAGCCACCTGTCTGTTTCTACGTTTCAGCTCCTGGATACCTCCCACTTGGCTTGGTGCAGAATGACAACAACTTTGACAAAGATGGCAAGGCCTGTTTGACAGTCGACAAGAATAAGTTGATTAATGCTGGTAAGTAACAATCATTCAATTAATCCGTCATACAGTAGCACTAACTCGACCAATCAATCAATCAATGATTGTTCTAGCATTCGTTAAAGGAATCGATGTAGGTGGCAACATTTGGGATGACACGACCAAGAATGATGGCAAGGTAGACACAACCAAGCCATTTGGTCCAGTCAAGATGTCGCTTACCAAGAAGTCTGACAACACTGTGGTTGATTCGATTGCGTCAGCAACGGGCTCGTACAAGTTCTCAATGTTGCGTGCTGGTGACTACTGTCTCACCGAGACCTACGCCGCCGGAGGCTACTGGCCCACCATCAATGCCGGTGACAACAAGTTTAATATCGACGGAAAGTACTGCTTCACGATCTTCAACACTGACATGACCGATGCTCATCTGGGAGTGCTCAAGAGATGGAAGGTCGCTGGAACCGTCTGGGATGACACCGCAGACAAGACTGGAAAGCTTGACGCCTCCAAACCAGTTCCACTTTTCGATTTGACCAAGACCGAGGCCGATGGCAGCAGCAACCCTATTTCTACCCCGGGCATCACTACAGGAGGTTACTACGTTCTCATGCCCACTGATCAACCCAGCAAGATTTGTATCCATACCAAGGCGGCCGGATACTACCAATTTGGCAAGATACAAAATGACAACAAGTTCGACTTGACTGGCAAGTACTGTTTGACTGTTGACAAGGATATCCTGGATGCTCATGATGGTAAGTTAGTCTATACTCTGTCTTGACATAACATTATTTATTAATTATATCCCTCCCTTCCATTCAGCCATGATCAAGGGTCCGACTTTCCAGGTTAGGGGCAAGATTTGGGATGATACTTCCGCGTATGATGGCAAACTCGACACCAACAAACCATTCGGTCCAATGAGGATGCAGATATTCACCAAGGCAGACAGGTTCCTTTTGGCCACCATCACTCCAGATCCCTCATCAGAGTATTGGTTCCATGATGCCCCTCCAGGAGACTACTGCATCAAGGCCACCTACCTCGCAGGAGGCTATTGGCCAACTGACAAGCCCGGTGACAACAAGTACAACTTTGAGGGAGAGTACTGCTTCACCATTGTCGACGCAGATATCACCAATGCTCATCTTGGCATGATGAAGAGATTCAAGTTACAAGGATATGTTTGGGACAACACCGCCACTAAGGATGGAGTCCTCGACCTCACCAAGAGGCTCGCAGCATTCAACATGACCAGGACCGATGGCGATGGAGTGACCAATCCTCTTACATCCAACAACCTTAGCGGTGGTTATTACGTCTTCCTCCCCACCACCCCAGCCAAGGATGTCTGTATCATTATCACAGCTAATGGCTACACTCAACTTGGCAAGGTACAGAATGACAACAAGTTTGACAGCAACGGAAAGTACTGTGTGACCGTTGACAAGGACATCTTGAATGGACATGATGGTAAGTTATCCACACCTCTGAGAATCAATCATTATTCAAATACTAACCATCCTAACCCAACAATCAAATAGCTATGATCACCCAATGAATCAATCAATCATCAACTAATCAACTAATCAACAAATCAATAAAGAATTATTAATTAATAATATCTAAACCATAATCTAAAGGAGTGTCTATAACTGGGGCTGGTTACATTAATGTATTTATTGCAATAACTATGTATTGAACAAGGTTTCCAACCTTGGTGTTGGCACCGGATGGATATGGGACAGCTTTGATCGATGCTCGTTCTCTCTATCTCCCTCTCTCTCTCTCTCCAACCAAAGTTGATGAACTGACTCACAACTTGGATGGGTGCTCTTTTGCTTGTAACAATAGGATGTGCTCACTATTGGTGCGATAGATTCTTCATCCGATTGGCGGTGGTTGCTGCTGTTACAGTTGGTCGGCAGCAGGACCGCTGATGACGCCAATAGGCAATGGCCCTTGGCCTGACTATGCTTCCAAACTCACTTGATAATGTTGATGAAGCCAGGATATACGTCTATGTTGGAGGGTAGCTCGTTCTTAGTCTGGTTCGCAGAGGAATCTTCTTGACTGCCTGGAGATTCGGCGACGAGGTCACCGACTGGCTGCTTGCGGCCTTGATCAACGGCGAGTGAGGAGCGGAAGAGGGCGCAGAGTGTTGCTTGTGGACCGCATCCTTCTTGCGTCCCTTCTTCTTGTTGAAGCTTGCGTACCACACCTTCTCCTCGGCGGCCAGCACAGCGTGTCGTTTCAAATATGTTTCGTCAGAGGTGTCCTCGTCACTGGAGAGCTCGGCGGGTGGCTGTCCATTGGAGTCAGTCTCAGGGTCACCGGCGTTCTTCTTTGGTGACTTGCGCTTGCGACGGGACAAAGCAGACAGGGACATGTCAAAGTTGAGAGGGATGCTATCTCCAGTGGATCTTCTGGTGCGCAGTGGCGTGGATTTGGGGGTCTCCAAGGTCGAAGTAGTTGAGGTCATCGGGGCACCATCGGTCGTCAACTCATCCTTCTGGTGCAGGATACCATTCTCCACAACCATTTGTTGTCTCTCAAACACCTCGGCAGCGATCCGGTCCTCCTCCTCCCTTCTCCGCAGTATCTCTTGTTCGAACAACATGTTGTCCAGATCCATACGCTCCATGTACTTGGTGAGGTCGAAGCGCTCGGTCCAGTTGCCTCGGTAGGAAGCGCGTAGCAGCTTCTTATAGCCGTCCGATCGGTCGACCTCGGGGATCACACGATACATCGGTGTGAGCACGTTGAACTCTTGTTTGGCATCCTCTGGTGGGAAGACGTTGTAGAATGCGGCGGGTGTCGTCACTATACTATGTTGTCCTGTTGACATCACCACGATGTTCTTGTCTGCTGTGTGGCCGACCACTTCGACGCCCGTATCCTCATGTTGTTGCTTCAGGCCGTTAGTGCCCCTCACAACCATCTTATTCTTCACTGGGCCAAGGGGAGGTGTTGCTGGCTTGGTGCTGCCAACCTCAGGTAACTCGCCCTAATGTATACATGAGTCAGTTATACATTCATTCATTCAATCAACACTCATACATACTCTTCTCCTTCGACAGGCGGCGCAAGAACATGTCTGCTTGCAGAATGGACACACCCAGGGCTTGACACGCTGCTTAAGCGAGGCTACTTCCTTGTTGTAGTGCTTGGTCATGCAAGTGGAGCAGAAGCGTTTGTTGCACGCTGGTAGTCCGTTGTCATGGGCGCGACATTGGATATACTCAAACTTGAGCACTTTGCATTGGTGACACCAGGCACCTGTTTGTTTCTCTCGCTTGCTACTCTTTTGTTGTGTGGCGCTGTCGGCGGTGGGCGAATGGTCGCCATCATTGTCGTCTGCATATTCGTCGTCGGCGTCGTAGGGTGACTGGTCGCCCTGTGTCTCGCGGTCGTGTGCCGTCTGCTCCTGGGAGACCATCACGCTCTGCTTGGGACTGCTGCCAGCCACGCCCAGCGTCACCATGTAGGACTTGTAGGGCGAGGGACAGGCGGCACCTTCGGTTGGCGCATCGACCGGCAACAGGTTTTCCGGTGATATGTTGAGTGCTATCGTTCTTCTGTACAAGTTGTTCGGTTCATCGTCGTCGATGACATTGACATCAACATCAACATCATCATCATGGTCATGTACATGCTCGATGATATGAACGGGAGGAGGTTGTGGTGGTGTGAGGAGGTTGATGCGAGGTGATTGTTGTTGTTGTTGTTGTTGATGTTTGATTGATGAGATGAAAGAGGATGTAGAATGTACAGGTGGACTAAACATCGAATTGTTAAAGTACTTGGTCAATGGGGAGTCGCCTACCATCATTGCCTCACCACAACTGTTACTGTTGTTATTATTATATATTGTTGTTGATGTTGTTGTTGTTGTTGTTGTTGCTATATCGTTATTATTATTATTATGATTGTTGATGATCATCGACTTTGATGATGAAGATACAACTGACATCTCTGGTGAGATGCCAATGCATAACAAATCATTCGTCGACGTCGATGTCGTCGTGTTTGTCGGTATATCTACTACTAATGACACCATGATGGAGGACGAGATTCATCATCACCATCACCAAACACAAATGAATATTCTTATATATATATATATATACACACTGTGTCTCTAGAGTCTAGTCTCTCTCTAATGAATGTTCTAGAATCTCCTCTAACTAACTATAGTTAGTTTACTAATGTTTGTTTTTATATTTATGAGGAATATGTTACTGTTATGTATGTATGTATGTATGTATATCTATCTCTCTCTCACTGTCGTAAATATCTAGCTGTTGTTGTTGAGAACTAATACTCGTGAGCAGGAGAAGAAGTCAAGCAAGTATGTGTTGTTGCCAAGTGTGATAAGTGTTTGTTTGGGGTGGGGTGTTGTGTGTGAATGTGTTCGAAGGGGTGTTCTCACCATGTCCATTGACAACGCACTCAGATCGGTCCATCCATCCATTCATTCAATAATGATATATAACTTAAGTTGTATTTATATTTATTAATTAAGGTCATTCTGATTCATTATCACTACTTGGTCCTTTATGATCATCTTCTTGTCTAGGTGGTATTGTTGTAGTAGCTGCAGGAGTTGGAGTATCTTGACTAGTTGGAGGAGGTGGTGGTGGTGGAGGTAGTGGAGGAGATGGAGGAGAAGAAGAAGATGATGAAGAAGAAGAGGAGGACTTGTCTTGTGTACACTCTGATGGACTACGAACATGATTACCTCCACTATGATGACTACCACTATGACTACCACTACCGCATAGAAGTCGTTTGGCTTCGAGTAGTAACTCGACGGACCTGACACCCCAGTTCAACTTTGCATTATCCAAGGCCTGCATGGCGGACCTCAACGTGGCTCTAGCCGTCTCTGTTGCTTGTTGTATGTTGGCATAGGTCGCTACAATTGTGTTGAAGGCGAATTGTATCATTAGGACATGAGCAACATTCAGTTGAGTGTTGACCGCTGGTGCCATAAGTTGGATTGCCAACATTAGATGTTGTCTGGCATTGACTAAATCGACCTGGGCCTGAGGTCTACGTGCTACTTGTTCTTGATGTAACTTTGGATATGATGGAGTGATGAGCTCACTTCCTGCGGCGACTCCAACACTTGGTCCGCCTCCATCATGTCCCCACTTCAACTCGCAGATGGGACCAAAGTCCTGAGCGGTAACATACTTAGTCTCTAACCAAGTGGCTAATAATTTGAAGTTACCAACATAAAATGATCTTTTAAATATGTAGTCAGGGGAATAATCATCATTCTTATATACTTCATGTATATCTTGATCAGGTATATTGAACAGCAAATCAGGAATATGATCAATTAATCCAGTGACTTCTGGGATATTGGAAAAGTAATGTAATACTTTAAACAAATATAACTTCTCATCCTTATGTAAATGCGTATCTAACTTTGTTATCTTAATATCCAAAGTAACTAGTTATAATAATAATGAATTAATATTAATATGAATATAATATAAATATTCATTTATAACTTACATTTCTTTAAATTAGAATTAGAATTACCCATATTATTATTCTATATTTGATAACATTTATTATTATTTGATTGATGATAAATTATTATCATGTAATTATAATAACATTGATAATGATGAATGACCAATATTTATAAATCATTGGAATAAATATAAAAGGTGAATGACCAATTAGAGAAGTCAATGAAGTTCAAACCAATTCCAAAAGGGTAGAGGGTGTTCAGTTTCAATTCGCGCTCAAACAAGGAAAGACCAACCAAACGGTGTTTTTTGCAAGAAACAAGAACATTGTGTGTGTTAATTAAAGAGATAAAGTGTTAGAGAGATAGAGATAGAGTTAGAGTTAGAGATAAAGGTGAACACTCCTAAGTACAATGGAACAGACAAAAGAAGATACTATAATGAATAATGTTGAGGAGGCAACAGGGTCATCATCATCAACATCCTCAACATTTCAATCAAAGACAAAGGCTACAAAGCCAGACTTTAAGCTGAAATATACTATACAAGGACATACCAAATCGATATCATGTGTAAAGTTCTCTCCCAATGGTAGATGGTTGTTAAGTGCATGTATGTTAGGAGATTGAGAGAGGGAGAGAGATTGAATGAATGAATGAATGAATGAATGAACTAACACTCGCCAATGGATGAATGAATGAACGATATAGCTGCCGATGGAATAGCAAAGATATGGGATGTTAATAATGGATTTGTATTCTTGAGATCACTGACGGGACATAAGCTTGGACTGTCGGATGCAAGTTGGTCACCGGATTCAAAGTACATTTGTACGGCTTCAGATGACAAGACAGTGGGAATATGGGATAGCGAGACAGGCGAACAACTCAAGGTGCTCAAGGGTCACAAGAACTATGTGTTCTGTTGCACCTTTAGTCCACAGGCCAACATGATTGCCAGTGGATCATTCGATGAAGACGTCATACTATGGGATGTCAAGACGGGCAAGATACTAAAGACGATACAGGCGCACTCAGAGACCGTCTCATCAGTGCAATTTAACCGCGATGGTACTGTACTAGTCACAAGTAGTCATGATGGATCAATGTAAATATCATCATCCCAACGTTCATTCATTCATTGACTAACACATACATCACATTCATCACTCCAGTCGTATTTGGGATACATCAACAGCAAAGATATTGTTCACATTGTTGATCGAGAGTAATAAGCCACCAATAGTATCATATTGTAGCTTCTCACCTAATGGGAAGTATGTGCTGGCGGGCACTTTGGACTCTAAACTGCGACTGTGGAACTATAGTGATAACAAGGTGATGAAGACCTACGAAGGCCACATCAACCAGAAGTACTGCTTGTTCTCAGCGTTCTGTAGTGGACGTTGGGTGGTGTCTGGCTCGGAGGACAATGCCATCTACTTGTGGGACCTACAGAGCAAGGAGGTTCTCCAGCGACTCGAAGGCCACACCGATACTGTCCTTGCGATCGCATGTCACCCAACAGAGAACATCATAGCCTCTGGTTCAATCGACAAAGATCCAACGATTAAAATATGGAAGATGTAGTGTAGATAAGATCAGAAGATCAGTTTGATGTTTCGTCCTACTTTGGCGTCACGACCTCCGTGGACCTCTGTCTGTGGTCCCGTGTGAGGTCCTTTGGAGGACCTGGATATTTTGGGAATGATTGATCAATCAGGGCAAACATTAATTGCTTATTCAAACACATAATATAGAGATAGATAATAAGATGTCACAATTGAAGACACTAGCATTGGTAACAGGAGCATCAAAGGGATTTGGTGTTGCAATTTGTCAGGAGCTTGCCAAGCGCATTCCTTCCATTGACTTTGTATTGTACGCTAGATCAAGAGAGGGATTGCAATCGACTGAGACCATCATCAAGCAGATCAGAGCCGACTCCAAAGTCAGCTTGGTCACATGTGACTTTGGTGACATCTCAACTCTCGAGCAATCATTCAAGCAATCGATAGATCAGGTATGTTTGAGTGAAGTGTGAGTGACCGAATGAGTGAGTGATCACATGTTAATCAATCGATTATGATATCGTTTTAGGTTGACACAACAACATCAGGATACCAGAGATACCTTTTGATCAACAATCATGGTTCACTTGGTTCGATTGAGTTCACTGAGAAGTATGTTGTTGGATTGCCATCCCTGCTTGTTGAGCGAGATACTAACAAGACTACCAATATCCAGCTTCAAGGACTTCCAATCAATCGCCAATGACATTACTACTAATGTCACGTCGACCATTGTAACATCATCGTTGTTCCTTGCCAAGTTCAAGACTGTCGCTGCCACCGACATCACTCTGATCAACGTCTCATCAGGTGCTGCTGTTCGTCCACTCTCATCCTGGGGTGTATACTGCAGTGGAAAGGCAGCGTAAGTACATCCACGCTACATTGTTGGATTGGCCACACACTAACATCATCATCATTATCATAACTTAGTCGCCACATGTTGACCTCTGTCATTGCTGAGGAGAATGTAATGTTATGTCCATTGACGCGCCATGTCTAGTCCCATCGACCCATCACTAACCCAAACTAATCCATTCCAATCAATCAATCACAATTGTTACAGAAATCAACAAACAACATCAAGGCATTCAGTTGGTCACCAGGTCCCATGGACACTGACATGCAGGTCACCATTAGAACACAATCAGTGGATGAGGAGTCCAAGAAGATGTTCACCGACCTCTACACAAACAACCAATTGGTTAACGTCAATCAGTCAGCCGGTCTAATGTTGGATGTGATGCTTGAGAACACCTACACCTCAGGTGTACATCTGGCCTATGGCGAAGTGTCCAAGGCCCGTGCTGCTGCCGCCGCCGCTGCTGCTGCCACATCCTCATAATAATAATAATAACGCATCAGTTAGCTTGATCAAGTGTCATGTGCCATGTGATGTGTGATGTGATGTGTCATGTGGCATGGTCGCAAGAATGGTCCAATTAATTGCTTGTTCCCTCTTCCTACCTTCCATTATTATCTGATTGCTGATTCGGTTGGATTGGGAACACACAACCCCAAATCAATCAAACACACACACTAATCATTCGTTTTCTTAGCTCCACAAACAAACAATCAGATCATTTCAAAAGGGTGATCCACAACGCAAATCAAATAATTTTGGAGTCTCCGAAAGTTTTGATTGCATTGCGAATCACGAGGGGTAGGGAAGGGCAGGCTCACGACCATTCCAAAGAACTTGTCTTCTCAATCATTCATTCTCATTCATACTTATTCACACTCAACTTTATATATATATTTATTTATTATTAGAGATATAAGATATGTCTTTTATTGGAGGCCCAACAAAACACATGCTTCCAGACAGATCTGCAACACCTCAAACCCAAACACAAACTCAAACTCAAACAACACAAACTCAGACACAAGCTCAAATACAATCTCAACCACATAATAATGAACGTAGAATCAAGTTGGAGAGAAGATCAGAGGATATAAAGAAGAATGCTACAAGATTGTATTATACAGTGATGGTCGACGTTTATAAACGTGATAAGGAGTTGGATGTGTTGGATAGACAGAAGAGTACGACAAGGGCAAAGACTGAGGAGTTGGAGAAACGTGCCGCTGATAGTTTGATCGAACGCGGTCGTAAGGACTTTGCCGATATGTTGCAGACAGAGACGACGCGTATGAATTACATCGACGAGTGGTCCACTCGCTGCGGTTTGGCCCAGCCCAACACACGTCTCAACAAGGACATGATGTTTGCGCCAATGCCCGCCCAGTCAAACCCACATCTGCGAGAGATGCGCGAGATTCAGCAGCAGGCGGCAACGCTGCAGAAGAACATTCACGACCTGTTCCACTCGGCCGCCAACAAGGAGGAGCATCTACTCAATCTGATTAGCGACATGGAGACAAAGATCGTGGCGATGCAGCAACAGGTGGCAGAGAAACAGAAGACCACCAGCAAGAAGGAGACTGATGCATTGGTCGCCAGGCTCGAGGCCGAGGGCAGCAAGGATTTCAAGGTGCGCGACATCATCAAGAACATCCACGTGGCCTTCAAGTGCAACAACCCCAGCGATCACGAGATCGATGAGCCCGCACCACCCGCGACCACGACCGACCCGCGATCAAAGACTCCAGTGCAGGCAATGACGGGCACCAGCAAGTCAATGCTGATACGTCATCAGTCCACGCCAAAGTTGATGTCCAAGTCGACGCCCAACTTGCCCGAGATTGCCAACAAGGCTGCATTGTCACCTGACCTCACTGCGTTGGTCGCGCAGACCAAGCAGTATCCAATCACACTCAACCTCTCTGGTGAGCTTCACTACAGTGTGTACAGCGTCGAGTTGGACACCATCGAATCATTGCGACATCGTTTCTTCAAGCATCTCCAAAGCACAGCCGCCTACACCCTCGCCAAGATGGAGATAGGCAATGTCGATCAACTATCACTCAAGACATCATCTCATACCTTCTTCTCCAACGAGCCAAAGATATTTGTGTAAGTATCGCTTCTTTATTTGTTTCCGCGTGTTTCCGTGTAACCATTCGCGACTGGACATTTACTAACGTCTTCTCCATCAATAGTAAATATATCCCCTACTTCGCCGATCATGTCAATCAATCTAATGATCACTCTCTTAATCCTGTAATATACATTGTATCAAACAAACAAGTAAGTAACCATCCATCCAGCGCACCTGCCGCTCACTCAATCATAGTCGACTCACTCACTCCCTCACCCAATACAATAGGAACAACTTATCAACAATCAAATCAGCCTAATCATAGAGAACTATAATGAGTCACTAAAGACTACCAATCAAGAATCGATATACTTTAGGACAAAGATGATTGATTTCCTCGAGGCAATCACTAGACAGAGGAAGAAGTTGGATGGCGACCTTAAGTCCTATCGCACTCCAATGTCATCATTCATCAGAGTGCGCTCAGTTACCAACCCTCTACCATCACGCTCATTCAATCATCTCTCGCGATCACTCTCACCGCAGGCACACGCCTCATTCCTGGCGACATCGCCACCCTCCACCTCGTCATCGTCATCGCGACCACTCGAGATTGCCGCGGCCAATGCCGAAACGAACAATTCGAACGACGACAACATCTCCAAGTCAGTCGAGAACGTCTCGATTCTATCGAGCAGTGGCTCGTGGAAGTCGTGCTCGCCTTCCAACCGCGCGGTCCCTCCAAGAACAGGCGCCGACCAGCCTTCGTCGCCCGTGATGAATAACCACCAGATGCTCACGATGGGCCACGCGGGCACATGCAACATGCGCATATTCATCAGCGAGAACATTATTAAGACATTCCAATGCCATATTCAGACGGCGGCGGGCGAGCTCATCGACAGCCTCTACTCCAAGTACGCCAAGATCATCCAGATCACGCACAAGCTGCCCGAGTCCAAGTCATCAGTCAAGGAGCTTAAGATGATGTTCGTCGTCAAGATACGTGGCGTCGAGATCTATTTGCTCAATCAATCAATCCCACTCTCATCAATCGATTACATCAACACGCGATCGCGACGACAGAAGAAGATCGATCTAATTCTCGTGCCCAAGCAGACGCTGGACCTTCAGCACCTCCAGCTGATCTCTGACTACAGCGAGCTGTCCAAGCTGCACTCGCGCGAGTCGCTCGAGATCGAGCTGGACGACGACAAGCTCGATCACTCCACGCCCAACCTCTCGTACTCTGTCACCAAGAACTTCCGTCTGCGCGTCGGTGGTCTCAAGAACTTCCCCGTCGACAACTTCCCGTCGCTGGCGTCGGCGCTGCCCAAGTCGCCCAAGCTCTATATCAGCTGCCAGATGTACCAGTGCGGCTACAAGATTGGCCAGGAGATGCTGTCGCCTCAGATCGCTCTGATGTCGAACCCCTCGTGGCTGTCATGGGTCGAGGGCACATCATACAATCACATCCCATCCAACACGACCATGTTGTTGCAGATCAAGGTGAAGATACCGGGCGTGCGCGAGGATGCCGTCTTGGGTTGGGTCAACTTCCGTCTGTGGAACTACCAGAACCGCCTCAACTCGGGCTTCCACTGCCTCAGGACGTGGTCCGATTCCAAGCCCAATCCAATCGGATCGCTCAATGAGAACACCGATCAGCAGTCCAATCCAATCAGTCTGTCGTTCGAGGTGGAGATGTCCTCGCCCCCAATCATATTCGCACCATTGCCACCCGGCAAGGAGTCGAGTCGCAGCGGCAAGGATGAGCCCTCTCTCACAATCGCCCAACTCCAACACCTCACCACAATCATCGAGAAGGATCCACTCACGGACCTGACGCAGGACGAGTTGGACCTGTGCTGGCGACACCGCCACTACTGCAAGACCGTACCCAAGTCGGCGTCCAAGGTCATTTTGTCCGTCCCCTGGAACAGTCCAGAGTGCGTACAGGACCTATACCAGATCATGCACGACTGGCTGCCCCTGGACCCCGTTGACACGCTCGAGTTGCTCAGCTCCAAGTTCCTGGACGGCGAGGTGCGCAAGTTCGCCATCACCACACTCCGTCGCATGAGTGACTCTGAGCTGACGCTGTACCTGCCGCAGCTTGTGCAGGCGCTCAAGCACGAGCCCAACCACTACTCGGTGCTGGCCAAGTTCTTGCTGCGCCGCGTACTCCTCAACCGCCAACAGATGGGCCATCTTTTCTTCTGGCAGATCGTCGCGGAGATCTCTAACCTTAACCGCGAGCTGCACGCCGAGTGGGTGGAGCGATACACACTCATCTTGGAGAGCTTCCTCAAGGGCAGCGGTAATCGTCTGCAAGAGATACACAAACAGTTCGACCTGTACCAGATGATCAAGGGCGTGGCGATCGGTGTGAAGACCGTGCCAAACACCAAGCGCAAGGACTACATCACAACATCATTGTCCAATCTCAAGCTGGCCAATGACTTCCAGCTACCCATCAATCCAGAGTTCAGCGCCAGAGGCATTGAGGTCTCAGCGTGCAAGATCAAGGAGTCCAAGACTCTGCCACTCTGGCTATCGTTCATCAATAGCGACCCACTTGGTGACAACATCTTGACCATCTTCAAGGCTGGCGATGACCTGCGTCAAGACCAACTCACACTTCAAATGATTGATCTGATGGATAGGATGTGGCTGAGCGAGGGCATCGACCTCCAGACCATCAGCTACAAGTGTATTACAACAGGACCATTCGAAGGAATGATCGAGGTGGTTGGCGAGTCAGTGACCATTGCAGAGATCCAGAAGCTCTCTGGTGGCATTGCCGCCGCCTTCTCAGAGACAGCCATTGACAGCTGGTTGAAACAGGTCAATCCATCAGAGTTTGAGTACAAGCTAGCAGTCGAGAACTTTGTTCGATCATGTGCTGGATGCTGTGTCTACACCTTTATCCTTGGAATTGGTGATCGTCATAACGACAGTAAGTTGACTAATCAATGAGCACATGCGCTAGCCGACCCTAACCCTGGCTCACCCAATCAATCAATTACCTCAACAATAGACATTATGATCACCAAGTCTGGTCACCTTTTCCACATTGACTTTGGAAGATTCTTGGGCAATGTTCAGACATGGAATGGCATCAAGAGAGAACGATCACCATTTGTATTCCCTCGTTCGTTCGCTCATATCATTGGTGAGCACTTCAAGACATTCGAGGATCTCTGTGGCAAGGCCTACAACATCATTCGAAAGAAGGCTCATGTATTTATAAACCTCTTCCTGATGGTAAAGTATATCCCTAATCAATCAATCAATCACTGGAATCAATCCAATCCAATCGTATTAACTAACATACTACTCCATTCAATATAGATGGTATCAACTGGTATGCCAGAGTTGAATCATAGAGATGACATCAAATATCTTCGTGATGCGCTTGCTCTTGACCTGACCCAGGAACAGGCCGCCGTCAAGTTCTCCGAGATGATCCAAGAGAGTCTAAAGGCCAAAGCAACAGGTGTCAACTTTGCCGTGCACATACTTGCCAATCCAAATTGATCAATCAACGAACGTCCATCCATCCACCCTCCACTCCAACTATTATAATATATATAAATATGTTATTTATTCCAAAGATCAATCAATGTACATTGAATGGACCAGGACCAATCGACTTTGTCCATGGATATGTTGTTGGTTACTTCTCATCAACTTCATCGATGCCATATACAATGTCTTGGCTCACACCAACGACAATATGTTCTGGCTCTTTTGGTTCAGTGTTGTTTGCCGCTTCCACATTCTGAATATCCAGTTGTCTCTCCTGGCTCAACAGTCTAATGATCTTAACATACAATGGAATGATCACAATCAACAATAAGAAGCCTGCCACCTCTGCCCAGAATCCTAGATTGAATCCCCATTTGTATTCCTACGATGGAGTGTCATGAGAGTGAGTTAAGTGTCGCCGCCAATGCCAATTCCAGTGTCATTACATACACTGTCTCCATCTTTATCGGAACCCATATGTGATGCACATTGATGAACGAATCGATTCCTTTGGATGCAGGTTGGATCGCCACCTGCTTGTGTGGTGTAGCGCAGTGCATTGGGAGTGCCAGAGAACAAGAGAAGAGAGACAAAGGTCAGTGCTGTTGTGATTGACACCAGGATGAATCCAAGCACTTGGAAGCGAGTGGCGCCAACCTTCTTTATCGGTACCATATTGATTCCAAACAGTATAAGGAAAATGATTGAAATGATTAACAATGTGGCCGACAGTGATAGTATACTGTTCATGCGAGGGTATGATGAATCGACCCATGAGTAACGTCTAGAGTTGTTGACCTGATGAGAGTGATAACATTTGTACGAGAAGAATACCTGGTCGTCCACTACCAGTCGATGAGTGTTTGCATTGACCATGGACTCTTGTCTAAAATGTATCGTATATATTGGTGACACCAGACTGACTGTGAACATCACCAATGCAGCCGTTGCGAATGCACCGACCACAACTGAATACTTGCTAATCTTCCTGTCTAAGTCCATCTATCTATCTATCTTTAACTCTTTGTCTTTGCCAGAGTATAACTCTTTATAAAATTCATTCATTCATTCATGTTCATTCATGCTTGTCAAGGTACATTCATTCATTCATTCATTCACATTATTACTTAAATAGGAAAGATAGATTAGTCATTGTATATGTATGTCTTTGTATTTGTGTGTTATGTGTATGAGTGTGTGATGTGGTTCGAACACAAGTGTGTCTTTGCCAAGATGAAGTGAAGTTCTCAAATATAGTTGGAAGCAAAAATACAACGACTTGATCACCTTGCAACAAAACGTAGAATGGGCTGGATCAGATTCAAAGACATTGTTGGGTTTTTTTTTGAATTTGAATGGCTTTTCGTTTGAAAAAACTGATATTGTTTATAATAATCATTATGGATTGTGTTATGCTGTCCGAGGGCAACATTGTTGGATGGTGTTTAGATTGACCAATGCCAACATTTGAATTGTTGTTTAAACAATACTATTGTTTGTATCTGTATAATAATATATATATCTTTTATTTTTTGTAGTAATAATCAATCAATCAATCAATCAAATCAATCAAATCAAGTTACAATCATCATTATCAACAACAGTGGAGCATCAAAAGAAGTAGTAGCAGCAGCCCTTTTGATACACCTGTCGATAGATAAAGAAGGTTACTTGTGTGTAATTCTAAAAGTATGTAAGAGACTATTTATACAACACATAACACAACACAACACATCCTACTCTATCTCTTTATTATGTGTTTGTGTGTGTCTTTGTGTTTATTTGTTTGTTCCATGTGTGTGTCTGTGTGTGTGTGTCGTTGTTGTTGTAATAATAGGACATGAATGAATGAATGAATGAAGTGTAGTGTTTGTGTGGTGATGTTATGATTGTGTGTTGTTGATGTGATGTTATTGATGGTTGGACAGCTACACTTATTGGAATGGATCATCTTGGAGTATAAAGAATATGAGTAGGAGGAGGTGGAGTTGGAAGGTAGTAATACAGGAAGGATAGAACGAAGGAAGATACAACATCATTATTATCATTATCATCATCATCCATATGTTATGATTGTTAAGAATAATAACAACTAAATAACTAACTCAACTCAACTTAATCAATCATATACTTATGATATGATTATATCATCACCAATAACATTCAGTTCGACCAACTATATATATAGGTTAACTTGTAGTAATAGAGAGAGTTGGTGGTGTGACACAGTAGACATCACCTCTGAACATACATCAATAGATATGGCAGACAATGATAGTGAAGCCAGGAAGCAAAGACTTGAGGCTTTGAAAGCCCAGAGTCTGGAAATGGAACGTGAGGCGCAGGAGCGTGAGAAGCGTGCCGAGGAGAGAAGGAAGGCGCGTGAGGAACAACTCAAACAATTGCAGGAGCAGGAGAAGAAGGACGAGGAGGAGCGACAGAGGCGACGTGAGGAAAGGAGGCGTCTGAGGGAGGAAGAGGACAAGAAACTTAAGGACGACATCACAAAGCTTGAAGATGAGCGCAAGAGCAGAATGACCAAGGTTGGCGAGAGCACCAGCAGTTCAAACTTACTCGACCTTGCCCAGGATAACAAGCCAAAGGACACCTCGTCGTTGTCCACCACACCAACCGCCACTGGCACATCATCCCCATCGGTTCCAGCTGTCGATGATGAAGACGCCGAACTAAAGAGAATCAGAGAGGAGAGAGAAAAGAGACTCGAGGAACGAAGGCGACAACGTGAGGAGGCCCAGAGACAGCTGGAGGAGGAGGAGAAGAAGCTGGCCGAAGAGCGCGAGAAGAGAAGAAAGGAGCGACAGCAACAACAACAGCAGGCAGAGGAGGAGAAGAAGAAGTTGGACGAGGAGAAGGCCGAGAGACGTCGCGCGGAGAAGGAGGCAGAGGACAGTGAGCAAAAGAAGCTCGCTGCTGAAGCTGAACAAAACAGATTGGCCGCCGCCCAGCAAGCCGCAGAGGATGAACAGAAACGTATAGCCGCCCAGCAAGCTGCAGAGGATGAAAAGAAGAGAGTGGCCTCTCAACAGGCCGCGGAGGAGGATGAAAAAAATCGTCTGGCTGCTCAACAAGCCGCTGATGAGGAAGCCAAGCGACAGGCTGCTGCTGCAGAGGATGAGAGAAAGCGTGTCGTTGCACAACAGGCCGCGGAAGAGGAAGAGAAGAAGCGACTGGCTGTCCAACAGGCTGCTGAAGAGGAGGCCAAGCGACTGGCCGCTGAACAACAGGCTGCTGATGAGAAGAAACGTCTGGCCGAACAACAAGCTGCTGATGAGGAACAGAGAAGACTCGCTGCTGAACAACAGGCTGCCGATGATGAGAAGAAGCGAGTTGCTGCACAACAGGCCGCTGAAGAGGAACAGAGACGACAGGCCGCTGAAGATGAGAAGAAGAGAGTGGCTGCACAACAGGCCGCTGAGGATGAGAAGAAACGTTTGGCTGCTCAACAAGCCGCTGAAGAGGAGGAACAAAGACGTCTGGCGGAGGAAAAGGAGAAGGCAAGACTTGCACAACAGGCAGCAGATGAAGAGAAGCAGAGATTGGCCGCACAACAAGCCGCCCAAGCTGCCGAAGAGGAACAGAGACGACTCGCCGCACAACAGGCCGCCGAAGTGGAGGAGAAGAAACGTCTGGCTGCACAACAAGCCGCTGATGAGGAAGCCAAGCGACTGGCTGTCGAGGAGGAGAACAAGCGTGTTGCTGCTGAAAAGGAGAAGGCACGTCTGGCCGCTGAAGAAGAGGCAAAGCGTCAGGCTGCAGAGGATGAGAAGAAACATCTGGCAGCACAACAAGCCGCTGAGGAGGAAGCCAAGAGACTGGCCGCTGAGAAACAGGCTGCCGATGAAGAGAAGAAGAGATTGGCTGCTCAACAGGCCGCTGAAGAGGAACAGAGAAGACATGCCGCTGAGGAAGAGAAGAAGCGTGTGGCCGCACAACAAGCCGCGGAGGAAGAACAAAGACGACAGGCTGCTGAGGACGAGAAGAAACGTGTTGCTGCTGAACAGGAGAAGATACGTCTGGCCGCTGAGGAAGAAGCAAAGCGTCAGGCTGCAGAGGATGAGAAGAAACGTGTTGCAGCCGAACAGGAGAAGGCACGTCTGGCCATTGAAGAGGAGAACAAGCGACTGGCTGCTCAACAAGCCGCTGAAGAGGAACAGAGACGTCAGGCTGCAGAGGAAGAGAAGAAGCGACTGGCTGCTCAACAAGCCGCTGAAGAGGAACAAAGACGACAGGCTGCTGAAGATGAGAAGAAGCGCGTGGCGGCAGAGGAGGAGAAGAAACGTCTAGCTCAACTGGCCATTGATGAAGAGAAGAAGCGAGTGGCCGCACAATTGGCCGCAGATGAGGAGAAGAAGCGTGTTGCCGCACAACTGGCCGCAGACGAGGAGAAGAAGCGTGTGGCCGCACAACTGGCTGCAGATGAGGAGAAGAAGAGATTGGCTGCAGAGAAGGAGAAGGAGGAGGAGGAGAAGAAGAAGAGTCTGGCCGCCGCCGCTGCCGAGAAGCAACCATCAATCAAAGTCACCGATCAATTCAAGTCAAACTTGGACAAGCAGCTCAAGGAGAAGTTGGAGGCGCCACAGGAGATGAAGCCCACTGCTGACGACGAATATATCGCACAGAAGCTGACTAGCATCACATTGGACAGAGCCAAGATCAAGGGCAGGAAGCTGCCAAGCAAGCATCACAGGGCGTCGATCGCCATCGATCCCTCCACCTCGTCCGCTGCGCGCTCCAAGCGCTCAAACAGCGACGACTCGTCTGCAACCTCAGTGCTCTCACAGGCACTCGAGGCCAACCGCGAGACACAACAAGAGAGCACGTCCTCGCCAGCACGACCAAAGATCGTCATGCCACCAGGCGCCGCCGGACTGATGAGCGGCATGGCTGCCCTCGCCCTGGAGGCCCAAAAGAAGAAGCAGGAGAAGGATGCCGGCAAGGCCAGTTCATTTCTTGTCACCAGGCCCAAAGTAGTGGACGAGCCAGAGGCACCCACCTTTGTCAAGGGTCGCTCGCAGAGTGTCTCTGTGTCGTCAACATTGAAGAGCGATCCATCCAAGTTCCTCGTGCACAAGAAGGCTGTGGACACTTACGCCGGCCTGCGCACCCGTCTGATCCAATGCAAGGGCAAGAAGAGAATCCTCACGAGGGAGGTCGAGGTCAGCACAAAGTCACTCAACAAGACCGACTCCTTTGTTCTGGACTGTGGCATTGAGAACAGTGGACTGGGCGGCGAGTCGGTCGACTCCAACGCTCACTCCAACATCTACGTGTGGTACGGATCAAAGTCATCGGCAGCCAAGAAGTCCAAGGCCGTGGGTATCGCTGAGATCATCAAGAGCCACGAGCGTGGCGGCCACGCCACCATCCACAAGATTGACGAAGGCGACAAGGACTCTGTTGAGTTCTTCCGCAGGATCAATGGCAAGTTCGAGGACTCAATCGCAGCCGACGGCGGCGACGACCTCGAAGCCGAACAGACCTGGGTCACCCTCTACTCGCTGCTCAAGTACGACCAGGCCGCAGACCAGCTGGTCGCCGTCGATGCCCCCGCACTCAGCATGGAACTGCTCGCCTCCGACTCATTCTTTGTACTCGACACAGTCAGCGAGTACTACGCCTGGTCGGGCCGCAACGCCGACCTGCCAACCTACAAGGACAAGTTCGTCGCCAAGGCCAAGGAGAGGATGTCCGCCAGCGCCCAGCGTCCCAGCTGGGTCGAGATAGTGGTCACATCCGAGGGTGGCGAGCCCGTGATGTTCCGCGAGAAGTTCTTTGACTGGCCCGATCTCAGCCACGAAGTGTCGCTCAGTCGCATGGGCTTTGGCAAGGCTCGCACCTTTGACGTCAGCATCCCCTACGAGAAGAAAGCACCAGCCAAGATGAGCAGGTTCGATATACAAGAGATGGTCAACTCAGAGCCGCCCGAGGAGGCACCACACCGCAGCGATGGCAGTGGCACCTACGAGATGTGGTACGTCGAGAACAACAAGATACATCCCATCCCCAAGGAGGAGTACGGCCAGTTCTACAGCAGCTGTTGCTACCTCATCAAGTACACATACACACGCTGGAACGCCCTGCGCTACATCATCTACATCTGGCAGGGTCTGGACGCCTCGCGCCAAGAGGTCGGCATGTCGACCCTGCTGTCCAAGGACATGTACATTGCCACATGCAACGATGGCGACTGCTTCCAGGAGGCCATCCGCCAAGGTCGCGAGACCGTCCAGTTCTCGATGATCTTCAACGGCAGGATGGTCGTGCACAGAGGTGTGCGCGGCGAGTACGACTTCAAGTCCAAGCGTCTGTATCACGTGCATGGCAAGCGTGACACCACCAACTTTGCCATCCAGATGTCAAGGATGACCGCTGCAGCACTCAACTCGCGTGACATCTTCTTTGCAACAGACTCCAACACAACCTACCAATGGGTGTCAAAGGGTGCCTCCAAGGTACTGAAGGAGCAAGCCGACAAGATTGCACCATTGATCGTCAACTCACCCTCCAAGTCAGCAACAGTGATCAACGAAGGCAGCGAGCCTGAGGAGTTCTGGAAGATGCTCGGAGGCAAGCACACCTACGCCAACGGTTCATACCTTCTGAAACCCAAGCAAACCAAGCTATTCTCTGTAAACAACACTGGTACAATCATTAGAGTATGTATATAGAGTACATTGATTGATTGATTGGTATAATCACAGACTACTGACATTCAATCCACATCACATCAACAAAGGCCGATGAGATATTCAACTTTAATCAATATGAATTGCAATCAAGTCGATGTTACATCTTGGACAACAAGGTCATTATGTATGTTTGGGCTGGATCAAAGGCACCAGAGAAGGAGAAGAAGAGGGCCATGGAGATCGCCTTGGAGTATCTCGAGGCATTGAAGGATGGACGTAAACAAGACGCTGTCATCTTTATCAAGGAGAAGGAAGAGCCAGTTGACTTTACCTGCGAGTTCCATGCATGGGATACATTCCGCTTCCTTGTAAGTGTCACTCACTCACTCAATCAATCAATCAATCAATCATACTAACATGGCCAACACTCAATCAATCATTATATTACAGAGCAACAATATACCAGATGTGGACGAGGCAACAAAAGGAGAGTCAGCAGCTACGTTGTTGAAGAAGTATTATCAGACTCTGCCATTGGAGGAATTGATGAAGAAGAACACACCACCAGAGATTGATCGATCAGTACTGGAGATGTACCTATCTGAACAAGACTTCCAAAAGGTGTTGGGCATGCAGAGGGCTGAATGGGACCTACTGCCAGGCTGGAAGAAGACGGACAGGAAGAAGAGTGTAGGATTATTCTAAACAGGTGTCAACACATGTCTTGGTCGACCATATCAGACCAAACCAAGCACACACAATAGTACAGGTACTGTACAGTACAACTATAACAATATATTTATATATTTATCTCATGAAGGCTGGCTGGTGTTTGTCATAAATCTAAATCTGCATCGACATCGACATCATCATCATTGTAGAAGGGCGATGGCCCTGTTGTTGGGTAACTGGATGAACTGCTCGTCACGACATTCCATCATTCTTGCCAGCTCAAACATACACACGCTGCAACCCGGATGTTGAACATACAACAACCTGTCAATCTATTTGCCAAGAATGTCAGGTCTTGGAATGCGTGACACTGACCCACTTGACAAGAAAGCCAGACAGGAAGACAAAGACAAGATATTTGGATCGTGGAAGTACAACAACAATCACCCCATTGTGTCGGTTCTGCGTTCGTTCTGCTTGAGGGGTTGTTTGATCACCTGATCAGGATCATAATCGTGCTCTCTCGTTGCAAGACCCTTCTCGCGACTGTAGAAGATTTTTTCCAATCTCAAAAGTGCCAGCTCTAGGTGCAAGGACCCTGCGGACGATCAAAGTTTGGTCCAGATGTTAGGCAAGGGGGTCGACCATCATCTGGGGGTACCTCATTCAGATAATGTCCTTCAACTCAATAGCAATGATCAACGCGAGTTCAATCTCGTGAGACGCAATCAAGATTTTAGTATCCAATGTTCGTCAACTGGTAGAGAGAGGCGCGACTTACTGATTAGGCTTGGCGGGGCCACACCCATGTTGCAAATATTAATATTGTGATGTTGTTGATAAAGTTGTGAGATAGAAGATCCGCTGAGGCAAGGCAATGATGATGGTGAATTTTCCTGACTTGTATGTATGTGTATGTGTATGTGATTGTGATCATCGTGATGTGGTATCACATGGATGACACTTGCCAGGCAAGGCAAGAGGACCTTCCTTCTAATCAACTCCACTTTCCATGTTGGGGTTGTTGAGGCCCAAACCGTCAACAACAACGCGCAATCATGTGAGGAGGAACTGGAAGCAACTCAACAATGAAGGGCCGCATCCTTGACACTCTGGGGGGTGATCAGGGACTTGGAAGAAAGGAAACCTTTAAAGAGACCTCTGTCATCATCAATCATTAATATATCAACATTACATATCTGTATTATTATCTGTATCTAGTACTATTACAATCACACAAACACCAAACAAACAAACAATGTCAAAGATCTTGATTATTGCCACCTTGCTTATGATGGCAGCAGTTGTTGCCTTGGCTTGCGACGAGCCATTCTTCCAGCCACGCCCATCCGAGGTGCTCTACCCAGGCGACCTCTCCAGAACTGAGCGCAAGTTCCACGAGAAGTACATGAAGATTGCCTACGACCTCGCCGTCGCCAAGAAGAACCTGTTCACCACCGTCATCGTCCACCCCAACGGCACAGTCATGTGCACTGGCCTCAACCAGAACCCAGACTCTGCCATCCTGCACGGTGAGATGGTCGCCATGCTCAACTGCTCCAAGATCCACCACCAGAACGTCTGGGACGGCTACTACCTGTACACCACTGGCGAGTCCTGCCCAATGTGCCACTCGGCCGCCATGTGGATGGGCTTCCGCAAGGTCGTCTACGGTACCTCCATCAAGACCCTCTACTGTGACAAGTGTCTCGGCCAGATCCCAATCACCTCTGCCAAGATTAACGCCAACTACTATGGTATCCCCAAGAGCCCACCCCCCCAAATCATCGGTGGCATCCTCGCTCACAAGACCGACACCATCTACCCCAACTTCTGTGCCGACAACTCCAACCCATGGCACGTGGACCCAATCTGCACTCCATGCGCTAATGACCGCACCTACGAGTCAGACTCTGACTAAACCATTTGATTGGCAGTCAGTCAAACGATCCGATCCATCCTCTTTATTATCATTCTAGAATAAAGACTCTTCTTCATCACTTGAAGTAACTTGTATAACATCACATAACCATGCAGAGTGTAGTGTGTGATTGATTGATGACTGAATGATTGACAAGTCGTGTGTGTGTGCGACTTCATTTATATTTGAATGATCGATTGATTGAGCGAACAGATAGTATATGTAGGAGAGAGGATGAAGCTACCCTTCAAGATCAATAAGAAGTCACTTTGGTATACATTGGCACCAATGTTGGGCGTAACAATCGTCTGCTTTGGTGCTCTCAATCACTTCATGGAGCACAAGTATGAGCGATGGGATAGCAGAAGACTTGGTGACCCAAACAAGAAGTCATCATCTCTCGAAGAGGAGTATGAGGTATGTATTCATTCATTCATTCATTCGACATCAGCTTACTCCTCTCATTCGCTCACTCAATCATTCATTCAATCATAAAGAAAATGTCAAAGAAGGTAGACTTGTCTCACTGGGAGGCAAAGCCTGTGCCTGGAAGCAAGGGATACGAGAAGTAAACGACAGAAGATTGGTCGATCACATAGCTTCATATGAACAACGATGTGTTGGAGCATGACAAGACACAATGGAGAATGTACAGGATATTGAACTGCTAATGATCTTCAACAGAAGAAGCAGCAGCAACAGCAGAGTTGTAGTCGTTTAATGGCTCGGATGTAGGAGGAGGAGACCTCAGTCGAATCTGTTTCTCTCTTAACAATGGTATAAGATCGCGTTGCTCCATCTCGCTCAATAAACCAGCAGTAGCAGTAGCAGTAACAGTAACATCAGCAGGCTGGACGATGTCGCTGCTACTGAATGCCATCAACCAAATGGACTTGGACCAGGGTAGCTCCTTGATGGCTCGATAATATAGTGCCTTGGCAGCCTTTGGTCGCTGTCTAGCTCGTTCGAATCGTATATACAGTTGCCACAGCACGATGCTGTGTCGAGTCAGAGGTGATTGTAGTGCGCGCTCAAACAGCGACTTGATGCGCAATGCGCTGCCCAATCGATTGATCTCACAGCGCAGAGCAAACAACCAGAAGATCGTCGAGTTGTCGTCTTGGGCATTGGTCCTGTCAAAGTACTGACGGATGCGCATCGAGGACGATGTGGCGCCCTCCCAATTGAGGAAGCAGGACAGCAACAGTGGGTGATCGGGATAGTCCCCGAGGCGATCCATGATCACCTGTTTGATGAGATATGGTGGCGATCCAATGATTGGCGAGTACTTTGTGATAATCTCCACGAAGCGCACTGTAAGCAGCTCGTGCTGCTTGGGCTCAATGTTGTGACAGGACGCCAGTCCAGCCTGCATGATCTCCATCGACGTCTTCAAATCAGTGGTCAGCAGCTTGAACAACACAAAGCATATCCAGTAGTCGGTGCTTGGGCGTTGCGCACTGAGTGCCAGTCGCTCATAGTTCTTCTGACAGATTAGGAGGCGACCAGTGGTGACCGGGGTGGTCTTGGTCGAGAACACCTGGAACTTGCCCTCGGTGAAGCAGCACAACACGTGCACGGGCAGCATGAACATGTCCAAGAATGACTTCTTTGAACGTATGAACTTCTTGAGCAGTGATGGGTCGCGCTTCAATGTCTGGTATATAGCCTCGAGCTCTGTGAGACAGTACTGGCGATATAAGTACTCGCCTGGCTGAGAGTGCGCATGACTGTCCATGTTTACGTCCCCTTGATATAGGGTTGAGAGTGCTGTCTGGTAGACCTTGCGTGCCTCTGGCAGTTTCTTCGAAGAGACAAGGAGTTGAGCGTAGCAATCATACAACTTGGTGGCGTTACGATGTTGCTTGAGCAGTTGCACAACTGATGTTGTGGCTTCGTCCACACGTCCACTCTTGGCCAAGAACTGAATGAATGATATTGCAAAGCCCACATTGTCATTGAACACTGAGTGCTTGGCGCCCAAACACTGGCTGTACACCCTGGTTATGAACTCCAACTTGTCGCCAGCCATTGAATGTGGAGACATCAAGGAGAATGCCGAAGCCCAGATAGGTCTCTGATCTCCTGTACCAGTGCCAGTGGCCGTCGCGGTATCCACCAATGGTACATCATCATCAAGTGTCTGGAACAACATCGATATGTTGTCTTCGATTGAGTTGTAGGACTCTCGACGAAGACGATGATTGAATGGGAGTCTGATGTCATAGATGTTGGATACACCGAGGAACTCGAGGTACTGATACACCAACTCCATCTTGTTCTCATCCTTCACCAGTCTGAACAGTATGTCCTTTACATCGCCAAACAATACCAGTCTATGGGGGTCACTCTCACCCTCGCTCTCACTCATACTCTCGCTTGAGACGAGGTCTATGAGCTTCAGTGGCATCCATTCATTCCTCTCCATCGTGATCTCCTTGTCTGCCCATCTCTGAAGCATGGCTATGCTGGACTCCTTCTCCTTCTCCTTTGTCCGTGGTTGTTGCTCGATGATCTCACCTTCCTCTTCTTCTTGTAACTGTTCACTAGTCTTTAGGTACTCGATGACGGCTGCGAGTAAAACTTCACCATAACGCTCAAACACTGTGGCACTGACCATTGTTGACAGTTGATCCATTGTCCTTGGCTTCTTCTCTGCAATCTCAAACAGGACATTGTCGTCCAGTTGTGTTGCTGAGCCATTGATCTGTTCCATGTCCATATCCTCAGGCTCTGAATTGGCCATTGCCTTCACCTTGATCTCCATTAGTCTCATTCGCAGCATGTCTTGTCCATCAATGTCGTAATCGTTCACCTTGACCTTGCTATCTTCATTCGTGAATATGTTGTCCAAGTCATCAACAGGTTCTTGCTCCATCTCCTGTTCATGTATCAATCTCTCCATCTCCTCGATGGACATGTCATCTTGTTGATTGATTGTTGGATCGTTCATCAGTGTTTGGTGCCACCCAACTGCGCCAGGCTCGCCGATTCTAGGCTGCTCCGACTCCCAAAATCGTTGGAATTGGCTGAGGAGCACGGCCTGGGGAGAGGTGGTTGCCATGTGAACTGGTGTGAAGCAGTTGAACTCGATCAAAGATTGGAAGAGACCAATGGCACGCTCGGGATAGCCAGCCTGACGCTCAAAGCGTGCCCATTGCGCCACGTATCCCAGCAGAGCCTGCTCAACACGTCCAACCTGCACGAGGAAGTCCGTGGACTTGGGTTTGAACGTCCTGCGCTTGGCAAGCAACTGCTGAATGAGTCGAATGAATAGCTTGCGCGTCCAATCTACATTGAATGATGCAAAGTTGGACGACATTGAGAAGTCAAAGTACTCGCGCCACAAAGTGTCAGAGATGAGGTCGCCGCCATCATTAGCTGCCGCGTTTGTCAATGTGTTTGCGCGCCGTTCAAGCACCTTGTCCCAGAGTTGACGCACTTGCTCCTTGTCCCAAAGTTGTGCGGCCAGTCGCATGTAGCGCACAGTAAGCTCGTCAGAGTCTGGGTTGGCCATGAGGCCCCTGCGATAGATTGATAACTTCTTCTCGATTATGGGACGACGCGCACGCATTTTCTTGAAGCTGAACACAATGTATGCATCCTGATGCTCTGCCAGTTGTATCCACGAGTCGATGCTCTGAGGCTCGCGCTCAACCAATGCATTGAGTAGCGCGTCCTTCTCCAAAACAAGCTCCTCCTTGGTAGCCTCGCGCACAGCTCCATATGCAGGGTCGGCAATGGTCTGTGGGATGAAGTTGGCCACTGATCTGAACAGATCATTGTTGATCGCCTGAGTTGGAGTTTGTTGTTTGATTGATTGAATGAGTGTTGTTGATTCGCCAGGGGTCGAGGTGGAAGCCTGTTTGAAATATCGCCCCAGTGTATGTGTCGTGGATGACGATCCCGACGACGCCAGTGATGTTTGCTCAAGTATCAGTCCATGCTTCTTGGAGAACTTCATCTCGTAGCCAACGAGGCCAAGCACGCCACTGTGATCATATGTATAGCGCAATGACTTATTGGCAGCCAATGTTGTTTGTCTTGCCAGTGCACTGTCTCCTCGATAATCAGATACATACTGATCACTTCCTATTTGTGGTTTCATATACTCAAGTAGTGCGCTACATAACATTACATCACATCGTGTTAGTATGAGTTGATTGATTGATTGATTGAATGATCGATTGACAACGACAACATACATTTCATTTGAAGTCTTATCACCCTTGATCCTCTTTGTCTTTGTTTTATCCTTCTTCTTCTTACTCTTCTTCCTCTTCTTACTATGTTCATCATCGTCACTTTCATCGCTATTGTTGATGACTGTGATTGATTGTGAGGTTGATTGATCATCAAAGAAGTCTGATGCTCTCCTTCGTGATTGAGATGAATCCACTACTACTACTCCGGTTGTAGGTGGAGGTGGAGGTGGAGGTGGAGGTTGTGCTGTCTGAGGTGGAGGAGGAGGCGGTGGAGGTGGCGGAGGAGGACTCTTCTCATTACCCTTTAATAAAGGTTGTTTGGAGTATGCAGGGAACAAAGCTGTAGGTCTTTGCATTACATGTGTATCCTTGTTATTATCTTAATTGATAGATTGAATCACAATTAAAAGAATGACTCACTATTGGGCAATGTTTGGTTGGATGCCTTCGAACCCATAAATTGATTGATGAACCTCAATCAATAGTGTGGTTCAATTTCAGAACTTCAAAAGTCAAACTATTCATGTTCAAGTCCACACAGCCAAATTTGACTTTTTTTTTTATTTTTGGGTGTGGGGGGCTGAATGAGTGATCTGACAGGTGAGACCTCCTCACCACTCCTGCAACATCAGCAATACAATCCATTCCCTTCTTAGCCACCACTGACCCTTCATTCCAGTTCAAGCAGCATCCATCATTCATTCATATTCAATACTTTTGTTTGTTCTTCTTGTCATTGTCATTTTTTAAAATAGATAGACAGACATACAGATAGACATTGAGAGACAGAGATAGAGTACAGTTCCACTCCACATCACTCACATCATCCCCCAACTAGTAGTCAGTCATTCCATTCATTCAATTCATTCATTCCACTCATTCATTCCACTCATTCAATCATTCATTGTTGTTACTGTTCTTAGTTCCCAACAGTGAGTATTATATATATTTGATTGATCGATCGATTGATCATGTGCTCTGATCTTCATCCATGATTGATTGATTGATTGATTGATCATGTAAAGTAGTTTTTCAGCGATCTAATACATTGGTTCCATTCATATCATAAATACATTTAGGATATCGATAGAAATAGAATAATAATAATAATACGATGTTCAATTACTTCTTTTATTTATTATTGGTCGCAATCCCATTGGGATTCCTCTATTACTTCTTCATAATTAAGCCAGACATCACTTATAAGGGTGCCTTGCAGAAGGCCTCGACAAAGGTGCAACCACAGCTCACACAGCAGCAGCAACAGCAGCAGGCACTACAGAACAAGAAGAATGCTCAGCTGCAATCGGCTGCCAACAATAAGAAGTCTGTTAACAAGACCAAGGTCTCAGCCACTGTTGCCAAGCCACAGGCTGCTCAGACTCAGACTCAGACTCAGACTACTCAGCCACAACAGCCGGCACCAGTTGCCAAGCCAGCTGCCACCACCACCACCCCAGCAGCATCAACAACACAACAACAGCCAGCCAAGAAGGTTGAGCAGCAGCAACAACCAGCTAAGAAGGTCGAGCAGCAGCAGCCAGCCAAGAAGGTTGAGCAGCCAGCAAAGGTTGAGGCCAAGACTGCCCCAGCCCCAGCTGCCACCAAGAAGGACAACAAGAAGTCCACTCCAGCAACCACAACCACCACAACTACCACAACTACCACAGCACCACAACAACAACAACAGCCAGCCAAGAAGGTCGAGCAGTCACAGCCAGTGGCCATGGATATCCCAGTAAAGAAGCCCGCCACAACCACCAAGCCAGCTCAGAAGCCCGCCCCAGTAGCCGTCGCCACACAGCCAAAGAAGCACGTTGAGGAGAAGGTTGACTTTTCGTCTGGCTGGCAGGAGGTCAAGTCACAGTCGAGCATCTTTGAGAAGTTGGCCAGCGCCAAGCAGCGTCTGAGCCAGGCTGAGGCCGACCTCGAGAGAGAGCGCGATGAGAATAAGCTCAAGATCGATATGCAGGCCGACCAGCTTGTAAAGTTGCGCGTGGCCAAGGAGGCCGCCGAGGCCCGCCTCGCCGAGAGGATTAAGCAGCTGGAGCAGCAGGTGCAAAGTGGCCAGCCCGCCGCCGCATCCGTTGACAACACCCTGCAACAGTATAACTACGCCGCCAACATTGCACAGCGCGACCCCGTCCGTGAGGAGGCCCTCAAGAAGGAGATCGCCGAGCTGAGCGCCAAGCTGCCCGCACTCGAAGAGGAGATCATCAAGCTCCAGAACGAGAAAGACATCTTCCTGCGCCAGGGAACGTCGTTCAGCGACAACATCCTCGCGTTGCAAAGCGACAACAAGTCCAAGGACGCCCAGATCAACGACCTGTTGCTCAAGCTCAAGGAGGTCGAGGCACAGGAGCAGCTCGACGACAAGATGGCCTCGCACGAGGTCGCCGAGAAGAACTTCCAGATCGAGAAGCTCCGTGATCAACTTGAGGAGCTCAAGACTGGACGCCAGGATGCTTTGGAGAAGGAGAAGGCACTCGTCGCCGATCTGACCAGCCAGCTGACGCAGCTGAAGCAGTCGGTCGTCGAGAGCGGTCACACATCTGCCGAGCTCGAGAAGCTGCGCGTCAACGAGCAGCAGCTGCACAAGTCCATTGAGGAGGTCAAGCAGCAGCTCGATGCCAAGACCGCCGAGATTGAGAAGTTGTCCGCCGAGAACACCACCGTCAACGATCAGATCACCGACTTGAAGACACAACTAAGCGCCAAGGACACCGAGCTGAGCGGACTCAAGGCTCAGGGCTCCAGCGTCAACGACCAGATCACCGATCTCAAGGCACAGTTGAGCGCCAAGGACACCGAGATCAACGGACTCAAGACTGAGGGCTCCACCGTTAACGACCAAATCACCGACTTGAAGACACAACTGAGCGCCAAGGACACCGAGTTGAATGAGCTCAAGTCTCAGGGCTCCAGCGTCAACGATCAGATCACCGACTTGAAGGCACAACTGAGCGCTAAGGACACCGAGCTGAATGAGATCAAGTCTCATGGCTCGAGCGTCAACGACCAAATAACCGACTTGAAGAGCCAAGTGGAGAGATTGAACGCCGACAACACTACGGTCAACGGACAGATCACCGACTTGAAGCAAACCGTCTCGCAGAAACAGAGCGAGCTGGACCACTTGAACACACAGCACAACGAACTAAAGAATCAACTCGCAGCAAAGGACGAGCAATTGAACAGAGCACACGCAGAGAGTGGCAGCAACAGCCAGCAGACTGAGCAGTTGGTCGCTGATCTTCGTGCCCAGCTGGCCGCCAAGGACGACCACATCAAGTCGAAGGAGTCAGAGCACTGCTCCCACGTCGACTCTATCAAGAACGAACACAGCAGCGTGTTGGATCAGCTGCGCAACACATTGGAGCAGGCCGCCTCTGCCGCCAAGAGTGAGCTGATGGACGAGGTCGAGAGGATCAAGTCGGCGCTCACCGGCAAGGAGGAGTCGATCTGCCAGCTGGAGGCCCAGCACGGACAGACCAACGAGAAACAACAGCAACAGATTCGTGACCTTGAGAAGAGGATCGAGGAGTTGCAGCATCAGCATCAGCATCACAACGACGAGAACAATGTAAAACTAAACGGCAATGCAAAGTCGAACGAGATCCAGGAGCTCCAGGACCGTCTGGACGAGGAGAAGGCGCGCAGCCAGGTCATCAGCCAGCAGCTGGACCAGCAGAAGGCAAACATCGACAACAAGGACAAGGAGTTGCAAGAGTCCCAACACAGCTACTCTGCGTTGAAGGTGCAGTTTGACGAGTTGGCCCGCGAGAAGCAAACAACCGAGAAGAGACTGGAGATCACCAAGAACCTTTTGGATCGTCTTAGAAATGAGAGCAATCCACAACAACAACCAGTAACATCATCATAAGCTTAAATCCCCAATCCTCCCTCTCCTCAATCATAATAATAATTATAATAATAATAATATATATATTCTTAAATACACACCATCATCAATTGTAACAATCCAAATAATAATAATAATAATAAAAAAGTTATATATAAGAATGGATGTCCACAAACAACAATTTTAAACAATTAATTATTTAATTGAGTGTAGTTGGTAATCTCGACATGATAGATTGATGGAATAAAAAATTATATAAATATATATTACTCTGTAATATTCCTGGATGGTCAGTCTACCTACACCACATGATTTGGTGGAGTGTTCAAAGTTGAACCACCATTAATGTAAATCCCCAAACAATTTCCAAAGATGTCACAAGTTTTATCTTTTGCCCACGAACGAAGACTTTGAGTGTAAGATCTACCAAAAGAGACAAACATACAATGGATAGAATCATTAGACCAATAGTCAATAAGAGACTCATTCAAACAGTTCTCAATACCACTACTACTACTACACCTCGTTACTTTAGCAACTATAGTTGGTCATCGTTATCATCAACTTCATTGCTGCTTGTTGGTCATCATCACAACCAAAATGTCACATTCAACAATAACAAAGATATCAATGTGATCACTCGAACATACGCATCAAACAACAACAACAACAACAACAAAGATGTCAAATCAACAACAACAGACAATGCAGCAGCAGCACCAAAGTTGGCACAGTCAAAGCCAATGAATAGACGCGAACGAAGATCAATGGAGCAAAAGTTGAACAGGAGTTTGAACAATTTGATCGCCCCTGGTGTTGTTTCGCCACGCTACGACGTGCCCGACCACATACCCAAGCCATACTATGCAATGGGCCAGGAGATCAAGGAGTTTGCAATGGACGATGACATTCCAATCAACACCGCCGAGGACATTGCCGCGATGCGTCAGTCGTGCCATCTGGCACGCGACATCCTGCAGTATGCCGGCCAGTTAGTGCGCGTTGGCGTCACTACGGATGAGATCGACCGTCAGGTGTTTGCAGAGATCGTTCGTCGCGGCGCATATCCATCACCACTGGGCTACAAGAACTTCCCCAAGTCAATATGCACGTCAGTGAACGAAGTGCTGTGTCATGGCATACCGGACAGTCGGCCATTGGCTGATGGAGACATCATCAACATCGACGTCACCGTATTCTACAAAGGTTATCATGGCGATACTTCGGCCACATTCACCGTTGGACAGATCGACAAGGCTGCTTCCAAACTGCTTGAAGTCACAAAAATGGCCTTGGAGGCTGGAATCAATGCTGTCAAACCTGGCAAACCGTTCAGTGACATTGGACAATCGATTCAGTATGTTGTGCATCATCAATCAATCCATCCAAACATTGACTGACATGAACATCATCAACCTCTCCACTCAATCATTCATTCCCAGGGCCGTGGCACACAAACATTCATACAGTATACCAATTGAGTTTGTAGCGCATGGTATTGGCAAAGAGTTCCACGCACCACCATTCATCTTCCAATGCGTCAATGAGTTGGACTATGTCATTCAGAAGGATATGATATTTACAATTGGTAAGTTCACTCCATCATAGGATTGGATTGGATTGATGGAGATGGATACTAACTTTTATTTATTTCCAATCAGAACCTATACTTGTGGAGGGTACACAACCTTATACAGAGTGGAAGATGTGGGATGATGAATGGACAATAACATCAAAGAATGGAGGATGGGCAGCTCAATTCGAACATACTGTACTAGTGACAGATGATGGTGCTGAAATATTGACAAAGTAAACACCATAATTTATATACCATTTATTCATCATTGTATTACTATGAGTTGGATACCAACTTGGAATTATTCCAAACACTATATTACACACATTATCAATATATCATTGATCCTGGTCACTCAACAATGATGTTCAAAGATGTTGCTGTTCGCGAAAAGTTGTCAATCCAGACCCTTCAAAGAATAAAGTGTCTCGTTTGTCATTATACATTTGAACTCAAACATACATAATACAACATAGACATATTACCAAAGGATGACAGATACAAGCAACACAGGTTCAGCAACGAATATAGTCAATCCTATTGTATTCTTTGATATATCGATTGGAGGTCAACCGATTGGTCGCATCAAGATAGAGCTCTACGCAGATGTTGTACCTCGTACAGCTGAGAACTTTAGGTAAGTGATCACTACTGACTTGGACACTACAGCAGCAAAGACTAGTGTCAGTCACTGACCTCAACACTATTCATTCACAGACAATTCTGTACAGGCGAATATAGGAAGTCGGGTCAACCGATTGGATACAAGGGATGTAGCTTTCACAAGGTTAGCAAGGACTTTATGATACAGGGTGGAGACTTTGTAAAGGTAAGATGATGCTTGACTCATCATCATCATTGTTATTGTTGCAATCAATCAATCAATCATACTTATACCTCATTCAATCAATCTTGTAGAATGATGGATCAGGTAGAACCTCGATTTATGGAGAGCGATTCCCAGATGAGAACTTCAAGCTGAAACATACTGGACCAGGTACATTGTCAATGGTCAATAGTGGAGAGCCTAATAGTAATGGATGTCAGTTCTTCATATCATGTGCAACAGCAGACTGGCTCGATGGCAAGAATGTTGTATTTGGACAGGTGATCGATGGCATGAAGATCGTCAGAACGATTGAGAGTGTCGCAATCAATCCACAGACAAGCAAGCCCAAGTTGGATGTTATCATTACAGAGTGTGGCGAGCTGTAGCTGCAAGAGATAGAGGTGTGGCGATCAATAACTTTATTTATAAAGCCTTGGACAATCACTTGACCATGGCTGGCTGTTGTTGCCATTCGACAAACGTGTAGTTGTTGTATATATATCTATATCTATATCTATATTCATTATATATGGTTGGACGAGCATTGGACACACTCAGCTCAGTTCATGGCCGGCATCCTGTCGTCAGAGTATGGCGAGCTGTCATAGACAGCGATCTTCTCGTTGATTGGTGCCCTGTCGCCAGGACTACTCATGCCTTCAATGTCTACCTCGCTGTCCTGCTCCAACATGAGCTTGTGCAGTGGCATGCCCTCACCCCTGGCACTCGAACCAGACGGGAATGGTGAGGCCATCTTGGGACTGAACGAGGGCGATGGTGACAGTGACTTGAGTGATGGCAGGATTGGCGGAAGCGATGTCTTGGCGAATGCATCCTGCTGTGCTTGCAGATGGAATACGTCTGGGGATGAAGGCTCGGACAACATGGCATGGTGTGTCAGTCCACTGTCTCTTGTAGATGGCTTGTCTGGTGAGGTGCCATTGCTGCTAGACTTGCTCTCGTGCTTGGACTGTCTGTCCTTGTCCCTGTTCTTGTCGCGTTTCTCACTGGAGGATGGTGTCTTGTCATGTGTACTATGCTTATCCTTCTTTGATGATCTGTCCTTGTCCTTCTTGTCGGACTTGTCGCTATTTTTTTGCTTCTTCTTCTTCTTCTCGGGCACGTCCGAATCTGGATCGCTGCCATCGGTGGCACTGAGGCCACCCTCGGATCCATTGGGCTTGCTTCCACCTTGGTTCTGATGGTAGGCACAGAAGGACTGGCCCTTGGACTTCTGCACCGGTATGTTACACTTCTTCTTGTTGGCAGAGACGAAAAGACACCAGACGTAGCCAGAGTTGGGGTCCAGTGGCGCATGATGCCAGCAATATCTACAGTTTGCCAATGCCTTGCTCTTGCAATGACGATCCTTGCCAAACGCCATGCAGAAGCCGTCCTGAGCCTCGAGCTTGGGTGTGCCTCCATTGGTGGCTACAGCGGCGGCAACCATTGGGGACGACTCCTCGATCTCTTTCTCTACAATGGGCGCAGGTGCGACTGCTCCTCTATTGACATCCCTGTCCCTCAGGTCTGGAAGGGCCTGGGCCGAGTATTTGTCAATCGGCAGCTGGTGGTCTTTCGAGTCGTGTCCAGCGGAGGAGGACTTGCCATCCTTTTTCTCGGGTGGATTGGCATGCATCTGTCCGCCCAGTCTGCCATTCGACTTCTTGCCACCGCTTGAAGATCTCTCCTCCTCGGCCGCCTTGGCATAATAATCACTTGATGATGATGGTACCTCTCTCCTCTCTTTCTCTCTCTTTTCTCTTTGTTGTGATGGTTGTTGTTGCTGTTGTTGTTGTTTCAGCTCCACTTTAGCTTGTTGTCTATCCTTTTCCCTGATCATATCTCTATCCTTTCCACTTCCTCTGTCATTGGCACGGTCACTACCTCTACTGCTACTACTGCCACCATCACCACTCTGTTGTACTCTATCACTACTTCTACCAGTATCATTCCTGGATCTGTTGTCACGATCACCTCTGTCTCTTTCCCTTTCTCTTTCCCGGACCACCTGGTCCTTCATCTCTATTATGGGCGACGCTGATGATGGCGCCAGTGCTGGGAGTGACTTGTGTTGCTGTTGCTGCTTCATTGGCGTTACAATTTCACTCTCTCCCTCAGAGTCGGAAGATACCTCTTCAAACTTGATCAGTCGGTCCAACAAGAAGCTAATCGATCGATTGATTGATTGATTGAATGATCGAGTGTGTGAGTGTGAGTGTGTGCGCGGTCCATTTCCCAAAGCATCAACTACCACATACCTCTTCTCTTTGGCCAACTTCTTGATCTGCCTCTTGGCATGTTCAAGCATCAGTTGAGCTTGATCCTTCTCCTCATTGATCATATTGTATTTCCTCTTTAGACTGGAATACAAAGTCTTGTAGTCTGTCTCCATTGATTCCATTATTGATTGATTGATGTATTATTATATAGATACAATGATTGGGTGTGTGTTTGTGTGTGATTGATTGGGATTCAGATTGATTGATTGGTTGATGGCCTATATGATGGGTCGGGCAAGTCGAGGTCTAAGTCCGTCCTCGAGATTGAATGCCAAATTTCTGAGCAATTGTGTCTGTTGTAGTTCCCAATATATATTATTATTACTGTTACTAAGATAAAGTTATTATTATTAATGAACAAAGATAGTAGTTGTTGTTGGTTGAATGAATGAATAATAACGAACAAGTGAATGAATGAATGAATGAGTAAGTAAAGAAAGATAGAGTGAGGGCTTTCAAGAAGAACAAGATGTATTTGACTGGTCATTAACAACAAGCATGTTGTATGAGTGCATGCATTCATGCATGGGATGGGTGTTGCAAGGTGTCATGTATGAGTGCACTCACTCTCATGAGTAGGTGTCCATCCATCGATTCATTCAAGCCAACCAACTGGTTGTTGTTATTGTTGAATAAAAACAAACCAAGGGTAGGGGAGACTATCCAGATAGAAGGCCTGAAGGTTCGTCGTTTGTGTGTGTTAGGTCACCAACAAACAAACACACACACTCACCAGACAAAGACATGAGCGTTTCTCGCGTTAACACACTTCCAACATTGACGCACATCTGACTGTGTGTGTGTGTGTCCTTGACAAGGTCATGATGCATTGTGGGTAGTCGGCTTTGGATTGTCTAACTTGAATGTCAATGATCCAACACACACACAAACACATCGTTTTTTTGTTTTTTTGAAGTATCTGTTTGAAGAGGTCATTGGTCATGGTGTTTCCGAGTTGGACATCAATGTTGCCCACCCACCCAATCAATCATAATCATCATCATCACAATCGTCGTCACCATAGGCGTGCCACCAAGAACAGAACCAAAGAATAGAATTGAATAAGAGATCGATAATTCAAAGGAATAATACATGTATTGTAAAGATTATATTATACTAAGATGTATACTATACAAGCCTATTGACTACTACTAGTAGTGGTTGTCGTAGATATTGGTGTTGCCGGACAACTGTGTGTCGTATTGTTGTTGTTGTTGTTGTGGTCGTCTGACAATGATGATGGTGTTGGAGATGTTGCAGAGTTCAGTTTACTCTCTACGACATCGGGTATGTCCTCGGGGTTGACAATGATCTTTGAGAGATTGGTCAGTGAGTATTTGCTTGGGTCGCCCAGTCTCTGGAACCTCGACTTGATCAACTCGACGAATGGTCCTATGAGCTGTGGTATGTACTCTGGTTTGGGCTTTGGAGGTCCTGGTTCCTCCTCTACCTCCTCCTTCTCTTCGTTCTCTTTCTCACCGCCATTCTCTCCTTCTTTGTCTGCTGTCTTGGTCGTCGTCGTCGTAGATGTAGTCGTAGTCGTGGTAGTGGTTGTTGTGGTAGTCTTTGTCTTCTTGTCATCCTTCTCCTTTTGCTGCTTCTTCTTCTTCTTTGAATCTTTGTCCTTGTCCTTGTCCTTGTCCTGTTCCTTGTCCTTCTCCTCCTGCTCCTTCTTCTCCTTCTCCTCCTTGTCATAGTCACAATGATCCAGTCTCCACTTGCGATACTCAACGATCAGGTTGAGCTCATCGATCACCTTCTCCTTCATCGACGGCGACAGGGGGTCAAAGATCTGACTGGTGACATCCACCTCCTCGTCCTTGAGGAACTGCAGCAGACCCAACAGCCAGCTGACAGATTGCGACAGCATGCCCGTCTGGATGGAGCCGTCGTTCAAAATGTTCATCTTGGCGTCGGATAGTACCAGGTCGTGCACCATGTCGTAGATCTTCTCCATGAGCAGGAAGTTGACGTCCTCAAACAGCGCCAGTCGCTCTTGCATCGAGATCGCTGCCTTCTTGTCCTTCCTGAACTTCTTCTTCAAGTCGTCGGCCTCCAACTCGAGTGGCTCGCCACTTGGCGTGTTGGGCGTTGTTGGTGTTGAATGATGCTGCACGGGAGTGGTAGGCTGCGACTTGGCCGATCCAAACAAGTTGGATGGTCTGAACCAGCTGAGTGACTTCATCAATCCACCGCTGCTGCTGCTATTGCTCTTCTTGATACTATTGTTGTTGTCTGTAGAGTTGGCAGATACTATTGGTGGAGTGTTACCAGCCGACCTTGATTGAGGAGGATCGTCAAACTCGTCGTCTGTGCTCGAGTCGGTAGATTTCAACTCGAGGTCTTGATCGTCGTCCTCGTGTAGCTCGCCAGTCTCGGCGACAGTGATGATCTTCTTGAGCACATGGGCCAGCTTCTCAAAGTGATAGCCAATGTTGGCCTTGCAGAAGAGCTTGCCTAGCGGCTCGTACAGGACGGGCAGCAACTCTCTGATGATGTCGATCATCTCGTCGTTGCCCAATATCTCGATAAAGTCGTTCTTCTCCTTCTTTCTCCTCTCCATCTTGACGTACTCAAACAGTGTCTTGAAGTGGTCCTCCTCGAGCGATGCAATGATGTCCGAGTCGATGGGCGGACTCGAGGGCCACTGGTATTGCATGATGGACAGGGCGTCGGGGATCTCCTTGAAGTAGGCGATCTGTACGCCATCATACGTCGATATCTGGTGCATGTTGGAGACGAAGCCCTTCATCTTTTGCAGCAGGAGCTTGCGTGTGTTCTTGTTGGGCAGCGTCTGTAGCGCAGTCTCGGCAGTCTTTTGCGCCTTCCTCAGTGTGCGATCGGTCTTGCCACTCTCCACCATGACAGAGGCAATAGTCTGAATGAGATTCCTGGCGCCAAACGGCTTGGCCAAGAACAGGAGAATGAATCCCTTCAACAAGGTGATTGGGTTGGCGATTGCCAGTGACGCCCTGATGGCCTTGACTGGTGTGATCATGTACAGACGCTTGGCCTTTTGAACCTGCTTTTGATCGCGCATCTCCCTCTCCATCCACAGAGCCATGATCTTGATCACAGTGTCGGTGAACTCCGAGAACTCGCCCGGCAGATCCTTGAAGTGCTTGGTCTTGAGGATCAAGTTGAACAGCGATGAGATTCCGTTGTGAGCCTCCTTGCCCATGGCCTCCTGATTCTTCTTCTCGACGTTCATAATGATGATCTGTGTCAGCTCAGTGAGCTTCTTCTGCAGCTTGGTGATTGATTCATCGCGCTCAATGTCCTTTTGATTCTTCTGTCTATCCTCCATCACCTTATCGTCCTCAATGTCGTCAAGTGTGTCCTGATTGTTCATCTTGCCACGACGCCTGTTCTTTGCGCGGTCCTTCCTGTCCTGTTCAATCGATGGGTCTATGAAGATCTTGAGCGTCTTGTCGTGCAGCTTCTCTTGGGGCGTACGCAAGGCCACGTCAAACACCTTGACGACAAACTTGCGGAACTGGTCCGTGGTCTCGGCCTTGGAGGCCAGCTGCGACTGGATGACGATCTGTGGCAGTGTATGAATCAGCTGCCGGAAACGCTGTTTGGCCGACTCCTTGTTGGCCAGCAGAGGAATGGTCGTCAGCTGGTCAAACAGGAATCGCAGGAACAATGTCTCGTTGAGAAAGTCTGCATCGCTAAAGTACACCTTCATTTCCTCCAACACCGAGTACTTTAGCAACTGTTGTTTGAAGTATGACTCCTGTTCGTACGTCAACTTGGTTGATTCCAAGCTGTCAGTTGCCATGTTTGTTTGTTTGTATCTTTTGTATTTGAATGGTTGTCACTTAATGCTATATTATTAGTATGTGTGTATGTTATTGTTTTGTTTGAGATTGTTGTAACATACATGTTTGGTGAATGAATGAAAGAGGATGTGAATATTAAATGGACTTGTCTTCTTTGCTAGTCGTTTGCGATTGTTGGCAGTCCTCGTTTAATAGTATGTATTACTACTTTTATAAGGTTGTATATGTAGAAGTAAGTGCAAATATATTATTTGTACCTTAATAGTGCAAACAAACAAGAGACTAAACTAAAATATTGGATGTTAGGAGTTGTTGTTCAACAACTACAATGCTTGTGTTTGTATTCGTGGTAGGGGGTGTGGACTAGTGTGTGTGTTTGAATTCATCCTTTTGAACATATCTTTTCCTTTTGTCTATTCAAATAATATTTATTTTTATCTTCAAACAAACTCTGAAAGTTACATTTTGAATTGTGTAAATCAGATAGGACTTAAAAAAAAGTAATCAAGGGAATAAATTATTATATATATATATATACAATAGTGATTAAAAAGAGTAGAGGTTTTAGATATGTGATTTGATGGAGTGATTTTCAAAATTGATCTGAAACTCATTTCAAGTTCGCTGGAGAGGCCTTGTCCAACGACGCGATTTCCTTCGACACCTTAACGGGTCCAAAATCCAAAAGTCCAAAAAAAAAGATAAAAGATTTGCTCGATGCAGGGATCGAACCTGCGACCGCGGCGTTATTAGCACCGTGCTCTACCGACTGAGCTAATCGAGCGGATGGGTGGAAAAAGTAAATTCAATGCTTTTAGAGCGGAGTAAGTGGATTTTTTCTTTTAAACACCCAAGAAGTATTTCTTATTCAATCTTGAGAGTCATAATATACTCTGATGATATATATATATCTGTTAGATAAAGTTAAATGTCCAATTTATTTAATTCTTATATTATGGTGGATTCCCAACGTCTGGTTCGTTGCACACTAAGTGGGCAAACCTGAAATCAATCATCACAGTAACATTACGTCATTGCAACCAAACAGATAGATAGTAACATTAATATTGTAGGTTGATTGTTTTGTTGATTAGTTAATAATAGTAGTAGTGGTATTTGTAATCGATCGATCTCAAGCAGCAACAGGTATATGCTTACACTCGTTCAACAACAATAACAACATCAAACAACAGCCATTATGAGTATGCTTAGATATATATCTTCTCAGCCGAGGCTGCAGTATCAAGCGATGTCGACGCTTCACTCGACCAGGCTCATCACATCAATGACCTGTAACCGACTTGTTTATCAATGCAAGAGTATGTAATGTTGTCAATCAATCAATCAATCAATCACTCACTAACTTTCATGTATCATCACAGACTATACATCCAACTCACAGATATCGGCAAGCTCAAAGCCATCTACACCAACAAGTGTGTCGACACCATCTTCCGATCATTCATTCTATTTGAAGTCACCTCCTGTATCTTCGTCATTATTTGGCGTTAACAATGTTGTGCCAGGCTCATCGGGCCCAGGCAAGGCCTACGAAGACAGCCGTCATCTGCGATCACGTGCATCACCACTGGCCATGTCCAAAGAGATCAAGGCCAAGATATTCGATCAGGAGAACATTGTCAGCAGAGACATGCCCACACAGTATCACTCTGAGGCGCGATCCTTCAAGGTGCTCGAGGTGGACCTGAGCGGGAACCTCATCGATCAGATCATCTTCAAGAACAACCTCTCAATCGAAATGAAGCTACAAGCGCGTGACCTGCGAACCATCGACTCCTCCTTCCCTCCACAGATGCCAGCCATCCTTGCAAGAGACAAGGTGTTCATTGTTAGCATTGGAGTAGGTATACCTTGTGGCGCACCCATCAGAAGATGATGATCATGCAGCTGACACTCTCACTCAATCAATCAATCAATCAAACTACAGTATATTAGAGCGATTGTACAACATGACAAGATCATCTTCTTTGATCCACAGAATCCATTGATCAGGAATGACCTGGTACCAATACTTCGCGAGTACCTTGGTAACCAGAACCTATTCTTCACAGAGACGCTTACACTTCCCTTTGAGTTCAAGGTGTTGGAAGCAATGCTTGTATTTATTGTAAGTGATTGATCAACACTGGAACCTTCATCCGATCATTCAGTTGACTGACTTCCTTCCTCGATTGCCATCATCAGTGTAAAAAGTTAACGGCTGAACATCAGAGAATATGTACATTAATCGCCAAAGAGTTGGAGAGTCTTAATGAGAATCCAGAGCACAACTTGGAGAACCTATTGTTGTTCCACAAGAAAGGGTATGTTGTCTCCACTCTGGACTACCTTCATGCCATGTTCCACCAGCTAACCAATCACTCCATCAATCAATCAATCACAGACTCAATCAATTCGAGGTCACAACAAAGGAGATCATGGATGCTTTGAGCAGACTGCTAGAGTCAGATGAGGATATGGCGCTGATGTATCTCTCATTTAGAAGCATTACAGGGTATGTTAAACATGGATGACCAGCCTACATCATCAGATGATTAACCCAATCAATCTTGTCAATCAATGAATGATCATGATGAATAGTGGAACGAGAAAGAGGAATCAGCATGAGGAGTTGGAGATATTGTTGGAGAACTATATGAGACAGTTGGAGCAGATATCAAATGAGATCAGTCAACTTAAGGAGACGTTGTCCTCAACTGAGGAGTTCGTCAACTTCCAATTGGATACGTATGTGATCAACATGTTCATATGATAACAATAGCAGTGCGACACTCACTCACTCAATCAATCAATCAATCAAATCAATCGATATATATACAGTGCAAGAAACAAGATGATGAGGATGAACTTGACATTGAGTCTGGTGACAATGTCGGCTGGAATGGGATCGATGGTCACTGGATTCTTTGGCATGAACTTGATGAATGGATTCGAGCATGCACCATTCTCATTCTTTTATGTCAGTGGCGGTGTACTCCTTGGTGGACTGTCAGTGTTTGCCTATGTGAAGTGGTACTGCCACAAGCACAACATTCTGCCCTACTCCAAGAAGCCCAAGTTCAGGGTCAATGGCATGGATTCATTCCAGAACCCATTCCTTCACTCATATAATGGTGGAAGCTCTGTTGCCACTGCATTTGGTACCAATCATTATCAAACTCCATTGCAACAACAACATCAACATCAACAACTACTTCAACAACAACAACATCAACAACAACTACAACAACAACAGCAACAGCAGCAACAACAATCATTGGTGTCAGATCCCAAACATCTGACGTTTAACAATGGATACAATACCAACCCACTGAACAACTTTAACAACAATGTCAATGTCAATGTTAATGGAAGCAACAATGTCAATTCAAACAACAATGCCTATCACAATCCAATCCAAGACCTTCTGGAACAGCAAAGGAGACAGAAACAAGGATCAAAATGGTTCAGATCATGGAGGAAAACAAATAAATGATCACAATCGACTCGCTTTCATCAAACATACGTTCAATCACACTCTTGGAGTGAATGAACATGACATCATGAACTTGTGTAGTGTATATATAAAATGAATAATCATGACACATACTAACACTACACTACCTACAATCAATCAATCAATCAATCAATCAATCAATCAATCAATCAATCACACATACAAGACAGACTTGCTTGGGCTTTTCCATCACAATTCCATTCGTTTGTGTATCGCCTTCATTTATCCATGAGTTTTCCACCAGCTTGTCTGAGTCAGCGTGGGAAGGTAGAAACAAGACGAGATTGCTAAAAGGCGCAACAGTGTCGGTGAAGGTCATTGCAGTTCTTGTGCCAGATGATCAGACATAGAGACAAACAGAGACAGAGACAGAGTGAGAGAGAGAGAGAGACAGAGGAAGAGAGAGTGACAAGACTAGTGATAGACGCTACCTATTTAAATATCAAACAATTAATAATCGATAAATGAATGAATGATTGAATGAATGGACAACATCAACAATATCAACAACAACAACAACAACAACAACAACAACAATAATAATATTAATAATAACAATAGTACAGCAGATATTAATTCACAGTCTCCATCACAACAATACGATAACATACCATGGATAACTCATATTAATGATGATGACTCATCATCTCAAATATCAACTTCATCATCTTCACATCAGTCTATATCTCCCTTAACAGAGTCATCAAACTCAACAACAAGTACCACGACAACAACAACAACATCTACGATTTCAACACTACCTACATCATTAATGGGATACCAATCAGTCCCTCCTATACCTTGGGCTTCCCAAGACCACAGTCCACTTGGCCTAGGGTCGACCCTCCATCCTTGGGGTACGGAGTGGGCACCACCAATGATGCCTCCCAACTTACCTATAATAGCCAACCAACAGTCTCTCCCACAACAACAACAATCAATGTCCAACCTATTCTTTTGCAGCCAAGAGAATGGCCCTGGTGAATTGGACCTCACCCGGCTCTATCCTGATATCCCCATGGCAGCACTCAATGGAGTGGTGCTAACTCCAATGTTGTTGGCCATGCCTCAAGAGTTAGCAGCCAGGGATTTTTTAAATATGAAGAGCTCACATCTTAGTAAGAGGTGGTCTGAGATTGTGGATAAGAAATGGCCGCATCGCAAAGCAATGCCAATAATCAGGAGGTTCAACACAAAATCCAAGAACTGGCATCTAACAGATACTCTGGAGGGCAAGCAGAAACTGGTAGTGCAACTGGAGGATCTGTGGAATAAGCTTCGAATAATATTAAAGCCAGTTGAAATTCGAAGATAATAGCAAGGAGGTCGGCCACAACCAAACAAGATCGGTGGTCTTCATCGATGCAGGTGCGTTTTAAAGGTCATCTTCAATAATTCATTCATTCAATCAATCAATCACTTTTATTCAAACATTGATGTACATGACCCATTAGAACAATTATATATATATATATATTTAGATCAAGAACAACTTTGGACGTCCAATAAAATTGGTATGATCCTGGACACTCATTGTCCTTACAGTTATGCCAATCATATACAATGTATGTTGCCTTTGGTTTGTATTATTGGTTGATGGATTGATTGATTGTTGTGGTCCATATAATATCATGATAACGGGGATCACCTATTCTTTCTTTGTCTTGTAGTTCAGAGAGTTCAATCTCTGGCAACAATAATGGACGAAGTTTGATTGAAATTTCATTTAAATACCTGTCACTTTGATTGTGATGGGTGAGTTTAGTGTGAGTGTGTGATGAGCAAACTGCCTACATCAATACCTCACACCACAACTGATCCATCACTTCTACTATGTCCAACCCATCCCATCCTATCCTCAAACCATCCTTTCATTACATCATTATGCTTTATGCCATTTTAGTATAGACATATAAATATATATATAAATAACTCAACAACATATTATTGTTCATTGACAACAAACACTGATCATACGTGTTACCGCCTGCCCCCTTTGATGAACAGCTCCAGCGCCCCCTTCGAGTCATCCCAGTCCATGATGACTACCATATCTTTGACCTACCAACAGGACGCAGCACCCTCGGCTGATTCCGACGACCCTCAAGAGTTCCTGAACCATGAATGTTTACATTCTTCACCTTGTACAACAATCATAGACTACCAACCCCTTGTTGTAAGCCCCATCCATCAATCATTTGATCTGGGCTTCCAAGACTCCGTCTGTGATCCGACTGTGTTTGAGTTGACCAATGCTGAGACGCCCCAACCTGGCTACTACTATCAAGGCCCACCTCAGCAATTGCCCTACCCCAATGGCTACCAGCCTTTGGATCAGCATGTGCAATTTGACCAACAACAACTACCTCTGCACCATGCCGAGACCACGGCACAGGACCTCCTCTACAGTCCTCCCTCGGAGCGGTTGAACAACGTGGTGCACGAGACACAATGCTTTGATGGCATGGAGACTCAGGTGCCCCCGTATACCCACGGTGCACAGGTTATCCCGTATGCCCCTCACCCAACACCAGTGTACAATGTGCAACCGTACACTGGGCTGGTTGTCATGCATCCACCCAAAGTTAACGTGGAGTATATCGAGCTAAATGCCAGGTATCTCTCCATGGTGCAAAAGGAAGCCGCCCCACACCTCGGGATGACACATACCACCTTAAGCAAACGCTTCAAGGAGGCAGCCCCAGGCAGACAATGGCCGCAACGCAAGGTGCTCGCTATTCGCAGAGACCTTGAGGTTGCCCGAATGAATATGATGAGAGCTGGCAATGTACCGTCCAGGGAAGCCCTGGACCACATTGAGCAATTGGAGATGGAACTACTGAGATTGCTGGAACCAGTGATGATCCGCGCATCAACACGGTAGCCTACTGGAAAGGCTCCAAACAACAATACTCCCTCAATTGGTCAGGTCAATGCGCTCCAACCAGATTGCAGCGATGACTTTTTGAGGGAGTAGGTCGGTCCTGTTCCCTTCATCTTAACCCATCCATCAACACAATCCAATACCCAGCTCACATCAATCAATCATTCATTCATCCATTCATTCATTCATTCGAACCAAGTCCAAACAATCATTCACACATAACCCAGGCAACCAACCACAAGAGATGGAATAATTGATTAATATTATTAATTGTTCCACCTGTTGTAGTTGTCCTGCTTGGGATGATTGGTGGATCAAGACACTCATGTGATCAATCAATAGGCCACACAAGGATCCATAACAAACTAATTGGTCAACCTCAACAACACATAACAGAAACCCAACCCTGAGTTATCTCAGCACTCATCCACGATGAACTCCCTCAACTGGATGTTCCGATGTGATTCCTTTCCTCATTATCCAGGGCAAATTAAATTCTTTTGTAAAGTATCGCATTGGGAATGGGTGCGTTCACATCACCCAACACTATTCAAAAGTCACGTGATTCTTCACAAACTTTATTCTTTCACAAACATATAATAATAATAATAAATAATAGTTTCTATACTACGTCCCTGTCCCATCCCATCGTCATCACTACCCAATTAAGATGATGTCCCAGCTGCCTATTCTGTCCTCGTCCTCAGTTGGATCGTACGACCAACAACAATACCAACAACAAAGTACGCAGCAACAACTGTTCCCCGATGAAGACATCTTCAACAACAACTTCTACGAGTTTGATCCACAACAACATGTTGTTGGAGAGGATGTCAACTCAAACCTGCACCTACATGTTGATGATCATACCGACCCGTACCTTTCCAACGGATACCAAGCTGGAGATGATGTTAGCCAATTCTACTCTACTGCTGGTGATTGGCACCCAGTGAACCACACCGTTACCAATCAGGAACAAAGTGTGTCATATCAACCGCCTGAGACGCCGCAGTCCTGCTATACCCCTCAACAGCCTCCCCAGACTCCCCAGACTCCTCAGACTCCTGATCCGCCCCAACAGCAGTACCTGTCCAACTACTATCCGTTTCAGTCCGAGACAGGTATAAACTTTATACCTCAACATCAGACCCAAATGCCTCAACAACCAATGATGCCGTCGCACATATCAACCCAGGAGCTTAATTCGCAACTGGTGTCACCGATGTGTCCACAGCCATTGGCGCATTTGTCGTCGCAAATGACTCAACCTTCGTCATTGTCGCCCTTGTCGCCACTGTCGCAACCGTTGACTAATCAACATAGTCAACTGTTAGCTTCGCCGCTCCAACAGCCTCAACAGCCATTTTTGAATCAACTGCCACAACAAATGTGCCAACCGCCGTGGACACATCTGTCACACCAGGTGCCAACTTCGCCCCTGCCTTGCTATGAGCAACAACATCCTTCGTTGTCGATGCCCCATGTACAACCAACCATCACCATTCCGCTTGAGTATTTTAATAATCTCATGCGCCAACAACAATCATCATCATTATTGTCATCGCCGCCACAACAACAACATAACACTCCACAGTCGACCGATTGCCCCATCTACACTGCCAACCCCTTTGCCCAACTTGGTCATCCGAGCCTGCTATCTCAGGGTGTTGTCGAACAACAGGCACCCCTGCAGCAACAACTGTGCACCTACAGCCAGTTACCTGATGCCTGCGCCTCCCCTGCTCCTTCAGACTCGTCCGAGCTCACCTCTGATAGTTTCTCGAGTGATAGCTACCCTGAGATTGCTCCACCTTCCCCGCCTCCCTTAAAGAAGGCAAAGGGTGAGGGCAAGTACCTCTCCAGGGAGCATCAAAAGATGAGACAGACAGATGCTGCCCTTGTCCTGGGAATCTCCAGCTCCTTCCTCAGTAAGCTCCGTTCACGAGCTTTAGAGGACAGTGGATTGAATCCTGAAGACCATCCTTGGCCACATCGTCTATACGTGTCGCTCAAGAAGAAGCTAAGGACTTCCAAACGCAACAGGGAGAAATGCATCCAGAGAGGAACCAACAAATCCCAAAATGATGCAGCCATTGCCAAAATCAAGAAAGATATTGACCTTATGCTGACTCCCATGTGGATCTAGACTCTCTAGCATTCCTACCTCTACCTACCAACTTCCCAACTCCAACTCCCATCCAATCAATTAGGCCCCCGCAATCAATTATTCCGATGATACAAACCAACAACAATAACAATGATACAAATAAACATAAATGAAGTTACAATACATTACACTATTATTCATTTTTGTCATGATGAAGACGATGTTGGCGATTGACGCATATTCATATCCTATCTTTGTCGTTACCCTTCGTTGCCAAGACAACCTCCACGCTACGTCTGTGTCTTGAGTTGACAAGATCGAAAAAGTCCAAAATTCATTCAAAAACTTAATCTCAGAGGTTGGTGGTGATGTCAAACCTTCATTTATTCTTTCAATTCACTCATTCATTCTCACATTCATCCATTAACTAACTACTACAACAACAACAATCTATATTTGTATATCTATACTCATACATACATAACAACAATTCATTGTTTAAGTATTGATCAAGATCAACATTATATTGAATCATCGCATAACAACTCAATCTGTAACAGTAACATACATTATTTATATATATATATACATATTTATATTTATAACTTATATAACTACAACACATATCATCAATCAGCAGCCAGTCAGCAAGCAACAAACAAGCAGCAGCATATAACAAGTAAAGAATGAAGTTGTTTGGAAAGCCAAAGCCCAACCCTGCTCAGACGCAGGAGACAATCGCCAAGCTGAGGACCACTATAGAGATGTTGGAGAAGAGAAAGAAGTTCCTTCAACAAAAGGCCGACAGCAAGGAGGTCGAAGCCAAACAGTTTGTAGCAAAGAAAAAGAAGAGAGGTACGTGTGTTGTTGTCATACTCGAGTCAATAGAACAACCGATAACTTACACTCAATCAATCAATCAATCAATTAATGTAAACGTAGAGGCACTATTGTGTTTGAAGCAAAGGAATATATATCAGAATGAGGTTAATAAGTTACAGGGCACATTCGATACGCTGTCCACACAGATCTTTGCATTGGAGAACGCCAAGATGAACGAGGAGATCCTCAACTCGATGAGAAGTGGAGCTCAGCAATTGAAGGTCCTACAGAATAATCTCACCGTCGAGAAGGTTGAGGATATCTTTGATGACATCCAGGAGCAGATGGACGTGCACGAGGAGATCTCCCGTGCCATCAGTCAGCCCATTGGAACACAGGTCGAGGACGAGGACGATCTCTTGGCCGAGTTGGCCGAGCTCGAGCAAGAAGAACTCGATGCCCAACTGCTTAGTGTCAAGGCCCCACCATCCAGAGAACCAATCATCAAAGAAGCACCAATTACATGTAAGTTTAGTCGTCCTCCTCTTGAGGCTATGTCATGAATACTCACTCACCCAATCACTCAATCATTGCGACCGACGATACCTTAGTCCCCGCCGCATCCAAAGTCAAGCCAAGAGCCTCAGAAGAGGATGAAGAGTACAGAGCCCTTGAGGAGAGTTTGGCAATGTAGAGCGAGTGATTGCTCTAAAAGCAAATACACAACAATCAATCATCTCAATCAATCTACACTTTACCAGACTACAACTACATCAATTACAACAACAACAAACTATGTAAATTAACTTGGACGCGCTCGTGACTCATCAAGTTCCCTTTCCCCTAAGCTCTATCTCGGCCACTGCAACCTGCTACCGCTCTTCTGGGAATACCCCTTTCATTCATTCTACATCTACCTCTCTCTCTCTTTTGCAGCAGCAGCAGCAACAGAGCCAATAACACTTTGTTTGATTCAATCAATCTTGACCATGACGCACATGGGTATGAACATACAGCAAACGCGTCAAGCATGGACTCGTTTTGTCCAAATTTGGGAAGAAGTCGGTTTGGGGGTCCAGGTTGGTCTTGGGGCTCAACGAAGGTCTATTGCAATTGTGATCACAATTGCTAACCAAACAGATACATACTTACGTACATATATATTTACTTTATAACAATATAACAATGACAACAGAGACTACTACTACACCAACGATGTTATACGAGAGCGAGAGATTGGGATTCACATTGTTAAGGGAGGGACTTGATGAACAATTCTCAATGGACTTGTTCAATGATCCATTGTGTCTGAGGTTCATTGGTAAGCGCGACTTGATCTCACTGGACAAGGCAAGAGAGTGGATACTCAGTGGACCGGTCAAATCATATAATGACAATGGTTATGCGATGTACAAGGTTGTGATCAAGGCCACCAACACACCAATTGGTATATGTGGATTCATAAAGAGACGACCTGGTGAACACGAGGAAGACATCAATATTGGATTCGCATATCTCAGTGACTATCGATCACAAGGTTATGGATATGAAGCTGCCAAGCGCACTATTGAAGTAGAGTGTCCCAGATTGAAAGTTCACAGAGTTGGTGCCAACGTGGCCTTGGAGAACCAAGCAAGCAAGAACCTACTCAAGAAGCTTGGATTCGTCTTTAACAAATCAATCACAATACCAACATTTGATCAACAACTAGATGTATTCGCACTTGTCCTGCCCCAGGAGTGATAAACCAATAAAGTGATAAACTTGAACTTCATTAAGTTAATCAATCGTTCCAGATATTATGTTTGTTTTGATGAGTGTCGGCACCAATGGATGGTCTGGCTACCCTCCAAAAACTGATCGAGATCTCAGTGTTTTGATCCTTGAAAACAATCAATCCATGTAGGACCCATAACCAATGATATATCTTAGATTTAAGCCATCAACAACCTACACCCCAACAACAACATCAACTACAACCAACCCCAACCCCATCACACCCTTATACTCAGCGCGCTCAAGTGATTGATCAATCACACACCCTAACAAGTGTTCAGTTCAACATCACCATCATCATTTTATTACTTATTCATTCATACAATCACTCAATCATTCATTCGTACAATCACTCAATCAAACAATCAATTCGATAACATGTCAGGAGGTATGTCAATGTCCATCACGTGATCGCCCAGCCATCAAATCAGCTGACTAACGAATCATATGATCTCAATGTTACAGTCGACTACTTAGATGATCTCCTGGAGGAGATGATCGTGGACCATAAACAGCGACATCCAGAGTCTTCACCATCAAACTCATTCTTAAATCAATCAGCGACAACAACTTCCACCGCCACGGCAATGGCCAACGCCAACGCCTTGGCCAATGCCAATGTAGAGTCCAACGCCAACGCGAATGGAAATGCATCGCCAAGCAGGAACAATCAATCACCAAAGATGTCACGTGCCAATAATAATAGGATGTCAAAGATATCGAGCGATCACTTTGATTACCTGGAGACATTACTAAGTGATATGTCGGCCAACGACCTATCGCTGCCCAGCACTGAAGCGCAGACCGATCAGCAGGTACAAGACTCGCGAATCAAGCTACTGCGTCTGACCTCCACCTTTGACCTCGAGTCCACTCTGATGGACCTCGAATCTTTCTACTGGAAGTACTCCCAACAGGGAAAGCGTGTGCCAAGTATGGCGCCACCGGGCGGTGCCGCCGCGCCTCCTCCTCTGGCCGGAAACAGACTGTCCACAATGCAACAAACTTCCGCCCAACAGCAACAGGAGGTACCACTCTCAAGCTCACCAACACAGCGCGGATTGAGCTCATCGCAACAGAGAAGATCATCAAGCGACAGGACCGCACTCACAAAGGAGGCGATTTCGGCCGCGGATACCCTCGACCAGATGATCAGCTCTTTCGGCAACGAGTTGATGATGGACACCTCCAGCTCAGCGACCACCGAGTCTCCAAAGAGATCGGGTATTCCACATATCACATCAGGCACGGCAACTGTCCGCCCAGCCTCCAAGCTGAATGCCCCTGTGGACATTGCCATGGCATCGCCCAAGGCACCAACGCCAATCCCCACGCTGTCCGAATACCCCCTGTCTCCATCGGCCGTGCGCACAGCCGACAATCTCCTCGACGAGATGATCACATCGTTCAAGGAGAGCAACCAGGGTCTGAAGTTTGTCGAGCAGCCTAAGGACCGCCCCAAGCAGCCCTACCTCTCACAGCAGCACTACACACTGTCGCACGACGACATGCGCCACCTGCAGCACTTGCAGAAGCAACAGCAGGCTGACGACGACCTCATCGACAAGATCCTATGCGACAGCGACATCGAGGAGAACTACAGACCCTCTGGTGGTAGTGGAGCCAACGGCGGCAACTCAATGGCGGCATCAATCAATGACAAACCATGGCACATCGAACAAGAGATCAACAACAAGGAGGTCATTGGCTATGGCAACCACGGCATGACAGCTCGCGCTGGCATCCACAAAGAGAAGCGTATAGTTGGCAAGTCCTGGACGTTCATTACGCCACAGTGCACGCCACTCCTGTTCACAGAGATTGAGACATTAATGTAAGTTTAAATTTGAAGTGTCCGTTGTACCTGGAAACGACATGGAATGATCCCACTCACACTAACTCTATACTTAATCAATCAAACAATACAGATCAATCAAACATCCTAACGTGTTGCCATTGATTGGCGCATCGATGACTACGACATTCAACACATTCTCAGAGTATGTCACTGGTAACAGCTTGGACATCGTACTTAAGAATGTGGACGAGAGGACTGAGATATCATTCATCATTCGTGTGGCTGAGGAGATATCCTCTGCAATGGCATTCCTTCATTCCTTTAACATTGTCCACAGGAGTCTTCATTCAAAGAATGTTGTGGTATGTCATTCAATCATTCATTCATTCAAACACATTCAATCAATCATACTAACCCTGGAACCATTCCATAACAGCTCAACTCTGATCTAAAGGTATTCATCAAGGATTATGGTCTGGCAGGACTAAAGGATGAGACAATCAGGAAGAAATTGATGAATCCAATCAACAATACGATGCTACACTCACATTATATGGCACCGGAATTGTTCCATGTACTGGCTGGAGGCAAGGGTGGCTATGATACAAAGGTCGATGTGTTCAGCTTTGGTGTGCTCCTCTGGGAGATGTTTGCGCGCAACACCAAACTCAGCGAGCTAAAGAGTAGCATCAACAATGGATACACATCGTACGTGCGTCCATCATTGCCAAACTGTCCATTTGCGATTGACAAGCTGATCAGACTATGTCTCTCGAGCGATCCTGCCGCCAGACCGTCATTCCAGACGATACTCAAGGTCCTGCGACAGCCGCTGCACACACTCCAGCGCTTCCAAAAGCCAGAGTCTCCCGGTGCCGTGTCTCCCAAGCTCTCAGACACACCCAGCAGCACACAGGTAGGCAGCAGTGGCGCCTCAGGCCTCGACAGCGAGAAGCGTGACAAGATTCAGAAGATCATCATCCTTTGCCGCGACCTCCAATCATCGCCCACCTTGTCCAATCTGACACGTGCAAGCTCTGCCCTTGAGGCCTTGTGCAAGAGTGAAGGCAATCTACCATACCTCTACGAACACAGCGTATTCTCACTGGTGTTCCAACTGCTCGCGACCAAGTTTGAGGATGTCCAACTATCTGCACTTCGTTCAATTGGCAGTTTAATCAATGATCGTAAGTGTTACACACACCATTTGGAATCATTCCATCAATCATGTGATCACTAACCCTCCTTCACTCCCCATCCCATCCAACCTCAGGTGTGCTTTGTAGCCAGTTCAGGAACGTGATGGGAGTCAACACTATACTGCACATGACTCAGGAGAAGTCGGAGAACATACAGTTTGCAACGATCAGGGTACTTCAGACTTTGTGCCACAGAGAGGAGAACATACAGGAGATTGTGGCCAAGGGTGGAGTACCAATAATGATCCGCCAGTTATCCTCACAGAATGAGCTCATACGTTTGCAGATCGTCTGGTGTCTCACCATGCTGCTGGATTCTGCCGAGGCGCAGGACGAGTTCATCAAAATGGGTGGAGCCGACATGCTTGTCGACATGTTTGTCCAATCCAAGAATGATGGATTCGATCTCCGTGTCGCCTCATCTCTTTCCAGGGTCCTCTCATCAAGTATGTATCGCTCATTCAATCACGCATTCCATCCTGGAATCATTCCAATCTCACTCACTCAATCAATCAATCAATCAAACAAACATAGAATACACACAGGACTTGATCAACAATGGACCACATCGCGAGAGAGTGTTGGAGAAGTACATATCATTGTTGGACTCTAATATTGAGACGTTGAAGATGTTGGGTTTGGAGGCAGTTGCCATGCTCATTTCAAACAATGCCAATCAAGAGACTGTTGTAAGAGATAACAATGTGGTCCCGTTGCTACTTGAGTACTTGCAGCAGGACTACGTGCGCATTGCACCACAGATGACAGCCATTAAGATCATACTGGTTCTGGCATCCAACCCTGCCCACACTGCATATCTGGCCTCCTACGATCTCAGACAGTCGCTGACCACCTTGGTATCGTCGTCACCGCATCCATCCATCCAAAAGGCATCGGAAAAGATTGTACATCTCCTGTCCAAATCATCAAAGTAAACTCCACAAGTATCATTCTATTTACTCCAATAACATGTTTGTCGTCGTCGTTAGGTTGCCATGTCAATGGACTGAGATGAGGGTTGTTGATAATGTCGCGTACTTGAGGATGGTTGCAGGGCGATTCCAATTGGCGCCAATGTGAATGAACTCTATGTATTGAGTGTACCATCCATCTTGAGGGAGACTAGTCTTCATCAATCATCAGAGTATGTACATTGATTCCCTTGGGCTGGTCCAAGATGATGAATGATGAATGATGAGCCAACCAAATATGAAGTGATTGATGTCTGAGCATCAATTGAATCACCAATCAATCTTGATCACTTATTGTCTGTCTTGAACTGCCATTCAGCTCTACACATTGGACATTGTTGTTGTTCGCTGTTTGAACTAAGCCATTTGAGAATACAGTGCATATGGAATGCATGATTACATGTTCCCCATACTGATGTTGTTGTAAGTTAGGATGAGTCTTGACATGTGTAATGTCTCTTTACATACCAGGAGGACAATCATCACCAGGTGCTTTGCAGTCAACACAACAACCGTCGAATGGCATACGACATATTCCACAACATTCTTCATTAACATCCCAATGCCATGTTGACACTGTATGCCATCTAGATGTTTGTATGATTGATTAGTTGATTGATTGTTTGATTGTTTGAGTTATTGAGTGTTGATGCTTCATACCTCTTTATATGTACCTTCATTATCTTTATCTCTTTATCCCTATCTCAATACCATTACAATCAAAAAATGAAATGTTAATTCAAAAAATGGCGCTAAAGTAATTAGCATTGTCCTGATTTAGGATAAGTAGTTTATTAAAGTCAGTTCCAGATGTGACCTTTAAAGTGTAATGAACAAGATAAGGATAAATACAACAAGTTGTTGATGAACCGCACTGAGTGGGGACAATATGTTACCATTCGATGGATTCTGAGTTGTTGTAGTTGTTGATATAGTTGATGTTGTCTGCGAGGATGTTGTAGTTGATTGTGATGATGTAGTAGTTGATTGACTACCGGTAGTAGATGGCGATGTTGTTGTTGTTGTCGTTGAAGGGGCTTGGGTGGTGGAGGCTTGGGTGGTGGAAGCTTGTGTGGTAGAGTGTGCCGAGGACTGAGTGGCAGTGATCTGGAATTGTGCACCATCAATCATGTATCCATAGAGTAGTTCATAGGTTGGTATGAACATGTATCTTGTGCCCACATAGTATTGGATCTCAAGTGACCAAGTATAATGTCTGGTCTCACTTGTGAATGAGTCCACTTGTAGTGCACACTGCATAGATGATGATAGGTCAACATTGGATTTGTACACCTTGTTGTTATCTACATCGGTGACAACACATCTAACAATATCAGTTGATAACAATTGTTGATTGAATGATACCTGACCAGTGATTGAGAAGCCATCCACTGTTGTTGACAGGCCTGACAACTTGAGCCCGGTAACACTGTTGCCACGTGGCACATAGAAGTATGACTTGCCCTGTGGCAATGTGTCCGTTGTGTAGGTCGTCACCGAGTTGTCGATGCCAACCAAAGTGATTGTGAAGAACTGTTCGCCAAACACATATGGTGCAAAGTTGATTGACCACGTGTTGCCAGCCATTCCAGATGCATTGGCGGCCAGTCTGTTGACAATGCCCATGGTGTAAAATGACAAGTATACCTCCTTGCACGAGCCGCCACCAGTGGTGATGGTCATGGCCAGTTTCTGACCCTCGTTGATTGGTGAGTTGTAGGTGTAGGATTGCAATGTTGGTACGGGATCAGTGATGGTCGATTGAAGAATGAGTGGTCCAATGCCAAAGTAGTAGAACATGTCATTGGCCGTGTACATCCTGCCATTGTCATTGTTGTCGATGACGTATGCTGATAGTGAGAAGGTGTTGATTGTGTGCGCGGGCAAGTACATTGCCATCTTGTATACACCATCGTTGGCGCTGCCCGTCGAGAGGTTGGCCGCCGATGTCAGAGTGTACTCCCACCTTTGGAAGCCTGGCGTGGTGATGATCATGCGGACCGACTTGACACCGCTAAGGTTGTCCGTGATTCGCATGTTAACAGTGAGTGTGTATCCCTTGGAAGTGGTCTGTTGGATGCCAGTTGGATTGACATTCACGCTTTGGATGATGGGTGGCGCGTTGTCCTTGCACACGGGTGGCGTGACTACGACCGAGGGGAACTGATCCCTCAGCTTTCCATATGGTATCGTGTAGGTATATGCGTTGACATCAACGATATTGATGATGACCTGTAGTTGGTTGTCAACCGATGGTGTCTTGAGTGATGCGGCTGTGCATGGTAGTGTACCAAGTGACACGGTACCCTTCTCGGTAAAGACTGCCTCGGCATCAGCATGGAATGTGCGGTAGACTGATTGGCGGAATTGGGTGGATGGTACGTTCGGGCCATTGGTCACGATGACCTCGACTGAGTAGATTGGTGCGCCAGTGGACTGCACTTGGAATGTGAGATTGGTCGATGAACTATCGTATGTGTACTGAACAACGTTGGGCACGGCCAACATGGAGTCGCGACTTGACATGCCAACCACTTCAAACGAGCGACTCATGCCTTGGAAGTCCAATACTGAGCCAACTGAGTAGAACTCATACTTTGAGTTGAGCTGGAGTGAGACGTCATCATCGCGGAGTGACATTGACAGCTTGGGGAACAGTCTTGTGCACGAGTAGACGCTGTCTGTGCTGTTGGATGATGACAAGTAGCACTCCTGAGTCCACTTGCCTCCCAACTTTAAAAACACAGCATCAACTGGGATGGTGTTGTTCAGCACTACAATGAATGTACACAGCGCTGGCTTCTGACGGGTATCAATCACTTTGGGATAGATCGTGAATGACTTTACGACTGGCGCAATGTTTGGTGTGGACGAGCGAAGATAGAGACATTGGGAGTAGGCCGTCGCGAATGGTCCTAGACTTGTCATCAGTTGGACATTGAGTGCCCTGGGTCGCATGTACTCGGCGGACACCAATTGCATACTGGTCTGATAGGCGGTGACACCTGCGGACTGGCCACTCGATATGATCTCTCGTTCATAGATGTATCCAGAGACTGTTCCACCAATCGCATCCCTTGGGATAATGTATGAGACTGGCAAGTTGGATGTGGTCTCAAGTATTATAGGGATACTGGTGATTGTTGCGTTGGCCGTGTCCATTGTTGGGCGAGGCGCACTGAACTTGCTGATCACAAAGTTGGCCGCGGGGTCCACTCGCGCTGTGATCTCTGGTGCTGGAATAGACATTTGAAGCGGCTGGTAATAACAATCATTGATCAGCGTGATGATGTTGTTGGCACCGTAGGGAGGATTGGCCGAGTCGAGCTGGGCGATGATACTGATCGTTCCATTGTAGAGGTTGCCTTCGATCAGGTGGTAACCGTAGAATGAGCCAGCCCATTGACTGTAGCCAAAGAGCAATGGTGACACAGTGCCAGTTGTCGTGTTGAAAGTAATGTTCTGTTGTTGGGTGAATGGGAGGAAGGCGTTGATGCCGCCTCCGGGGTTGACCAGCCACGTCGAGCCGCCGTAGTTCACTTTGTTGGTGATGGCACCAGCAAGGTTGTAGACTTGTGGCAATGTGTACACTTTGAGGTCGCCCAACTGGTTCATTAGTTCGAGTGTTGGAGTGAGTGTCCTCATTGGATATGGGAAGAATGTGCAGTATGCAACCACTGATGTGTTGCCATCATACTGAGCATTACAAGGTATTAGCTCCAAGTTGAGAAAGTAGACCACTGTGCGAATGATTGGCAACACTGGCACGGACAATGTAATGTCCATCCTCACAGTGCTAAAATGTGCATTGTCCTCAGCAGTGATGTTCTGGATAATAGCGCTCACTACCGTGGGGAATGTTGATGGAGGCTTGGGAGGGGCTATATATTGAGTGAGTGATGGTACCATCCAGGATGATTCCATGTCGGTTTCAATACTTACGTGATGGGAAGGTGACGGAGAAGGGGGTTTGGAATAACTTGGTGGCGACGTTGTTGGCATAGTCAGTGGCAGTCACTCTTTGGATGAGGAATACACTTCCTTGGGCACTTGTGTCAAACTTGCGTTGACCATAATATGTGTTGTTGGCATCGGGTCTAATGGACAATGTTATATTATTGTCCGCGTTTGATTGATCAGTCACCAATACAACCACTGACTTGACATGTGTCTGAGTGTCATTGACCTGTACAGACACAATGATCGTGTCATTTCGAGTGAGATACCTAAACTCTCCAATAACAGGTGGTGTCAAATCAACTATATTTATATGATTGGACAATGTTAGTATTCGGTTGGAATTGTTCCGGGTATGAGGCAACACTTACATGTGAGTTGTAGTTTGGTTGTTGGGAACATGATAGTGAGTTGAGGCGATGTGAATGATGTTGTGCCGGCTATGTCGACGAGGGAGATGGCGATGGGTGCCATGACTGTTGTCATTGAGGAGGTGGCTCCACACTTGTCTGTAATAAGATCAACTGGGAAGCATGCAGTTATATTACAGACATTGCCTATGTTGTCCACGGTGATTGAATCACGACCAAGTGCAATGGTGGTCGAGCACACTGTCAATGTGAAGTTGGTCACTGTTGTAGTGCCCTGAACCGAGACGAAGAAGTTCACGGATGGCACCTCTGGTGTGACATACTCTACAATCGATGGTGTGAAGGACATTCCTGCAAGAGTAGGGGCAGCAACTGCCGTCACCATGGTAGTGTGGCCACACACAACAACAGCAACAACAAGCAATAATAGTGTTGCTGACATTGATTGATAACAAGATAAAAGTTAATTGATGTATATGTTTGAATGAATAAGTAAGGTTAATAGGTCGAGTGATTGATTGTGTCCTACCATATAGTTCCACCGTGTGCCTGTTCCAACATGTCCTTTTTGGTGACCTAGTATGGTCCTAAATCAAAGGTTGGATGGTCGTGCTAATGGGGTGGCAACACCAAACTGTGCGCGGGGGACTCGTATAGGCACTGTTCCAAAAAATATCCACATGATTTACTTCTCCACCATCAGAGAGTCTATTTTAGTGCGCCCATTCAAAGAGAGAAAGAGAGATAATGTGAAAGGACACAGGATCAGATACATACATACAACACCACAAGCACGACACATCCATCAATCACAGGATTATTGATATCATCGGCAACATATGGCTTCGAAGATTGGTATTCATCAATGACCTGACCTTGAAGGGAATGGATTACTCGCATATGTTGCACAGGTTCACGAGCGTTTAAGGAATACGATGGGAGAGCTTTGAGCCATCGCCACCAGGTTCGAACAGCTGTCGGCGTTGCAAGCTGCCTTGTGAGTGGTTCGAGCATCTCGACTATGCCCTCCTCATTCATACTTGGACAACGTCTGGGCCCAGAGGCTCCGCTTTCTCGCGTAAAGTAAAGATTAACTAAACAAGATGATGATTGACCTGACCCTGGGTGATCATCGATTTAAGAATGCTGGATGATTATTGAGTTGGTTAGTCACCATGCATGCTCACTACACTACAATGGCATGCCATTACACATACACAACGATTTAACAAATGAATGATAGCAATGTGTATGTATGTATTAATGATTAATACAATGAGTTGCCTCCTCTCTCCATATCATGCAGGAGCTCTAACCTCGCCCCCCACAAGAGAGCACCCGACCCCAACACTCCACTTACATACTCACGCAATAAATATGAACAACATCAACAACACTCAATCTCACTGCGTGCTACTCTTTGCGAACCAAGTTAGGTTGTGTGGGCCTGATCAACAACACTGTTTTGATTATTAATAATTGCAATTTACACGAAGATACAAACAAGGGACCTACCCAATAATCACTGATTACCATCATCATCATAAACATTTTGTGTGTTCAATCATTATTACTTCTTCTCAATCAAAGTTATTATTATTTGATCATCCTTTAATTTATTTATATACAAATAGCAAGTAGGCCTTGTAAGTATCTCCCACTATACATATAAATTTATATATATATTCTCGAGGTACTACATATCAGAAGAATACTCCTAATTCATGCCCAACCACAACATACTCTATTGATTGGTCGTGATCATTAAACCATACCAATAACTCAATTATAACATCGTCATCACTCACCCAAAATCCCAATCATTCAAACAATCAATCAACATCAATCAATTTGATTTTAAATCAGAATCACATATACATTATACACGTCACATAAGTTAAATCAATCCACCAATCAATCAATCAATCAATCAATCTATCAAACGACAACACACACACACATACACACACACACGCTTTCTTAAATTTCATTCACTTGATTGATCGACCAACCGTCATGCATGGTACAGACCTGGCCCATCGCAACAACACTGTTCTGATTTTTTAAAACACATCCCCAGGGGGGTGATGAGTTGATCAAATGACTCTCTGGCTGTCCCTGTCTGACTGCTGTCTTTGCACCAACTAATAATCATCTACTACCCTACCACTCCATCCATTTCATTCATTCATTCTCATCATCAGTTTACTCATTCATTCATTCATTCATTCGTACATAAACACAAACACAAACACACACGTACAATAATATTTATAACCACTTACTGTACTAACATCTACTTGTAATATTAGCTCTCTCTATCTCTTTAAGCATAGATATATAGTTTATTAGTTTAGATATATATATTATTATCCCATCATACATATACAGATACATATAGACTGATCGAGGAACTATTAAGTTTGTTTCCTCTTCATCTTATCAATCAATCAATCAATCAAACATTCAATCACATATACATCTTACATCAAACATACATACTATATATATACATCATATAAACAATGGAGGAATATTCAGCAGCAGCGGCAGCAGCAGCTTCATTGATCAGCAGGAATGAGAGTCCAGACCAACAACTAGAGAAGGTGGTGGTCTCCCCTCAAAAGCCTGTCGACTCTATGAATATAATATATAGTTGGATGGTCTCAATGATAGCCAGTGTTCTAAGCTTCAATGGAAGTAGCAACAGCAACAGCAGTAGTAGTAATAGTACACAACAACAAGAAGAAATAGAATTGATAAAGGATAATAACAACTCAATAATCAAAACAAGTACAACAACATCATCAACATCAATGTCCAAGAACAAGACAAGGATGGTATCAAAAGAACATATAAGTGCATCGCCAGACGAAGCAGAACAAAGACAACTTCAAGCCAACGCGAATGTGATGAGCTTGTTCTCTGTGTACAATCAGAACTTGGTGTTGCCCGTGTCCAAAAAGACACTGATCCTCGACCTGGACGAGACGCTCGTCCACTCGACACTCACGCCCGTCAGCCACCACCACTTGACGGTCAACGTGCTGGTCGAGGACATTGAGTGCACTTTCTACGTGATCAAGCGACCCCACGTCGACTACTTCATCGAGAAGGTGTCCAAGTGGTACGACCTGGTCATATTCACAGCCAGCATGAAGGAGTACGCCGACCCGCTGCTCGACCAGCTGGACCAGAGCCACGTGCTCAAGAAGCGACTGTTCCGCGAGTCCTGTCTGGAGAAGGACGGCAACTTTGTCAAGGACCTCTCGCTCATCCATCAAGACCTGGCCACAACGATCATCATTGACAACTCACCAATTGCCTACTCCAACAACATTGAGAACGCACTGCCCATCAACAACTGGATGGGCGATGACCCCATGGACGAGTCACTGCTCAACCTCCTTCCCTTCCTGGAGGTCTTGCAGTATGTCAACGACGTGCGATCCATCCTCTCCTTGCGATTCAACAAATAAACTTGCAGCATGCCAGGAACCTTCATTGATGAGGCGACACCTCATTTACATGTGTAGTGCGTTGCGAGCACTTCTTAAGGCCTCTCTCCACCACCAACCCTTGGTCTTTGTTTGAGTTCAACAGATGGATACCAAAATAATCTCGAAATTAAGGGAAAGTTGTTAATTTCGCGCCATTATTGGTTGGGATACCATCAACAAAGCACATCATCAAAGACATATTTATTATTATCTCTTATATATATATACACTTATAGATTATTATTAATTAATATATATATTTTATATCTCAATTCTTGGTTTTTGAACGATTAATATTTTTCTTCTCTCTTTATTACTTATTATTATTATTATATACATAAAGATAGATATGAATGAACAAGGTAAGCATAATACTTATCAATGATACCTATCATTTACATTAACATTTAGATTGACATCTAATCAATCAATCCTATAGGACAACTTGATACTTTATCATCAAGCCAGTTGAAGGAGCTGTTTAAGGAGGTTGATGAAAGGAAGAAGGCCATTGATAAACAATGGGAGTTAATACAACATACTCTCAAGAGGAAGGAGCGAGAGGAGCAAAATGTAGACATCAATGAGCCGTCTCGTCCACACAAGAAACAAAGTAGAACCTCAGAAGAACTAGAGTGCCAACTCTCCAGCAAACAGGCCGGAGAGGTTAAGTCACTCTCCGGCCGCCATGTTCTATGTGACATCACAAAGAACATCAGCAACCTCAACCTCAAGCATTAATGCTCCTGCTACTACCTCTACCGACCAACCCAGTGGATGTTCTAAACCTCTTCCAAAGAATCAGCAACCAAAACAACTACCACAGCAACGACAACAAACACCAGCAAGAACATCAACATCCTCAACATCGATTAATGCTCCTGCTACAACTTCTACCAACCAACTCAGTGGAAGTTCTAAACCACTTCCTATTAATCAACAATTACAACATCAAACAACAACAAGAACAACAGCAACTACAATATCAATTATTGCTCCTGCTACTACCTCCACCAACCAACCAAGTGGAAGATCTGAACCACTTCCAAATCAGCAACCAAAAGAACAAACACAACAAAGCGTTGTAGTACAACAAAGACAACAAGCCAACATCCTCAGCAACCAATGCCCAACACCCCAACCTCAAGAGGTCCACAATTCTCAATCAATACTTCCCAATCCATCTCTGAATGGGGAAGACCAGATCCAGTTTGGAGAAGGTTACTTGGAAACAATCTCACAGAATATGAGTCCAAATGGAATGCTGATGCCAATCAACTTCAACGTGGTCGAGTAGTAGTGGATAACGACAAACTTTATAACTACATCGAGAGGAATGGATTCATTGATCATCAGGACTTGGATGACAATCTCAAACGCTTGGCCAAGATCTATGGGGACTTTGTGGTATACAGAGGACGGAATCCAAAATTGAATACTGGATATCTCAAGGATGGATACCTCACCCTCTTCTTCCTTCATAACAAACTAGAGTCCCATGACCACTACTCCATTGGATTTGGGATAGACAAAGTATATTATTTCTTGGACCCATCACAAATACATCCAGATATGTATTGCAGCATCAGATCACCAAGTTTTGTCAATGTTGGAATCAATTTCAATGATCCCATCCACAGGCTGCGCTGTGGTGTGCACAAAGCATGTCCCCTATATGCATTCTACTTTGCATACAGGGTTATCAGAAGATTGGCTCAACAACAACAGGTGAACATCCCCCAAATGTTATTGGAAGTACTTTCTGGTGTCAACTTGGAACAAGTCATGAACTTATGCATTGTCCAGAATGGAATGAACCTGAGTAATGCCGAGCTAGTTTGTTTTTCTACACTTCGGGGATATCCCGTCAAAGCAGTGCAACCCCACCAGTAATTATCATTGATTGATCGGCCACCTTCACCAATCCTTTATCAACCTATCAACTTTCAACTTATCAACCTATCAACTTATCAACGGTCCTTATACTTCTCTTGCAGGAAGTATATACTGTTTGATCATAATACAGGCGAAATTTCTTCTTCCAGCCAAGCAGTCTTGACTTTATATATACTATTTATGAGTGATTGATTGATTTGAATTGGTAAAAGTTTATTAATATTAAAGAACGTAGATGTTCTTGATCCAGAGATGGGCTGGGGAGTCTGAGCGTGCAATGTAACCAAAGGTGAAGGAGTAGCCAGCAGCCAAACTGACTTGATACGATGGGAACATGATGTCACCATTTGGAAGACGGTTAACATTCCAAAGATCGGTGCCAATGAATGGAAGTTCAGCTCCATCAATCAGAACATCCTTAATTGCAACTGGTCCAATGTTGGTAACTACCACAGTGACCTGGACAAAGTCAATACCATCCTGCTTCCAACGGTTGGAGACATCCTGGGTCAAAGATACACGCTCACCACATCCATCTAATAATGATTATTCAAGAATATGTTAGTTTGATTGATTGAAAGATTGATTTGGTGATTGAGTGGAACATACTTGAGCAAGATGGATAGGGTGGGATACCCTTCAGACAGGTCCAGTAACGGTCACATGCGTTGGTTCCACAGTTGTAGTAGGCAGAGGTAAGGGAGAGAAGGGAGAGCAATAGTAACAGGATAGCAGACTTCATTTTGGTTGAATAGTTATTATTAAAGAAATATTGATTGATTAAATTAGATATATTTGATTGATTTGATTTGATATTGATAAAGAGTCCCTTGTCTCTATTTATAAAGAAATTTCCAGGGAGTGAATGTGATTGATCAGTTTGAACACATACACTCGCATAATATTATACAACTTCACAAGAATTAGATCACGTGATTCGGATAATGGATTATCAGTCAGTCAGACAGTCATGTTCAATTGGACATGGCGCAGACAGGATACTAACACTGTGAGTCAACCAATCACTTGTGAATTCACACCTCCCACATATGTCAACGAATGGTCGTTGCCATTAATCTCAAAGTGTCAATCCTTAAAAGACAATAATGGTAGTTATATTATAATATAACATTGATGAGTGTGTGAGTGAAGGTGGTGTGAGTGATTGATTGTGATGGGTGTTGTATGTGAGTGTGAGTGTGAATGTGAGTGTGAATGTGAGTGTGATTGATTGGTTTGACAAGCACATCTTACTTACGACTACAACATGTCTGTTGGAATGTCACTGATTGGTGAAGATTGTTAAGTTTGTAGTGTCAGACATACAATCATATTGATGGTGACAGGAATCAATCAATCACACTCAATGAGTGGTGTATAACTTAATACTTAAAACGTAGTACACATTGTCTGAATACTTTAAAATAGTGTCTTTCTGTATCTATGTCAATTAGGATTGATTGATTGGATTGGATTCGATCGGATTGGATTGATGGGATACTTGAAATGTTGAAGACTCAATCAACCAAACATTCGTACACTTATCAATCCACTGTTCAATTTAGTTGAGTTCATTCACTCAATAAATTAATCATTCTTTTTGTTGAGAATTATCCATCAAGTCGTTCTGTCTCTATTTCTCTTTCACTCTCTTTGTTTGGTCTATATTACATAATAAAGGAAAAATGTTCTATCTCAACCCAAGTTTGGTGAATTGATCAAAATAAAATAAATAAATTGAAACAAATCAAAAACTTTGTTGTGTTGACGACCGAACGAAGCGAAAAAACTAAAGATGGGATGTAGTTAAAATCATTCTTTCATTCATTCTCAATCGTTTATCTCATTGTTTGAAGTATTACATATATATAATGTCACAAAAGAAATCAACATCTTCGACAACAGGCAAACAATCTGTTGTTGCGGCAGTGTCCACCTCTGCACAACAGAAACCAAAGACATCAGCCTCAGCACCATCTACGGTTGCCACAAAGACAAATACAACAAAACCAGCTGCAACAGCATCAACCACAACAACAGTTAAACCATCGACAATAAAGACAACGGCAAAGTCGTCGACGGTAGCATCTACATCACAATCAACTACAACGACATCAACTTCCAAGAAACAACAACAACAACAACAGCAACCACAACATCCACTGATTGGAAGGATCATCACACCAGAGATTGTTAGCGAACGATCACAATATGTTGACATCACATATATAGACCCTGAGACCAAACAGCGTTGGACTACATCAGTCCATCTTACAGAGATATCAGATGTCAATAACAATCCATTTCAATTCTTATTGCCACCCAAGGAAGAAGATATTCCAAAGAACTATCAACAACAACAGACTGAGACAACAACAACAACAAAGGTTGCACCAGTGATAACAATCACTGGCGTGAACGAAGCCGATCATACATTTAGTGTTAGTTTCGAGGGCAAGGCCAAGCAGGCGGCGATCAAGCCTGGCGTCACTTTGCCGTGTTGGGTGGTAGGCCGCTCATCGGACAAGGTAACAGACATGGTGGTGATCATCAACAGGAACACAATCGGTCTCATCGATATAATGACCAACTTTGACTCAATGCATACTGTCAGCAATCTGCTAAAGTTCAAATGGTCCGCGCTCAGTGCCATGGTGCTGGCCGTCGAGAAGAGTGGCGCCGTGCGTCTGGCGTTGCCCGAGGCCGCCAACATGCCCAAGATAGCCGTGGGCACCAAATGTCTGGCGCTGGTGCGCGAGATCACCCCGACCTCGCTCAAGGTGGGTCTGCCGCGCGGCCTCTCTGCTGAGGTTCGCCCCACCGACGTCCACATGCAGACCCATCCCTCTGCCCCCTTCTCCATATACCAGAAGAACGATCTGATTGAGGTCGACGTGCTGTTCATGATGACGGCCGGCAAGATCTATGTCAGGCCCAAATGCTTCAAGTACAACCCAGCGCACAAGAAGCCACGTGCAATCAAGCGTAGGATAATGTTGGAGGAGAAGCTGAGCACGACCGGTACAGCAGGCTTTGGCTACGTTCTCGCCGTGTACAGCGACATGGCACGCGTGCTCCTGTCGACTCGCGTCGAGGGTGTGCTCTTGCTCAAGGACATACATCCCGTCATCCAGAGCTTTATCGTGCCCGGCAAGCCGATTGCCGTGACTACCAAGCCCGATCTCAAGGAGGAGGGTGACATCAAGATCTGTACAGCAACAATCACCGATAACTTTGTGGCGCTCAAGAAGGGCGAGGTGTCGCCGCTCACCGTGCTGGGTGTCTACACCAAGCACATCGTGGTCAAGACGATCCATAACGAGAGGGGTGTGATCTTTGCGATGAACATCACTGCCGGCATGACATACACGGCCGAGCAACTGGCCGAGCACTTCCAGGTTGGCGACCACCTGCTGGGCGTGTGCCAGCAGGAGAAGACTGCTGAGCGAGGCTACGTCTTCTCACTTCTTGAATCAGACATGGAGGGCATCGATCTTGAGGCCATCATCAAGCCACCCTGGAGCGTGGACGACGAGCCAGAGGAGGCACCCAAGCCACATACATACGTCGACGTTGCGAGCATGATACAGGGTCTCAGTACCGTGGAGACCAACACTACTCCCGCTGCTGCATCTGCCCCCGAGGCGACTAATCAAGCAATGTCAATCCATGTGCAAGCTGATGGTGGTGCCACCATCAAGTGGGTCGAGGAGGACTTTGCAGCCATGGCCGACGGACTGGACAAGAAGAGAAAGAGAGCAGCAGGTGGCGCTGGTGAGGACATGGCTGACGCCGAGGAGGACGCGATCGACGAGGATGAGATCCAGGACGAAAAGAAGCAAAAGAAGGAGAAGAAGATGTCGAGGACACAGGCAGAGAACCAGATCAAGCAGAAGGAAGACATGTTGTCCGATCACAACGTGGCTCCAGAGAGCGCACAGGACTTTGAGCGTGTGCTGATGGGATCACCCAACTCATCATTCGTCTGGATGAAGTACATGGCCTTCTACTTGGGCATGAGCGAGATACAAAAGGCAAGAGAGATTGGTGAGAAAGCACTCAAGAAGATCATACCAACCGAGGTGCTCGAGCTGCGCAATGTCTGGACTGCATTGCTCAACCTTGAGAACATGTACGGCACCAAGGACACCCTTCTGAAGTTGTTCCAGCGCGCCATCCAATACCAAGATCCCAAGTCAATGTACTTCTCAATCGTCAACATATTGGAGCAGACCCAGAAGTTTGATGTAAGTTCAAGCACCAATTTCCAGTCCATGCCCTCACTCACTCAAACTCGATCAATCAAACGATATAGCTCGAGGACGAATACTTCAAGATGTTCTTTAAGAAATATAGACATAGCGCAAAGGTCTGGTGCAGATATGGAGAGTTCTTGCTGACGGCTAACAAGGTGGACGTGTTCCGTGGCGTGTTGGCAAAGGTTATGACGATATTGGCAAAGAAGAAGCAGGTGGAGGTCATTTCAAAGTATGCACAGTTGGAGTTCAAGATGGGCGACATCGAGAGAGGCCGCACAATCTTTGAGGGCCTGGTCTCAAGCTATCCCAGCCGTTCCGATCTCTGGAATGTGTATTTGGACATGGAGCTCAAGGCCAGTCATCAAAAGAACATTCGTCAACTGTTTGAGCGATGCATCACATTGAAATTCAGTGATCGCAACATCAAACAATTCTTCAAGCGCTATCTGGAATATGAGAAGATCAATGGTGATGCCAGATCAGTGGATCATGTCAAGAGTGCAGCATTATCCTATGTAGAGAATGGTGGCAACAAGACCAGTTCTGGTGCTGCTCCTTCTGTGTCAACTCCATCATCAAAATTATAATATAATATAATTAAACAATTATGATATATAATTGATAATCATTGATTAATTCATTGATTGATTGGAATGATGGATTGGAAAGACTGGATCATCTTGTGTCCATCATTCGGATCCGATTCAAATAGTGATGAGTCCCATAAATTAAGATGTTCACACACGTAGTCGTTGAAGGGGTTGAGGTTGAAGCCCACCCGTTATTACTTGTGTGAACTTGCATTCACCTACCTCACTAACTCATTCACTCACTACTACTCGTAATACTTTATCCCTAACACCCGACTAAACAATCTATATTATTGTACATAGTAATATATAAGATATACATTTATATATATAATCAGGAGTGTAATATGTCAAAGCAAGTAATACGATCATATATTGAACAGTATGTGTTCGCGACCCAGACAGATCGACAGACAGATAGACAGACACAGATAGACAGGTCATACTGACATTCACGAACCAACGAATGAATGAATTAGATACTTTACTCAATTGACTAGAGGATGTAATGAGACAATAGATAAACATTCGATATATTGTTGCCATAATCCACAATGTACAAAGATATTGGATCCTAATGTGGCTGCGGTAAAGTCTATTGAATACGCCAATAAGCATAAGGACCAGTATCTGTGTATGTATATGAAGGATGAGCAGAACTTGGTCTTCAATCCCAACGACGAGTCAATCTTGGACTTTCTCAAGAAGTGTGTACAGAAGAATGCCAACTCAATCGTTATCAATCAGATCAAACAACTACCTCTTCACATGAACACGACGTTCGCAGATGTAAGTGTCGTGTTGTCTGTCCCGCCGCGTTGTTTGGACGATGATGATGCTAACATGACCACGACCACGATGACTACAACATATGCACGCACAGAAGCAGCCACAGCAACGCAATGACTATAATCACTTCATTGGACTGAACCTCAAACTCATACGAGAGACCTTTGAATACTTAATATCACTGGTAAGTGTGCGGACCATGGTCCTGTCCCCTTTCATCAATCCTAATCAATCAATCATACATCGATGATGACGATGATACTGCAGCAACGAGACGACATTATCAAAACATTGTCGGATTCAGCGATCAGCCTAAGCAAGACAGTGAAGAACAACCCACAGACAAACTCGATGGAGATATTGAAGCCATATGTATTCCTGTTGCAGAATCCACTCGTCTATGACCTAGACAACTCCAAGATACTGGAGTACTTCTGCGTCGGTCTCACCAACCTGGACACACCACTGATGAATACACTTGGTCTTTGGTTATTGACGTACGTCATTCAATCAATCATATGGCTATCACCATTCTTACGTTCATACTGATACTCATCACGTGACAACAACAACAACAGATTCTCCAAAGAGCAACTCATCCAGCTACTCACCAACTTTGAACAGTTCATCTCTGTACGTTTGGTAACGGCTGAGAACATCAAACTAGTATCGGATATTCCTATCATTGGTGCGTGTGCATTCCTCGAGTTACTGTGTAAGTAGATTGTCAACGACTCGTGAGCGAGCTAGCGAGTACTTATTCCAAGATACTACATGTAGACAAGGTCAACTCTGTTACCAAGTTTGCCAACTACAAGGAGTTCTACAACGATTTGATCAACAACTACATTGACCTATTCACAGACTTTTCAAACTACACCAAGAAGACAGGGTATGTTCCAGACAGGTCATCAGTCGACACGAGGACATCTCGGAGAAGTACTAACATTGCACCTGCGCTGGCCTTCCTTCCTTCCTTCAGCTTCACATACACCACCTATCCATTCATACTGAGCACCTATACCAAGAGTACATATTTAACAATAGAATACACATTGCAACAAAAGAAATACCGAGTATGTATCCTACGTTGGCTGGCGCGAGGATGGCCAAACTGTTGACTGACCTAACCATCACTTGTTATAGAATGAATACTTGGTGTTCCAAGTTCGTCGAGAACACATCATCAATGATGCATTAAATAATGTAAGTACCAGTCCAGTCCATGCCAGGCCAATCAATCATCATGGTTCTACTTCTTACACATAATGCACGACACGACAGATACAAAGGAATAAGACATCAGAGGAAATGAAGAAGGAGTTGAAGATACAGTTTAAAGGAGAGGATGGTATTGATCAGGGTGGCGTGCAGAAGGAGTTCTTCCAGATCGTCGTACGCAAGATCTTTGATACAGAGTTTGGCATGTTCATCTACAACGATAAGCTGAGGACCTGGTGGTTCAATCCAAACTCTCTTGACAAGTTGGAGTTTGAGTTGATTGGAATCGTAAGTAATCCAGTCCAGTCCATCATCCATGGATGAATGAGATCCTAACTATCCATCAACTATCCATTAGATACTTGGACTGGCGTTGTATAATAACATTATCCTGGACGTACACTTCCCTCTCGTTGTATATAAGAAGTTGCTGGGCATACCAGTGTCGCTGGAAGATGTCGAATCAATTGAACCGGAAATATATCAAAGCCTAATCACACTTAGAGACACGACAGACGACGTCTCTGAATGGATGACCTACTTCTCCGTCACCTCTGACAGCTTTGGCGAGACAAAGACCATTGAGCTCAAGCCAGGTGGTGATGAAATACTCGTCACCAACTCAAACCGACAAGGTACGTCAAGTTGATTGATGGTCCGCAAGCGCACTCACTAACTCGTTCACTCAATCAATCAATCAACATAGAGTACCTCAAACTATACACAAAGTATTTGTTGGATTCTTCAATCTCTAAACAATGGGACGAGTTCTATAAGGGCTTCAAGTTGGTGTGCGACTCTCCACTGCTACAGTTGCTCAGATCAGAGGAGCTGGAGGACTTGATATGTGGCGTGGAGGACTTGGACTTTAAGGAGCTGGAGAAGATCACCATGTACGACGGTGGCTACACGCACACTGACCAGACGATCGTCTACTTCTGGGAGACGGTGCACGCATTCTCCAACGATATGAAGAGAAAGTTCCTGTCGTTCTCCACGGGCTGTGACCGCGTGCCCTATGGAGGACTGTCCAAGATCCAGTTCTCCATCCACAAACAGATCGACAGCGACCGTCTGCCCTCAGCACACACCTGCTTCAACGCCCTCATTCTCCCATGCTATCCAACCAAAGAGAAGCTTGAAGAGCGTCTCTCCAAAGCGCTCAACAACTCTGAAGGCTTTGGTCTGAAGTGATGTGGTTGTGCGTCGTGCGGCGTACGGGCGTGCGGGCAGCGACCAATAAAAGAGACACTCTTTTGAACATCCACCATTCTTTCATTCATGAAACCAACAATGAGATAATGAATACATCATATCAATCATTCMATTCATACGTTCAATCAACATTCAACCATTCATTCATTCATTCATAATGAAGAGAACGCGAGATTAATCCTATTATCTCTGTACTTGGCAATAGAGTACTTGTGCCTTTGTCAAGATTGAGAGAGCTAATAGATGTCCTTTGGATGACTTCAAGCTTTATACTCTACATAGATACGACAACTTTGACGATGCTACCCGTATAATCTACAGTGGCAAACATTATCTTTTGAGCGATCGTATCAAGTCTGGACGCTCTCTTAACTTTGACACTGAGGCTGCAGTGGCGCTGTGTCAACATGTCCACAACGAGGAGGTGTTCACTTTACTCTACAAAGCCAAGAACGTCTACTTCACCAATCCCCAATGTTTACTAACTGCAGTTCAAGCTGGTAACATCACCGCAGTCCGCATACTCATCAGGCAACGCAATCCAGTGCATATGTCCAGTTACTACACCATTGATCAGCTCATCAATGAAGCAGTGAGTACATCGAAATACAAGATGGCACAATTCCTCATCAACGAGTTCCCTACCAAGGCAGGACGTCCTTCCGTCCAAGATCAGTTTGTGCAAAGAGCAGAAGCAACATTGCAAAGGAAACCTACCCTCCCATTTTGTTCGCCAGTCATCAAATCAGTAATGAAGGCCAACACTCAACACTTGCCAGATCTAGAGAGCATACTATTGGCATTCAAACCTTACTTCCCAACCCAGAACGATCTCCTCCACCGGCTGTTCTCTCCTGAAATATACCTTTCCAATGCCGCCACTGCATACCGCGACCCCATCGCCCAATGGCTTGAGCCACTCTTTTGCCTTTGCAAGGTGTATGGACTGTTGGACAATGTCGAGCGATTCAACAATCAATGCGATACTCTCCTGCACCAATCCATACACCATAGTATCAATATCCAAAACACCTTTGCTTGGTACAACAGCAAACCTCCCTGTTTGGAAATCTATATCCGTCATTGAGACACTTTGTTCAGCTGGTGATGTTATGCAAGATGTTGAACCGTGGATCATTCCCACAATTATTGGAAACGGACGACATCAAAAACTTGCTCTTTCTCTCCACTGGACACGCACACATAATCCCATTCTTGATGGATGGTGTGCTCAAGTCAACACCAAGGTGCGTCTTCTTTGAACACCTGTGCAAGTTCTCTGACTCGCTGGAGCCCATAATTGTGGGTTACCACTACCATCTGCCATCCACTATTCCACCAATAAGCCTATCAAGGCTTACTGCCCATCACTGGTACTACCGCCTCAAGTCTGCTGCATGGAGAGGCGACTTGGAGTCACTAACGAGGATAATGAACCTTCAGAAGCAGGAGCAGCACACCAGTTTGGACCAATCAATAATGGATGAGCTTGTTGGAATAGCCATAGTCAACGAAAGGACCAACATATTGAAGTATTTGGTTGACATTTGTTGCACAGAGGTCAGCAAGGAAAACATGGAATATGTTGGCACTTCAATTGCTTCCAATTATTGCTAGAGGAGACTCTTCAAGCTGGTGACTTTGGGCACCAGATGGTCCAGATAGTACATGAGGCCGCTTGTCTCAACAGCCAGACAAAGTTCATTCAATTACTGTTCTCAACATATCCAGACTATGACATTGTGTACTGGGACGAATCGATAATGTCGGGCAGTCGGAGCTGGCCAGACTAAACATGAACTTCTTTAGACATGACGATAAAGAACTTGTAGAGTTAATTCACAATGCCATCAAACATGGTCAAATCGAGCTCTACCAATTCTTTGTTGATATTATTCAAGATCGCTCCTTTCTCAAACACTTGCCACCTAATAAGCAACCATCATCCCCAAGTGACAAATTGTATCCCATGTATCTCTATATATTGGAACGAAGGAAAAAAATAGATTTAAAGGTGGAAATTGGAAAAAAAACAAAAGAATAAATAATTAATTAATCAATAAATAATTAATAAATTAATTAATCCAATATCTTTGTCTTTGAAGGCCTCGAGGTAATAGGGATGTTGTTGCTTTTAGAACTAGTCCTAGTAGTCCTCTTGAAAACAAGTTATAAATATATGATTCAAACAATCCAAATGAATTAATGAATGAATGAATGAACCCAACAACAAATACTATTGGTATACAACAACTATTACCAACAACAGTTATATTGAAGATTATAAGACATGCTTGGTTGTCATGTAACTTTATACAATGTCGTCATGGTAGAAGATGGTGTCTCTCATTGTCATTGGTATCATGGTGATTGCATCATTATGTAGCAACAGTACTCAATGATTCTCTATTGTTTCATTCGTTAGCAGATCTCGAGAAGTCAATCAACGAACATCATATCGTCCCAATACCAACAACAACATCAACAGACACTAACACTGATATAGATCAACAACACCCCAATCGATTCTCAGTGATGCAACGGACTATTCAGCGTCTGATCATTGATTACAATGGTGACACCACCTTGTCAAGTATTGACTTTATCTCGCCAGCACTTCAGTCAATACTGTTCACGGGCGACCTGACAGAGTTGTCTACAACCCAAGGTGACTTTTCATGCCTCTGTACTCAACTTTKGACCAGTTCTTACCTCCAACAATCTGCTGCACCTTCGAACTGAGAATGGATGGATCGGACCAGGGGTACGACGATCCATTCATTGACATTGGACTGCTTCACCAAGCTCACTATCCGTGGATCCACGCAATGTGAACTTGACGACACACTCTTTCTTCGAGCAATCTTTGATCATAATGGTGCAATCCGCAACATCACCAGCCTCCGTATCATTGAGAATTGTTTTGGCTTCTTCAGTACAATGATCGAGATCGAAGGCCATCTACCATTCTTTGAACAACTGATCAATAGTTGCATACAACTACAATCATTGGTTTTAAAGTTGGACTTTATCGATGTTGACCTGGAACAAGAGGATTGGATTGTCTTCCACGACCAGATGCTTCAATATATCAAGTCCACTCCGACATTGACCACATTCAAGTACAGTGGCTTGATCACACTCGATCTACTAACCCACCTGTTGCAATCACCAGAGTGTCGTGTTACCAATGTTTCTTTCGACACCAATAACCCTGATCTCTTGGATCAGACAATACCATTGGTGACAAGGACCAACATCCATCGACTGACCTTTGACACATTCAATTGTCATGGGGACAGGCCACCAACGCAACATTACAAGGAGTTTGCCACGTCCCTCAACCTGGTCAAGCACATCAAGACCAGGAGCAAGGTCCCACTAATGACAATCCTGATTGGCTGCAACACACAATCGATAAGCATATCAATGAACCTGATAGCGATCATCCTTGGCCAAGTGAGACATCCACTCATTCAGGAGCTGTCATCCAACTCCACTTTACTATTCCTCTACAACATCACGGACAATCCAAACGATTCCAATTATCATATGGGCGCAGGTGCATCACTTCAGGCAGTGATTGACAAGCATCCTACGCTAATCAACAAGTCCACTTGGTTCTGGAATCGATACAGTTGCTCAAGAGGATAGCTAGCTAGCTATCCTAGCTAGGACTAAGGACTAGTATAAAATATTTACACATATGTTTACTTTAATGATGGATGGATGTATGTTTGATTGGTGGATTGATGGATGGGACTACTACTATCTGTCACTTCAACAGACTGTGGTTGGTTGGGTTGGGTTGGGTTGGTGATGGATGCCGCTGCTACTGTTGTGTCTCTACTCTTGAAGCTAGCAGCCTAAGATCTTGTTGTTGATGTCGCTTGCTTAGATGCCTGCTTGCTTGTTGTGTTTGTTGGTTGAATGAATGAATGATGGGGAGGGGATGCGATGGGTTGGTGGCGTCGCCAACTTAATAATAATAATAATAATAAACTAACTAATAACTACTACTTGGTTGATTGATTGATTGATTGATTGTTACTGCCTGCTAACACTGACACTTCTTTGTCTCAGTGGCCTGTGTCTCATCGGGTGTAAGCTTAAAGCCACCCTCCTGCGGTGACTTCTTGACCGACTCCAAATGATTCTTTAGAATGATTGTGACCAGCTCTGTCAGAGCCTCAGTGATACCTGTGCCCTCCTTTGCCGACGTCTTGAACCAAGCCAAGAAGCCGTTCTCATCGCAGAACTTGTCGATATCTTCAGGGAAACTTGGTGTTGACAATAAATCGCTCTATATGTGACAGTTACAGTTAGTTAGCCGTGTCGTGTCGTCAATCAATCAATGATATATATGGGTACTAACTTTGTTTGCTAATAGTACAGTTGGCAATGCTGCCTTTGTGAAGCAATCGTCTATATCATCCTTCCATTCTTTGGCACCGTAGAAGGTCGCACTCCTCGTCGAGTCAAACACAACCAATGCTCCATCTGCATTCTGGAAGTATACCTAATTGTTTGCTTGGTTATTAGTCCTACTGCTTGCTGCTGCGCCTCTGTCGTCCATAACAATACAACAATTACATACTCTTGTCATATGGCCAAACCTCTCTTGTCCTGCGATATCCCACAGTTGTAGTATAACCTTTGTATTCATTACTTCCATCTCCTTGGTATTGAAGTCTACTCCAATCTATGAATGAGTAAGTGAATGAATGTGAATGAATGTGAGAGGGTTGCCAAGATGATGCAAAGATGAGCCCAATCAATAACGTTGACATTGGTATTGTCATTGATTAACATCATCCATCGTTCATTGATGAAACATACAGTTGGCTTATACTTATGTTGGAACTCATCATGACAGAATCTTTGAATGATTGATGTCTTGCCACAAGCAAGCTTACCAACCACCAATATCTTCAAACTGATATCATCATAATCGTCTGTCTCTGTCATTTTATACTATATTATATATTATTATTTATCTAACTATCTATATCTCTATCTCTATAATGATGTAATATTTGCACGAATCTCTGTTTATAGGCTCTTATATCATTTGTCGCAACTTTATGATTTTAAAGTCGCAATGTGTTCGATGAATGATTGACTAAGTAAGTAATGTATAAGTATGTTTGTATATGTATATATATGTATTATTACTTGTTTATGTGTATTTGAATGTGTGAAGGAAGATTGATGCCCAACAGAACAAGACTTAGACACACATAACACAACTAGTTAGTTAACAAGGGTAACCCTTGAAAAATTCAATTTTGGGTGAATATCTGTGTGTTTGCGAAACCAAGCTGGAAGATTCCGATTCGAACTCGCCAATGACCATTCTCTCATTCATTCATTCAAACCCAACCTACACCAAAACAAACATATATATAATTGATTGGAGATGTTCTTATTTATTCCAACCAAGTACTTATATAACTTTGAAGTGATGATGGACAATCACCACGAGACTTGACAACTCTTGTACAAGCCTCAATATCAGAGATTGTCAAATGGAACTGCATAAACTCTCCAAAGTTAGTACCCTCCTTCTTTATCAATTTATACTTTAGTAATGTTTGTAATGCCTAATGTTTGATTGATTGATTGAATGGGTGAGTGAATGAGTCGATCACTTAACTTAACTTAACTTACAGCGTGATATGTTGATTTGTTAACCATGTCTGATGTCTTGTAGAATGAGGTTGTGAAGTGTCTGTACTCAATGTCGTAGACTTCAGAGAATGATGTTGATGTTATAGGGAAATCCCTATGCTTCCTTGATAAGTTGAGTATGCATGCCAACTGTGTAAACTCAAACAATGACATATCAGTCATCACACGCTCCATCCATGTAATCCTTGCTCTCTTTATCGTCTCCATCACCATCTCCTTTGTCAAATACATCCTTGTATGATCCAATTGATACAAGCACTCAGTCTGTGAATGGGATTGATTGATTGGTTGATGGATGTAAGTAAGATTGAATGATGGATTGATGCCTGGAATGATTCCTGGATACATACAAACAACTTAAAGAAGTATGGGAATGTGTTGTTCAAACAATGACAATGCTGGAGAGTGTCAATTAGGTCGCGATCTGTACATAGTGATGTTATACTTTGGTTCCACTTGCTTTCAAATGAGTCTTGGGATGATGTTACCTCGCTTGTCTGTGGCAGTGTCATAAGATTGTGTAAAGACTTGATCATGTCGTCGACTAAATGATTGAATACGATTGAGTGAGTGGAATAGTTCCAGTGATGGAGGGTAAGGTGGGCGACCGACCAATCAATTAGGTACATACATGATACATATGGCATGGTGATTCGCAACTGAGTGAATCTAGACTTGAGACGCTTCTCGAGACTGGTGTGGATCTCTTGGAAGGAGGTGATGGCGACGAGGGTCATGCTGACAGTGTTGTAATGTGCGAGATCCAGTAGGTTGTAGAGTAGATGTTGTTTCTTTTGTTGTCGCTTGACCATGTGTTCAAAGTCGTCCATTACAATGATCATCGGTTTGTCATGCTTTGGTATATTGGCGTACTTTGGATCGGCTGTGTCATCACCCTTGCTACGACCCAATGCCGCCTTTATACTCTCTGTCATCTCGTCGATGCCAGCATGTGCACTTGACATATGACGTTGTAAATCCATCGACCTAATGATCTCACGCAATGCCAACACGTCTCCACGATGTAACAGACCCTTCAACCATACCAAAGTGAATCGATCACTCTCATATTCACGTAAGCAATGTCTAACCAACTGTTTGGTTTGTTAGTATCATTCAATCAATACGATCAATCAAACATACAGTAGTCTTGCCAGAGGAGGGAGGTCCTGACACCAACACAATGTTACTCATTCTTCTTTCGATACCATCTCTCAACACTTCATTCAATGAGCTGTGTTCAAAGGTAGTATTAGTATCTATGACCAGCTGTAAGTGATACGCGACAGGGGATGGGGATGGGTATACTACATACTTTACTTGATCATCACAACCAATCAATCTATCTCTGTTTGTTGATGCGAAGCGACCAGTTAAGGTCCTCACACACTTTATCAATTGACTATTATCATCATCATTCATTATACTTCCTTCCTTTGTCTTCTCTCTCTCTGTTGCAATAATAATAATCAAGTTGTAGATGTGAGTGTGCCGCCAAATTGACAGTCGTTTATTTGACAATCTCGTTTGATTGCTAAACACTGAACTAATATATCAATGTATTACACTGCCTCTTCTTCGATGTTCGGTGTTTCATGTTGGCGATGATGATAGCTTGGAACATGTTGGTCTACTCCGGCATTGAAAATCTCCACCCTTCGACAAAGCCTAGAGGTCCTGGACCAGTACGTGTGGACACTGGTTGTTGGTGCAGGGCTGGACCTCGACGGGCAGAGCCACATTGTCTGTTGTATCCACTGTTGTTGTTGTTGTTGAGGATGTCGTTGTTGATTTGGAATTTGGGTCTGTGGTGGCTGTTGTATCCACTGTTGTTGTCGTTGTTGTCACGACAGAATCTGATAGTTTATGTGTTGTTGTGGCGGTAGAGATGTGGCTATGGCTGGTAGTTTGGCATGACTTTAGTGAATGACAAGTCAACTTGGTTGACTCGCTTCCATCATGCCAATCCAACTCCTTGTTGTGCTCTGTGATGTCCATTGCATGTTATAAAAAGCAACAACACTGTGTAAAGCTTGAATAATTAGGCTAACTAACAAACTAACTCCCCTAACACATAGTGCTCAGGGACACTTTCGAGCGAGATCGATGTTTTACGTCAACCTACATTCTCGAATGGTAACCAATAAACATTCCTGAATTCTTTGACATTGAAATCAATGCGCCTACACTTCAAGTTGTCTCTTTATCACTACCATAATCTGCAGGTCTTTTGTTGTTGTTACTCATGAAATAATAAATAAATATACACAACATTTTAATAATCTTTTTGTCTTTTCTTAGGCCTACAACTCAAGATATAGAAAGCCCAACTCTCAAGCTATCAAATGATAGGCCTAAGAAAAGACAAAAAGATTATTAAACATATATATTACAATCAAAGTCATAATTGAGAGTTATCTGTACTTTTCTTGATTGACTTGGGCTCAAAACATCTTGTTGTTGTTGATGATGATGATTGTCTAAAGTGAATGTCTTTAAATTATTTGTTCTCCAAAGTATAAACAATTGCTTTAGGGTTACTATCTTTTGTATTTATTTGATTGATTGAATGATAAATATGTCGATAGAGACTGCTTTTTTTTTTATTTTTTTTGTATTGTTGTGTAAAAATATGTGTGATATTTCAACTAGTTTTTATATACAAAATTATTTTTGATTTACGGGTGATTCATGCATTGGAGTCAAACCCCCCATTTTGCATCTAAATTGGAGACTGACTGCTTGTTCACTCCCTCATCTCACATTTCCCCCTAACCCCCCAACCCAAACAAGATTACCAGAGTTTACTTGTTTCAAAAGTCACCTCCACTCACTCTCATCTCCACACTTCATGAGTTGTAACTCGTTCAAACATCATTTTCATTCATTCTATCAATCTCTCTCTATCTTTATCACTTACTGTATATATAAATATAAATATTAGATAGTTAGTTGTTCAACAGATTTAATATCAATCAACATTAGTTCATCATACTCAATCATACATTCAATCATTCAATCAATCAATCAAATAATAATAATAATAATAATAATAAGATAAGAGATGAAGAGAACTCGTGATGATAATGAAGAGTCATCAGAGTTACCACCTATATCACCTTCAACAAGCTCACCAACATCTATTGCACATTTGACATCTCCAATACCACCACCCACATCATCACCACCAAACACCACCACTCTGCCTAAAATGAGCTCGATGTTCACATTGCCATCGCCGGCATCACAGGCATCCGAGAGAGAGAGGGAGCGCGAAAGAGACCGCGAGAGAGAGCGTGAGAGAGAGAGAGAACGCGAGAGAGAGCGCGAAAGGGAGCGAGAGAGAGACCGCGAGAGAGGCGGTGCCGGTGGCGGCGGTGGCGACAGGGATCGCCAGGACAGAGGAGAGCGCGAGCCACCAAGAGAGAGACTGCCATCACCTTACTCACCAGTCGAGGAGATGAAGATGGCTCCCAAGAGGATATCGCCAATCATCGATATGCACCAATCGCCCATCCAACACTTTGGCTCGCCACCCCATCGCGAGATGTCTACACCGACCACTCTTCCGCCAATCCACGCCGCCGACTTGCCCGGTGCCAAGACTCTCGAGTCTGGTCCGATTGGCATGCCGCGTCAGCTAGGCGGCATGCCTCCCGGCGGTCCGATGCATTACTACAGCATGTTGTCGCCTCCACACGGAATGTCGCAGCCCCACCAGGGCACCGGCCTCGCCAGCATCAACAGCCTCACCAATCCATTGCCACCTGGTCAGCAACAACCACGCGGATTTGGCTTGCCCTCAATCCCATCACCATCACAACAACAGCAGCAGCCTCAAGCGCCACCCCAGCAGCCACAGCCACCACCTATGCAACAACAACAGCAACAGCAACAACAGCAACAAGAGGTGACTGATTCGCCATCGCCACAACCTGCTGGACAAGGACAGCAACCACATCGACAGGCTCAGTTTGACAATGCCTTCCACTTCCTCGAGCAAGTCAAACTCCAATTCTCCAAGCAGCCCAAGATATACAATCAGTTCTTGGACATTATGAAGGATCTGAAGGCTCACAAGTAAGTTGCCTGGGATCATTCCTCCCCCCACCCACGCTCACTCACTCACACTCACCCAATCACAATCAAAATTAGTATTGATACACCAGGTGTGATTCAAAGAGTCACAGAGCTGTTCAAGGGCCATCGTCATTTGATCTTGGGCTTCAACACATTCCTCCCACCTGGATATAGAATTGAGATGCCTGAGGAGGACTCAAGACCACCTACATTCTCCGTGCCTTCACCAACCTCTCAGCAACAACAAGCACAACAAGCAGCACAACAACAGACACAACAAGCACAGCAGCAGGCTCAGCAACAGGCGCTGCAACAACAGGCACAACAGCAACAGATGCTGCAACAACAGATGCAACAGCAAGCTGCTCAAATGAAGCAACAACAGTTGATGCAACAGCAACAGCAGGCCCAGATACAGCAGCAGGCCGCAATCAAGCAGCAACAGATGTTGCAACAGCAGCAGCAACTCCAGCAACAGCAGCAGCAACAGCATGCACTCTACCAGCAGCAGCTGATGCATCACCAACAGGTCCAGCAGCAACAGCAACAGGCCATGCGTGGCGGTGAGGCTGTGCGCAAACAGAACGAGCTGGACCATGCCAGGAACTACGTCAAGAAGATCAAGGACCGCTTTGCCAACCAGCCACACGTCTACAAGCAGTTCCTCGAGGTGTTGCACAACTACCAGCGCGAGCAGCAGCCCATCAGCGAGGTGTATGAGCAGGTAGCCGAGTTGTTCAAGTCGCACTCTGACCTGCTGTCAGAGTTCACTCAGTTCCTGCCAGACAACAGTCAGCAGGCCCAGCCCATCATGGGCCAGCCGTCCGCAGGCATGGGACACCCCATGGCGCCACAACAACAGCAACAACAGCAGCAGCCCACCACTCAGCCAATGATCGTCAATCAATCGTCATCAGCCAGTAAGGCAAGCAAGCCACGTATGTCCCATCAACAGAAGGCGGCCATGCAACAACAGGCCAAGGGGCAACAGCCCCAGATGGGTGAGATGCCCTCGATGGACAGGATGGTGGGTGAGCGATTCGACAAGGCCAACAACATGTCTGTGCCCCAGCCACCGATGGACTCCAAGTCTGGCCGCGAGAAGAGAAAGTCCAAGAAGGGTGAGGACCGTTCGGACCACCACGACCGCGAGCGTGAGCGTGGCTCAGGCAACGAGATCCAGCACGAGGAGGTGGACTTCTTCCACAGGGTCCGCGTGGGCGTAGCCAGCAACCGTCTCTACAATGAGTTCCTCAAGTGTCTCAACCTCTTCAGTCAGGATATCATCACGAGGACTGAGCTTGTACTCCTGGTCAAGGACATCCTGCTGCCCAGGCAGCCAGTGCTCTACGATTGGTTCAAACAGTTCATTGGCATCGACGAGCAGACCATCGAGCAGATTGAGCGCCAAGAGGCTTCGTCACCCTCCAAGCAGCCCTACTCTGAGGTTGACTTCTCGACCTGCAAGAGGCTTGGTCCATCATACAGAGCACTTCCAAAGAATGTAAGATGTCCTTACCCTCATTCAATCAATGTATATCTCTAACCCTTTCATCAATCAATCAATCACATTCAGTATCCTCCATCAAAGTGCACTGGAAGAACAGAGCTCAGTGCATCGGTACTCAATGATGTTTGGGTATCATTCCCCACAGGCAGTGAGGACTATGGCGCAGAGAAGAGCCAGAGGAAGAACCAGTTCGAAGAGGTGTTGTTCAAGTGTGAGGATGAGAGATTCGAGCTAGACCTCATCATCGAGTTGAACGCCTCCACCATCAAGGAGTTGGACCCAATCTATAAGCAGTTGGCCGCGATGACAGAGGTGGAGAGGATGAGCTACCGCATGTCCACACTGGACATCCTGCATCATCGTAGCATTGAGCGTCTCTATAACAACAGAGGCATGGAGATGATCGCCCTCATGTACCAGAACCCCTATGGCACCCTGCCCGTCATTATCAAGCGACTCAAGCAGAAGGATCTTGAGTGGACCAAGGCCAAACACGAGTGGAACAAGGTCTGGAAGGAGACCACCGAGAGGAACTACTACCGATCACTCGACTACCAAAGCACATACTTCAAGCAGGCCGAGAAGAAGACTCTGCAGCCAAAGTCATTGATGGCAGAGATTCGTCAGAAGTACACAGAGAAGCTCAAGGAGAAGGAAGACTTGGGCAAGAGGAGATCAAAGACCTTGGTACCAAAGCCAACACCTTATCACTACCTCTACCACATGGTGGACTACAAGGTGTGTTCGGACATCTCCAATCTTATCCAATTCGCAGCGGAGAAGCTCAATCAGAACAAGCAGGACCTCGAGAAGATTGAGAACTTCTTGAACTTCTTCTTGTTGTCATTCTTCTATCTCAAGGATGACAAGTCAGCCAAGGCTGCTCAGAAGGCTCAGGCACAAGCACAGGCCAACAAGGACACAGAGGAGAAGAAGGGCGATGTCGAGATGAAGGATGCCGATCAGGAGAGCGAGTCGGACAAAGCATCGACAAATGGTGGTGAACACAAGTCTAAGGAGAAGGAGAAGGACACAGAGAGCTCAGAGCCATTCAATCTCATACTTCCAAAGAACGTGTCAGAGAAGGATAAGCGAGTGTTCTATGGCAACAACACATTCTACATATTCCTGCGATTATACCAGGTGCTGTACGAGCGTCTGTACAAGTCGATGGAGTTGGCCGAGGCAGCCAAGCTTGCGCACTGGACGTCCAAGCCCAACATCACCCGCTTCCCAGGCACAAACGACTCTGTGGACGGCATCGAGGAGGTGATCATCTCCGAGTCAGAGCTCGACGAGCACGAGCGCTACAACAGATTCATCAAGTGTCTGAAGGAGCTGCTGGCTGGCAACATCGACATCTCTGCTTACGAGGACACATGCAGGTCCTATCTGGGCATCTCATCATACATCATCTTCACACTGGACAAGCTCATCAATCAGATCGCCCGTCAGCTGCAGACGTTGCTCACCAATGAGAACTGTCTGAAGCTTCTCTACTTGTTCACGGTGGAGGTCAAGCAGCCCAATGGATGGAAGGACACTCTCTACCACTCCAAGGTCATCGAGATGCTGGGAAGCAAGGATGACCGCATCTTCCTGTTTGAGTTCGAGACCAAGAAGCCAGCCTTGGGCGCATTCACCATCCAGCTGATGGACACAACCACACCAGAGATGTTGAAGAACGCTGAGCTTGAGATTGCCAAGTCCGAGAAGGAGATGGCCAACGCCGAGTCGGAGATCGCTGCTGCCAGACAGTACGTCAACGACTTTAAGCAGTTGGACTCCAACATTGACCCACGCGCATACAAGGTCTTCTTGCTGAGAAACATCCCAAAGAACCTCTCGCTGGACGACTCGATGAAAGAGACCATCAACGAGGTTGGTCTCGAGTGTCGCATCTGCACACAGACATTCCGTCTGTTCTACGTCGAGGACACTGAGGACTTCTTCTACCGCAAGGGCAAGCTGGAGAGATCGAGACAATACAAGGGCAAGAAGTTGGATCTCGACAGGATCAAGCAGGTGGGCAACCAAACAGCATCTGCAACAGCAACAACAACTTCAGGTGATGGTGAGTCAAACAACAACAACAGCGACAGCAGTGAATCAAAGAAGGACTGATGATACTATACCGTACCGTGCTCTCACTTATACAATAAACACAACTTACTACTACTAGAGTTCAAACAAACCAACCTTTATTTGTCTCCAGCCTCTTCCAACTTTTGAATGATCTGGGCCATTGTTGGTCTCTTCTTCTGTGACCTCAGACAGTCCTTGATGAGTGATGACATACTGTGATTGACAAAGCTGGGGATCTTGGGCTTCTGCTTCTTCTCGTAGACAGTCCTGACCAGCTCTACAATGGTCTGGATCTCAGGGTAGGGCTCCTCACCAGTGACCATCTCATACATCATCATTCCAAAACTGTAGACATCTGCCGCTGACGTGTACTGCTCTCCCGCCAAACACTCTGGTGCCTCCCACTTTGGTGTACCTGCCACTGCAGTCATATTGATGTTGCTAATGACACGACTCAATCCAAAGTCGCCAACCTTTGCAAAGTCATTCTTGTCGACCAGGATGTTGGCCGCCTTGATATCACGATGGATCATATCAATTGAGTGAAGATAGGCCAGTCCCCTGGCCACAGACAGCGCATGTCTAATAATGGTCATCAATGGAAGTGGATGACTCTTCTTCACGACGTCCCACAAGGTACCCTTGTGCATTATTTCCTGGATTATTGATTAAAGTTATCCATGTTATGTTAGTCGAGGTCGATGTCTGATGAGGTATTCAAACACTTACAGTGACGATCATAAAGGTTGAATCCATGTTCCTTGGTATAATACAGGCTCCTTCCAACTTTAGGAGATTGGGATGGTTGATGAGACCCATGATTGCCACCTCTTTCAGGAAATCCTCTAGACGGAATGAGTAGCTGCCCTCGTTGAATATCTTAATGGCAACCTCTTTGCCATTCCACAGTCCTCTATGAACCTTGGCAAGTGCACCAGCACCCAACACCTCAGCAATTGACAAGTCTCCCTCGTCGATCTTTGTGTGAGAGAACACCTGTCCCAACTTGCAGAGCTCCAATATAATGCCAAGACCTCCACGATTCTTGATGATGGCCAAGTTGTCGTCTAAAGTGTAGAAGAATACATCAAGTTAGTTGTTGAATGGACGGGATTGGACCAAACTAATTTAGGAAACATACGTGATGACTTTGAAAGGTATATCAATATCTGTGCGGCATGAGCGCGAAGGATGTCGGCGCCTGGTGCTCCACTCTTTGCGTTGGCTCTCTCCATGATGTCGATGAAGAATTGGATCGAGAAGATGTCTGTAAACTCCTTCTTTGACTTGACTGAAAGGTCATCACAGATATTGGCCAAGAACATTACAAAGTGTGGCGCGAATGAGAATGAATCATCCTTTACACAAAGATCCAAGAGTGTCTTGAGGAACTCCTTTATCTTTTGGAATAGGTCGTCCTTTGGTTTGTCTTATGGATTGATTGATTGATTGATTGATTGGTGAGTGAGTTAATGGTGATGGCATAGTTGGAGTAAGTTGATACATACATATCTTGACAAGTGGTGCGATGGTCTTGAACACCTCGCATCGGTAGGACTTGAAGGTGCATGTGATTGTCGTTTGGATCAATACATTGATCAGGTAGTGGATGGAGTCGTTTGACTTTTCCTTGAGGCTGGTTCTAGTGTCCGCCAACACATTGGTGAGGTACATCACTGTCATTTCATCGCCACAAGTCGACAATATTGGTATAAGATGGTAGTTGCCCTGAGCAATGTCATATGAAAGTTTGTCTAATAATGATTGGTGAGGTTATGTTAGCATCATTGATTGTTTGAATGATGGATAGTGTCACACATACTTAGAGGTGATATGATAGAGATGTTTGTGTTCAGATTGTCTTGGCTGTAGGACAATGGAGATGGCAACATTGCCTTGTTGTTGGCAATGAGTGGAGGTGTCGCAGTCTCGTTGGCGCCATTCGGCTCACTGATTGTGAAGAAGTCCAGACTCCTGACACCAGTGGACAGCATACCCATCAGTCCATTCAAACTGAATGATGTGTTGGCCGGTGATGCGGATGACTTCTCTGGCGTGGTATTGGAAGCTGCCACTGCAGCCATAGCCGCCGATGACTTTGGTGGTATCAAAGAGAACAAATCGTTCTGATCATACATGAATGACTTTATACAATTTACAATGTCTAGGGAGATGGTGTGTCAGTGGGATCATTCCAGGTCCAATCAATATTGATCGATGTACTTACCTTTCTCGTTCTGGAGCACTTGAGCGCTACACACTGTGAGGATCTTGGACGAGATGTTGTAGATGTGCTTGATGAACTTGACAATGTAGTCGAGGGTGAGGAGGGGGTCGCCGGAGGACTCCTTCTGCTTGCGCATGCGCTGGATGAATGTGGATGCCAGGGTGAGACGCTTGATCGTGATGTTGAGCAGTTGTTTGAATAGTATTTTACAGAGCTTATCACAGATGAGAGAAGTATGATCAAACAATGCTATCTCTCGCTCTTGTGTATCGACGAATGCTTGCACGGACGCCTGCTTCGACTTGAGGTACTCCTGACAGTGCTTCGATGTCAGTGACTTGGACGAGATGCTCTCGGCAACCGACGCCTCCTTGAACAACTGCACCTTCTTCAGCATGGTCTTCTTGACGGCGCTGATGCTCGTGGTGATCGAGTTGAGAAGTTGGACAGAGTCCTCGAGCGACGTGGGCATGATGAACGACGAGCAGAACAGCTGATATACAAAGTCCAACGTGTTTCTGTGTATCGATTGGCGTCGCTGTGAAGTGTCCATGCTATTGGCCTTCTTCTGCTGCTCGTTGATGTTGAACTGATGAATGTTCTCAATGGTCGTCTGTTTCTTGAGCATTGATTGTGGTGATGCCACGCCCAGGGTTGTAGTGGAGCCTGCCGAGTTGGTTCGCGCTGAACTGATCACCTTGCCCCCCACTGTAGTCATCGTCGTGCTCGTGCCTGTGCCAGTGTTTGTCGTGCCCATGCCTGTGACGGTCGTGTTTGTCTTGTTGGCGATTCCTCCATTGGGATTGGTCAGCACACCTCTTGAGCTGACTGTTGGCGAGCCCTTGAGGGGTGATGCCACTTGCTTGGACGCGACAGCCGATGGCTTGGTCGGTGTGATTGGGCTTGATACCTGTTGTTGCTGGGGTGGTGTCGCGACACCATCAGACGGTATAGAGACGTTCGTGTTGAGCGACTCATTGATGGCCTCGAGCTTGTTGACTATTTGAAGGAACTGCTCCTGGACGACCATGAATCGATTGTTGAGGAAGTACATCTCGAATGGCTTGTCTTTTTTGAAGGCCGAGACAATGTCGCAGATGTAGTGCACGAGGAAGTCGGGCACGGCCACAGTGTCTGTGAGGGGCTTGGTGAACATTTTCATCGTGGACACGATCGGCTCGATGTTGTATCGACTAATGCCGTTCAACTCATCCGTGACATCGACGTCCAGACAGAATGGTATCAGTTTGTATAGTTCGCGCTCATCTCTTGTCGTAGACGCAGTGGACAGACTGGCAACGATGTGATTCTCGCCGCCTGGCATGATATGTTGCTGATGCACGTGGTGATTGAGAGTGGTTCTGGTCTCGGGGTCGACGAGCAATCGACGAATCATCTTCTCCATGATGTTGCACTGCATCACCAGCGTGGACAGCGGCAGGAATGTGGCCGAGTCTGTGTCTGGCACCACAATGATGAAGTTGGAGTTGGGTGACGCGTTGGACGAGGGTGCGGGGTTGCCACTGCCAGGCGACGAGGGCTGCGTAGACACCAGCGGCAGCTCCCATTTCGAGATGAACATAATGAGTGAGATGAAGAACTTCTCCTCATTCTCAATGCGATTCTTGAGGTAGGACGATGTGATCACGCCAAATGATTGTTTGGTCGTGTGTGGCGAGCCACCCGGGGTGGCCGGCGAGCTATATGACTGTGGCACTGTCACTGGCTGCTGTTGCTGTTGCTGCTGTTGCTGTGTCTGCTGAGCTTTGAGTTGCTCGCCATTGATTATATTTGGTGACATTGGTGATGACATTGGACTTGACTGATCCTTGCCTAGGGGTGACTTGCCTGGCTTGCCCGGCTTCTCCTCGCCCACGACAGCAGAAGCATTCGCCATACCATTGAACAGTGATGGCGACATGGGCATCTCGTGTTGTGACGCCAACATGGAGCCAAGATAGGGCTTGGACATGGGGAAGTCGTCGTCGCTGCCCACCACCTTCTTCCAATCCTCGAGCATCTTCTTGAGCTCCTCGTTCGATGAGAACTGAACCGAGCCATCGGCCTGTATCGACTGCAGCTGATTCTGATTGATGTAGCGAATGGCCACGCCATTGCGCCAAAAGTCCTCGTGCACCGAGTGATCCTTGGCAAAGTGGAAGAAGCCAATGCCGTTGGCCTTGCTGCTGAGCCACTTGCCCGAGTAGTAGTCGTGGCTGGCTTGGTAAGTGGGCGCGGCCACGTCCCCCATCACCTTCTCCACGGCGTCAAACGATGCGTTGATCTTGGCCAGCGTTGAATATGAAGTGTTGCCTGCGCCGCCAATGATTGTGGCGCCATTTTCCAGCAGAGCCTGGTTCTGTTGTGCCTGCTGTTGAAGTTGTTGCATTGATTTGAATGGCGTGACCAATGGTTGTATGGCCAGTGATGGTGGTGTGACCACGCTCGCGTCTATATGTTTGCGATAGCCATCATTCACAACCAATACACCATCACCATACCTATGATCATCCTTCCAATTACCAATATAAGTTGATGTTGGATACAAGAATATACCCTTGCCCTCCTTATGCTTTGAATCATCCACTGAGCCACAATAGAATCCAAAGTTTGAATGTATCTGATTACCATGCAGTATAAGTATGAGTGAGGTGTCATTCATTCATACACTGATTGATTGATAACATACATAATGTTGTAGACCATCATTCTTTAGTATTACATCATATAGATATCTGTCTGGTTTGATAACATCGAATGGTTGCGATGTGCCACCATTACTGGTGTTACTTGTGTTTAACATCATTGTTATAACAACTAACTATTGTACACTTTGTTTGATAAATAAGTTGTAGTATATATATGTTTGAGTGACAGACACTGTGAATGAATGATTGATTGATTGATTGATTGAATGATTGATTGATGTTGTTGATACTGTTGTTGAGGTCTTTCGAATAATGAATGAGTTTATGATGTTGTGATTGAATATCTATCTTTATCCGTTATACACAGTTTATCTCTCTATCTTTTTCTATCTGTATCTCTTTATCTCTCTATCTATTAAAACACACACTATTACTAACACTAACATTAACACACACATCAATCAATCGCTCACTCACTGAATCGATGCATAGTTTTAGCCAATGAGTGGCAAACACACACTCATCAATCAATCACCACACTTACCACTCAATCACCTTTACCACTCACTTGTCGGACACCCTTCCCACACTCACTAACACCCAACTTATTATTTATTAATGGTTGTGGCGATCTTTGGTTTGGATTAAATGGATAATGAGTTGGATTGTTTGTTTGATTGATTGCGAAGATGGTACCATGGTCATGTCAATACTTTGGAAAGACATCCATCATCATCACATGGTCCATTGCTTCTTGAACTACGGATGTACATATATTGAGGTGAGTACTATTTAAAGTGTGAATGATTGAATGGCATTATCATGTTCAACCATACATCATCGTATCGATAAAGTGTGTATGTGTGTGTGTTTGTTGTTTGATCATAGTCGATTCAAACACACCCACATAACAATCACAACTAACAACTAAACAACTAAACAACTACAAATAGTAGTAATAATTTATATTATAACAAGATAGTTAACTTTTAGATAGTAATAGAATAGGACATTGACAAGTCTCTTCACATTGTTTTATTTGAATTCAAAGATTTTGTTTGAAGGTTATTTATTTTTTTGATAAATATCTTATCCCTTCCGATTCAGGCATCTTCTACTTCAGCAAATACACAATCACCACTCATTCATTCATTCATTCACATAAACATCAACAACTTATAAATAGATTAGATACAATCAAATCAATTAAGAGATAGATAGATAGAAAGAGAGATGTCAGTGTACACCTTTGGATTGGGAGTGAATGGTGCATTGGGTCATGGCGATGAACAATCACAGAACTTGCCAAAGAAGATACAATACTTTGGTGACAATAACAAACGAATCAAGAGGATAGCATGTGGATCATATCATACTGTATTCATAACAGGTATGTTTGAATCATTGATTGAATTATTCATTGAATGAATGAATGGTACTGACACTACTCACGATGCTTGTGCAACTCAATGAATGAATGAATAGACGACGATGAGTTATATATGACAGGTATTAGTCAAGATCCAAAGAATGGAACGACATTGTTTTATGGTCGAACGGGTACGACTGAACCATTGACGACTGGTAGTGACACTTCATCACAGACGGATGATCGCAAGTTATCGATAACAGCATCAGAGTCTGGTGGTAACAGTCCACCAACGAGTGCCGCCGACGCTAGCATCACAGCTCAGCAACAACATCCCCAACCACATCCACAACGTATCGATGAGGACAAGCGAACAGAGACGATGGAGGGCATCTCGCTGATCACCAGTATTTGGATGACCGATGTCAAGCCGCCTGTCACCACGCCCATCCGCATCTCCCTGGACTTTTTGCAAGGCAGTCCACACAGCAGTGTCAAGCAGGTGGCGCTTGGCAACTATCACATCGTCATCCTGACCGAGGGTGGCAACGTTTGGTCCTGGGGATCAAACTCCAATGGACAGCTTGGCATTGGTCTGGACGTCCATTCCAACACACCACGAATGGTCGAGCTCAAGTGTGTCAAGCATATCGCCACAGGTGTCAAGCATACAGCCGCCATCAATGGTAAGGAGCAAGCTCACATGGTCGCTACCCTTATCACCCATCACTAACACTCAATCATTCAAACAGAGTGGGGAGAGCTATACATGTGGGGAATCAATGATCATGGTGAGCTTGGACTTGGAGATACAGGTCATCGAAGACTTCCAACAAGAGTATCCAAGTTAAAGTCAGAGTATGTGACCATGGTGGCATGTTCCAGCACTCACTCTGTCTGTTGCACAGGTATGTAGACACATTGGATGATGTTGAGATTGACGGAAGTAGGCTAACACATGCACACCAGACTCTGGAAAGATGTACTCATGGGGACAATGCGACAAGCTTGGAAAGATACAGACTGTTCCAACAGTGTTGCCATTCCAAAATCATTTGGAGGGCGATGCAGATGGCGGAGGATGTGGAGGTGGAGGCGAGGTGCGACAGATTGCATGTGGCGAGTGGCAAATTGCAGCTTTGACACAGCTTGGCGAGGTGTACTTGTGGGAGGTTGGCGGTCGACCCACCCCCATCCATCACCTGCTAGCCCAGCACAGCGTGCGATCGATCACCATGGGCAACTTCCATCTGGTGTGCCTCACTGACAAGGGTCAGGTGATCACTCTGGGCAGGAACAAGTCTGGCCAGCTTGGCCGCATACTGGCGTCCACCGAACAGGGCTATCAGCCTGGCTTGGTCAAGGAGCTGTGCCACGATGAGGAAACGGCCACCACCAAGGTTGGCCTGCCCGACAAGGACTTTGTAATTCAGATACAGGCGGGCGAGTACCACAGCGTGGCGTTGGTGCATGATGCACCCAAGACCAAGGCGTTGCTGAACCTGCTCAAGGTACAGCGTAACTACCTGCGACAGTTGAACATCCTTTCAAAGATATACTACAAATCGATGATGACCATCGCCACACCTAGCGATCCGCTCGTCACCTCTCTGCTTCAACAGACTGCGTCGGGCCAGAACCCGTCGTCACACCCTTCCGCCGCCTCGATCTTTAATACCAACCAGGTCAACAACCCTTACATCACGCCCAACTCGCCACAGTTTGGAAGCACGCCACCATCACCCGCGTCTGCGCTGGCGCCACCATCATCGCCCAGCAATCCTCACACTCAAGCAATCACATCCAGCTCATCAGCATCCTCTCCCAACCTCATGAGTCCGAGCGGCTCGTCCACCGTGCGACTGAGGACTGCCAGCATGGCCACCATCAGAGGCCTTTTTGGCCTGAATGCACTGTCGAGCATGAGCACAGAGGAGACGTCGATCACCGAGGAGGAGGTGTCGGGCATCTTCTGCGACCTTACCCTTCTCATCAGATCGACACAGATCTTCTTGAGCCGCCTTGACTCACGTCTAGACAATTGGGACGTCATCAACAAGGTCGTGGGCGACATCTTCCTCGATGACAACATAATGAGCAACTACCGTGTCTACATCCCATTCAGTGACAACTACAACTCTGCCTGTATGACCTTGTTCAATGCTCGCAAGCGCACAGAGAAGCTCACCACACTACTCAAGGAATGTGAGAAGCGATCACAATCATTTGGCATCAGGTTGGATCAATCACTCGTCCAGGACATGGACCTCAAGAGTCTATTGTTGGCGCCACTTCAGAATATCCCAAGACTATACATCATGCTAAAGGTAAGTCATCATCATCGTCTGGCCGGACCAATTACTCAATCATACTAACCATCATTCTATCAAACATAAACAGGATATTCAAAGCTTGTCGACTCACAAGGATAGTGAGTTGCTCAATCAGGCAGCTGGCAAGTTCCAGGTGTTGTTGGAAAGAATGAATCAAAACTTCCAGTTCGTCGATGCCGTCGAGATATTGAACTGCTCCAGCAATGAATATGGCAATCCACAGATCATGGGTGGTTCCTTGGCACAGCTTGTCGACAAGTTGACTCATCACAACATCTCAGATCCCAACTTTGGCAATGTATTCCTACTCACGTTTAGAGCATTCACGACGCCACTGCATCTAATGGACATGCTCTATGAGAAGTATGAAAAGACACCAGCCGTCAAGAACCGAGTGCTCAACATCCTGACGGCATGGATCGTCAACCACTTCTACGACTTTGAGAACGACCCCATCCAAGAGATCATGGACCTTCCCAACCATCATCCCAGCTCACTATCCGTGCGCATGGAGGACTGGATCAAGACATCCAACAACACCCTAATGAACTCTGTCAAGAAGGAGTATGAGAAGCAAAGAGGAAGAGTATGTATTCATTCGACTGATGGCCAACAACAATCACATTCAAACTCACTAACACCAACATCAACCATGCACAACAGAGTGTTGAGAGTAGACTTAATTCACTGTCTGTAAAGATCCCAATACCAGCATCGACGCCAACCATATCATTGTTGGACTTCTCAAGCATGGAGATTGCACAGACTATCACAGTGTTGAATCATCTCTACTTTGCCAAGATTGACAAGAGAGAGTTCCTCAATCAGGCATGGGCAAAGAAGAAGGCACCCAACATCCAAGCATCAACTGATCACTTTAACAGAGTATGTATTTGTATTTGTTATTACCACTGGATCCTCAAACACATACACTAACCATCACTCATTTATTCAATCAGCTGAGTCAATTGGTTGTATCCGAGATCGTTCAACAAAAGATGTCAAAGCAGAGAGCAGCAACATTATCCCATTTCGTTGCCGTCGCACAGGTAATGACTCAATCAAACATTGCACTCATTCTCACTTCCACTCACTCACTCAATCACTCCACCTCATTCCACTCAATCAAACATAGAACTGCTTCGAGTTGAACAACTTCACAGGAGTGGCGGCAATAATTTATGGACTAAACTCTGGACCAATATCAAGATTGAAGAAGACATGGAGCGTAAGTATCAGCACATGATAATGGCCATCCAATGGATCACTAACCAGCTAACAACATTGAAACACATTTTAGAAACTATCCAAGGACACTATGAACACGTTTGAATATCTGGAGAAGGTTGTAACACCATTGAAGAATTATATCTCATTGCGCCATTTGATGGCCACCGTCCAGCCACCTTGCACACCATTCCTTGGTATCTATCTCAAGGATCTAACATTTACAGAGGATGGCAATCCCTCTGTGATTGGTGGTCTGATCAACTTTTACAARGCACCGTAAGATTGCCGAGGTGATCTTCTTGCTTCATCAGCTCCAACAAGTGCTCTACACAATACCATTTAATGCTACCATTCGTGACTACATCCTTAGCACTACAGTACTAGATGAGAAAAAGGCTCAGAGCTTATCAACATCCTATGAATAAATTATTATCCAACAAGTACTACTTTGAATGATCCTTGAAATGGGAGGTTCAACAATTCCAAGAATATAAGTGATATGGCCACCTCACCCTTTTCATTTTAAATTGCTCCACTTCAGTTCAAAGATATATTAAATATAAATATTTATACTTTGAATATAATGACATCTAAAAACAGTGAATGCGAAATAGATACAGAGGATGTGGATGATGTCCCATGCGACGTGCACTCGCATCCACAAAGATTCAGGTGTTCAAAAAGGGATGATGCAATACATTGCAGACCAGAGTTCGATGCAACCAATCCAGATGAGATGTATACCGTGTTTCCACAGAGAGGATGCAACGAGTGTTGTAGGAAGATCGTGATCGGAATATTCAACAAATATATTACCTGGGCCAGGAATTGCATTCAAATAGTGGAGAACATCAAGCTCGGTCGTCACCAGAGTTATCCACATTGGATAGACTATATTAGATATATCGATCACACACTGGACCAAGACAGTCAATATGATAGAATACAAAGGTTTCTGATCAAGCCTATGGAGATAGGGGACTTCGTGAAGAATTGGGAAGGTGGTAACACAGAAGAGGACAATCCCAAATTGGGGGTCGATCTTGATTAGATTGCGGGTAACTGTGATGTACACACAATCAATTAATCAACAAACAATTACCTGCCATTTTAATATAACATAATATTTATAATAAACCAAGTTCTTCTTCATCTACCTCCTTCTTGAGGTCGGCGGGCAGGGAGTCCTTCAACCTCAATTTCTTCCCTTAATAAAAACTAAAAAAGAAGTTTAGCATCTGGAAGTTTCGATCGACCGACCTGTGGGTTATGGGCCCACCGCTCTACCTCTGAGCTAAGATGCTGTCATTTTCCGAAATTTTATTATTTTCATTTTTGACTAGGTTTTATTTGCTTTTTTTTTTCAAGCTTTTAAAATAATAATAACAAAATAACTACTGACTATTAGAACAAAAAAGTATACCTTTGTGGGAGTATACAGTTGCCTTGACAATATGTCCTGCCCTTATTCCCATTGTGATTCCAAAATTGGATATAATATTTTTTTATTTAATTTAAGATCTTTAATGGCAATGAGTCTGAGACAAAGGTGAGCAAGGTTGAGAATCATTATCTCTATTATATCTTTTTCAAGCATATGTGAGTTCATGGTCATCGAAGAAACAAAGAAGGGGATTAAGGCACAATCTCCAGTCTTTATATAGCTACTGAGGGCTTCACCCTGATTGTAGCTGTATAATGATTGATGATAGCCCATTACCAATATGATCTTTATAAGTGTCAATCTGTACTGATCATTAATGACTATCCCATCTGTAGATCCGTCCTCGACGGCACCAACTATTCTCTCCATCTTTTCCTTTGATTGAGCAAAATGATTCGATGGCCTTGGTATGAAGAAGTTCGAGGTCATCTGTGATCAATCCATAATGTGACATTCGTTCAATGTGTCTCCAATACTTCTCCACAGTCGAGCTCAATAATGGTGGCAGGATATAGGGACTAAATGTTCTAACCAAATGTGGTGTGACCTCGGGGTTGTCAATGATCTTGTTTGGTAACAACTCATCAATGAGTTGCTGATCGTCTGTTGTGAGGATATAATCGATTCTTGTGTATGCCACTGATCGAATCATAGCTGGAAGACCTTGAGGAAGTATGGAGAGGGCTCGAGCAAGGCGTCTCGGATAAGGCTGGGTCTAGTGATTATGAATTTAGCAAGTTCAGTCAGGTCCAATCAGTCACTCAATGATATGCAGCCATGATCGAGGAGGAGCTTGGTCATCCGACTCTAGATTGAGATTGGCCACAGTCTCCCATATCCTCTGTTGATTGATATCAAACTTGTATGGATGTGTCTGCTCCAACAATGTTTGAGTGATATGTGTGTTTCCCTGCTCGATCGCCACTTGTAAATAGGAAGTGCGATAGAATAGATGTTGATATCTTTTATAAACATGGTCAAATATATCATTGTCCACTCTATTTCTGATCAATTCTATAAACTTTGAGTAATGCGGGGCATCAATGTGTAGGTTCTGTTTGATGCGGTCACGCAAGAGACCAAAATGACCATTTGTCACAATGTGCTCAAAACTGGTCCAATGATGATACTTGAGTCTGCTCCATGTAGTTCCAATCCATGCCTCTGGGTCTTTCTCGTTAACGGCATCAATGATTAAATTGTCTTGATAGAGTGCATCATGTATTCGATGTATCTCATCTACGATGCTCCTAAATATCACTCTATTATTGAGTATTCTAAAGAATACTTGTGGTTTGTCTTGTGATAAAGTTGTATTTGTTGTCATTGTTATAACTTTGTTATTGAATAATGATAAGAATGAGGTGATTACTTAATGATTACACTAATCCGAACTTATTTCAATCAAAAAAATATCTATCTAATCAGAGATATTTTAAATATAGTGATTCTTAATTAATTGATATTTAAAATATTTAACACTTTTGTACAGATGGTTTATGTTAGTTAAATTATAGTTAAAAGAATAAAGATAATATTTTTAGATAGACTAGTTCTCAAACTATAAGAATATACTTATAATTTTGGTTAAAAATGATATCATCACTTGAAAATCGTGTCTACAAGTTGACCAAAAGTACATAAGAAAAACTCATCATGAAGATATAAAAGTTACGCCCAAAGGGGGGCTCGAACCCCCGACCACACGGTTAAGAGCCGTGCGCTCTACCGACTGAGCTATCCGGGCAACTGTGAAGGGAATTCACATTACAACGGTTAAGAGCCGTGCGCTCTACCGACTGAGCTATCCGGGCAAATGTGAAAGAAAAACAGTTTTCAACGCTTTTATGTCAATATTTTTGGAATTTTGTTACTATTAACATTTCAATAGATATTTTCCAGACATTCAAAACTAATAATATCAATATTAAACAAATGATATTAAAAAATGTTGTAATAAATTGTCCGACCAAAATATAGGAAAATATTTCATTGAACCGACCGAAAAACATAGAATGATCTTAGAATCAATTGAGCTCAAATCTGATCCTATTCTTATAATTTCTTGATTACAATATTACAATATCCAATGAAAGGATGAATTCATTCATTCAATAATAATAGAATATAAAGTTATTATTACTATACATTGCCAATGATCATAATTTAAAGAAATATGGAAATATCATTATTTAGAAAAGTTGTGTTTGACAATCGATACTTAAAGAGATATATCTTTGTATCTGTTCTAAGGATCAATCGTGATCCGTATGGTATACCATGGCAACAATGTATAACATGGTCACAACTCTCATTGGAATGGATGAGCAAGAACAAATATCATCACCTGCTTACATACTGGCTTCGCATCCACATGGCCAATCACGAAGCTATCTTCAACACACTCAAACTGATCAAGTACCGCCAACCATCAATCGACAACTTTGCAAAGTCCCTAGCAGACTACAACCCTCTTCTTGACGAATACTCTCAGCCTGTGACATTCAACTCGATCGGTCTGTTGTGTCGCCATGTCAATGACCTTGCCCTGTTCCAAAGAGTCTACACTGCGTTCGAGCCAATGTTTCAACTGACCAAGTCTTGTAATCGCGACACACAAGTATCATTGGTCGACGAGGCTTGTTTCTCGGGCAGCATCGACATTGCCAAGTTCCTCGTGAGCAAGGGCTTTCATATGGAGTCGGCTTACCACGCATTGGGCGCCGCCGTTGACAAGGGCAACCTTGAACTGGTCAAGTACATATTGGAGATCAGTCCTGTTCAGAGCGACTACACAATGACTCGAACAGCAATATGCAACGCATTCAACCAAGCATTGCTAACGAACAACATGGAGATTGCAAAGTATCTTGAGCCCGACTTGCAAGGCACCAAGCTCAGCATGTTGACCTTGACCCAGCTGTTGGACAAGAATCTGGACGCGATGGTCGACTATGTGTTTAGATGCAAGATGGTACAGACGCCCAACTCACCCGTCAACGTATATCAATACCCTATCAAACGGAACAACTTCGAGCAACTCAATCAATTCATTGAATACTTCAACTTCCCTGTGGAGCTATACGACATGACTGTGGCGGTCGGTGTGAAGGGAGGCATTGAAATGGTAAAGTTTGTGTACCGCATGCTCAGGCCACTGGGCCATACTCCGATCAATGGTGTGCTGACTCATGCGGCGAGTGGTGGAGACATGGACATACTCAGATATCTGGTAGAAGAGTTGAAGGTGGCAGTGGACAAGGAGGCACTAGACAGCGCAGCAAAGACAGGCAACATCCAAGTGTTTAGCTACCTGTTGGAGAATTCTAGCAATCAATGTCGTTGTTCACCAAATGTGTTTGATCAGCTGGCTGCCAATGGTGACCTGGAGATCATACGCCTGCTCCATACTCAGCGATCAGGTGTTCAAACATGTTCAGCCAATGCTTTGACTGAGGCTGCGTCAAAAGGACACCTCGAGGTTGTCAAGTTCCTAAGTATGAATAGGACAGAAGGCATGGAACTACATACTGCGGCATGGTGTGTTGCAGCTGGCCGCATACAAGTGCTCGAGTTCCTGCTTGCACACAACCGAGCTGATATCAACTTCAAGTCTGTTGAGGTTGTCAACAATGCATGTCGCAATGGAAATGTGCCATTGATTCAGATGCTTCTAAAGGAAGGCTTCGCTGTGGACACTACAGCCATGGACATTGCGGCCGCACACAATCGATTGAACGTTGTACAGTACCTTCACGCGAATCGAACTGAGGGCTGTACGACAGCAGCAATCGACACAGCATCGAGCAATGGACATCTGGAAGTGGTACGCTTCTTGAACACATACAGGAAGGAGGGCTGCACGTTCAGCGCGATGGATGGTGCAGCCAAGAATGGCCATCTCGACGTTGTGGAGTACCTACACGAGTCACGCACTGAGGGTGCTTCGTGCATTGGACTGGACAGGGCATGTGTCAACAATCATCTGGACGTGGTCAAGTTCTTCCTTGAGAAGCGAGAAGAGCGATGGAGTGACAGTGGAATGGAGGCCACAGCGTTGAAAGGCAACACCAAGATGCTTCGAATGATGAGGCTTCACATCAATCCAACAATGTTCATTGATAGGTCTTCATTGACATCACGCTATCAGACACCTCAGACTCTGCGATCAATACTCTGTCTCCATCAACTGGGTCTGATCAAATTGAGTGACTATGTAAAGGCCTTCACACCTACCATTGACAGCAAGTACCTACTGCTACAACTTCAATCACCCAAGAAAATGGATATGGACAAGCTCTTGGACACTGTCCACGCATTCACCGTATACCGCTCTGACCAGCCCAAGGATGACAAGTCATCCAAGCCCAGCTTTGCAGTCTCACTCATTGATAAGGCACAATCATTCTTTAGCAGGTCTAACAAATGATTGAATGATTGAATGAATGAATGATTGAACTTTAATTCATATACTTGTACTTAGTTGTATCCTCCTTGATCACCAAACATCTGTTGGATGAGTTGGTTGTTGGGATTGATTGAGCCCAACCACTCGGGATGGTCTTGTGTGAGCTGGTCCCAGAAGTAGCCGGCGATGAGGTAGTTGGCGATCTGGTTGGGGTGGAAACCGTCGACGGGCTCGATCAGCTGCCAGGTCTGGCCGCCCTGTGCAATCCACTCGGCGTTGATCGCATCAAAGGGGAAGTCATAGTACTGCATGTCAAAGTGTTGGTAGGTGTGGCTGGCAATGATCTGATTGTAGACCAATGAGAGGTTGGCAGCACGCTCACTGGTAAAGTCGCGAACAGTCTCGTTGGGGTTCATCCAACCCCAGCATGGACTGGTATCCAGACAGTTGAGGAAGTCGTACACCTGCTCGTATGTGGCACCAATAGGGTGAGTCCTGTTCCACAGTGAGTTCCAGAGCACGCGACCATCAGCCAATCCAACAAAGACAACATGTGAGCCACTGGGGAGCACAGTGTCCAGATACTGGAGGGTGGTCAATGTGTTGGTGGTGAACTCGTCGACAGTGGTCATGTGGTCAAAGTCATGATGCGAGGAACACACGTCATTTCCAATCAACTCGAGGAATAGAAGCACGGGGGCATCAGTCTCCTGGTTCCTGGCAATGGTCTGAGCCAGACCAAAGGCGACATCATGGGAGTCAGCACCATTGACCGCAGTGTTCTGGTAGTCACGATGATTGCAAAGGTTTCTCTCACGCATCCTAAGGTAGATGCTGTCCACTGGCACCTCGTTTGTCGATGGGTTCCAGCCGGTGTAGGTCGATCTCTGAGGCCAGTCCATCTCGTTGGCAATGATCTCGATCATGCCATTGTAGGTGGTGGAGTTGATCTCGCTTGCCGTCAACCATTGTGGGGGGATGGAGAAGTGAGCGCCGGCGCTGTCACCAACGACAATCACACCCATTGGACCTGAGTTGCCACACAACTCATCCTCATATCCAATGTTTGAAGTGCTATTCAATCCCTTGATTCCATTACAATTCCAATCAGTGTATGGACCTGCATTAGGGTTGTTATACTTCGAACCAGGGTACACCTGATTGTTCAAATCATCACAATCCCTACCTCTCCAGTTGTATCCTCTGAATGTAATCTCATCTGTTTTTGATTGATTGAGTTGATTGAGCGAGAGAGTTAGTGGAATGGTTCCATTTGGTGATTGATTTGGAAACATACCAGAGAACTTGTCACCATCGACATCCTCGAGGGGTGAGTGATCTTTGCTGAACCTGTTGATGAGGTCTTTGAACCAGTCCAATGGACTCTCGTTCACCTTGGATGGATGTGGGTGTACCTTGCCTTTGTGAAGGCCACTGACCAATGGTGATGGTTGAACATCAGCAGTCACATTGCTAAACAAACGACATTGAGGAAGTGTGCAGAACCTGGAACATCATTGTAAGTAAATATGAAGGGATGAATGGAAGGCCAATACATACTTTAGCTTATGGCAAACATCATCAGCATGTTGTACTTCAGCGAAATACTGGACAATCTCATTGCCATAGATGGACACCATGTATGTGCACAACTTTGACATTTCACCTGGAAGGAATCCACAGATATCATCCATTGCAGCATCAACTGACTTCTCATGAATCAATGAGTATTGCTCAACGACTGATAATATCTAATGTGGAATGGAGTGTGTAAGCTGGAATTGAAATAATGTTTGATTGATTGATTGATTGATTGAATAAACATACAAGTGTACATGTTACACAGGTATATCCTCCACCAGCATTGTTGAGACCTGGAATGAAGGGTGATGGATGTCTGTTGAATCCCTGAGTGCCAGTTGACAATTGGACTTTGATGGCATTGACCAATACCAACGATAGTACTAGACTAACAAATATATATTTGATCATGATTATATCTTTGCTGTATGTAAGTGTAGAATGAGTTGGGTCAAAGTCAACTCATCTCTTTAAATTTAGAAGTTGTAGAGAGATAGAGGACTTAAGATGTCCACACAAACATCCTGCTTGTTGTGGTGCCGCAACAAGTCCCAAGATAAGAACCAATCCTGGAACAAAGCTCGTAAGATTCGTGATCAAAAATATCCAGCGCACCCAAAAATCAAATCGCTGATGGGTAGATAAAGAGAGAAAGAGAAAGAGAGATATTAATTAAAGATATATTTTATTTATTGATGGTATGGTTACCAGCCTCCACTGCTGCCAAAGTCGCCACCACCTCCGTAACTTCTGCCACCGCCGCCGCCACCTCCGCGACCACCTCCGTAACCTCTGCCGCCACCGCCGCCACCTCCACGGCCACCACCTCCGTAACTTCTGCCACCGCCGCCACTGTTGCTACCACCCCAGCTGCCAGCACCTCCCTTCCAGGTGCGACGACCAGAGTAACTTTGGTATCTGTTGTCACCGGCGCGAGAGTTTGGAAGAAGGGCAGCGAGCTCTGGGGAAATCTCTTGACCAGCGCGCTTCAGAATATCTCCGAGTCCGCGGAGGTTGGTGTCTCCCTCCTTGATATAGGTATGTGAGTCTCCCTTGTTGCCAGCACGGCCAGTACGACCGATGCGATGTACGTAGTCTTCAATATTGTTGGGGAAATCGAGGTTGATAACGGCCTTGACGTTGGGAATGTCCAGACCACGGGCAGCGACATCAGTAGCGATCAGAATGGGAACGTAGAGGCTCTTAAAGTTGTAAAGTCCACGCTCACGCTCACGCTGATCTCTGTCTGAGTGAATAACGACGGTCTGCAGCTTGTACTCGTGGAGCAGGAAGTCTCTAAAGTTGTCACAGTGCTTCTTTGTGTTACAGAAGATGATGATGAGGTTCTTCTTGTTGTCGGATTGGATCTCCATGATCTGGTCGCCGACCATCTTGGCCACCTCTGGAACACTCATGTGAGTGGTGATGTGGATGTGTTGCTTGACGTTGATGTTGGCGGCGAGCTCTGAGCTGCCGACAGTGATCTTGACTGGGTTGTTCAAGAAACGTCTGCTGAGCGACTCGACCTCACGAGGCCAAGTAGCAGAAAACATCAGTGTCTGTCTCTCGGCGGGGATCTGCTCGATGATCTTCTCGATCTGGGGCATGAAACCCATGTCGAGCATACGATCAGCCTCGTCGAGTACCAAGAACTTGACGGTAGCGAGATGCTCACTTCTCATGATATCGTTCAGACGGCCTGGTGTTCCGATGATGATGTCAACACCGGAGCGCAGTGTGCGCATCTGGCTGCCTTTGCCCAAACCTCCGTAGACACAGAGGTTGCGGATGGCAGTGCCCTTGACGACGGTCCTGCAAACCTCCTCGATCTGCTGGGCGAGCTCTCTGGTGGGAGCCATGACGAGGGCCAGTGGTGTGGCGCCGTATCTTCTCTTTGGGTGCTTGATGATCTCGAGCAGGGCAGGCAACAGGAAGGCCAGGGTCTTTCCGGAACCGGTGGAGGCCAGACCGACCATGTCGTTTCCGCCCATGACGATGGGCCACGACTGTGCTTGGATGACGGTTGGTGCTGAGAAGCTCATAAAGGCGTGCTGGAAGATCTTGGGGATCTCGATATCGTTGAATGTTTGGAATGGGTCGGGAACGAGGCGTCCCTCGACCTTTACATTGTGCTCCTTTCTCCAGGCGTCTGGTGAGAGAACCTTTACAGCGACGGGTGTAGCTGGCTTTTCGTCCTCTTTAATCGATTCGATCTTTTGCTTCTTGGTGCTTTGTTGATCATGATCAGAGTACTCATCTCCGTGGACGACCATCTCGTCCTCCTCTTCATCAACCACCTTTCTCTTCTTATCGTATGTTGAAGGCATTATTTGATCGTTGTGTATGTGTATGTGTATATTGTTGTTGTTTAAAGTTAAAGTAGAGTTGTTTGTTTGATTGTTTGTAAGAACACTAAGAGAGGGAGGGAGGAAGAAGAAAGAGTTAAGTTATAATGTTAGTAATCATGTTTGAATGAATGATTGAATGAGTGAATGAGTGAGTATTTATGCTTACCTTGAGATAATGCCAAGTGGTGAACAGATAGTGAGAGATATGTGATGTGTAGTGATAATAATATAAGTGTGTAGTAATAGTATATATATATAAATATAATATATGTGTCGACTTGTTGTTGCGAGAGTTTAAACGAGTGAACGAGAGGAAGTGTAAAGTATTGAAATAGTGTGAGGTGAAGCAAAAAAGCGAATAGAATAATTGTTCACAATTATAATCGATTGTTTGTTTGTGTGAGAGGGATCGTCTTTCGCTCAACTTGTTTGTTTTCGCATTTAAATTTAAATTAATTAAAGAAAAAAAGTCGAATGTGGTGTGGTTGAGCACAGTTTTTTGATCCAACCGACTTTTTGTTTATGGGAAGTTCTTCGATTTGGCAATTAACTTCATAACTCCTTGCTTCGCTTCACTTGTTATGCTTTGGATTGCGATAGATGATGAAGTGGGTGTCCTCTCCAATGATCAGTCGATGAGAGTCGGGTGTCCAGGCTAAGAGATTGTTGTTCAGTGCGATGGAATGGTCACGGGAGATGGTGGCGAGGATGGCTCCATTGTTGGCATCACGCATTTGTAGGAAATCTTGATTGCCTACGACAAAGACACCTCCATCTGGTGCATAGGAGATGATTGTTGGCGGACATGACAGATCGCAAGACAGCGTGTACAAACATTTTGGATCTTCGCTCACTTGATATCTGACATCAAGATTCCACATCTTGATCGTGCCGTCCTTGGAGCAGGACACAACACGGTTGCCCTCTTGATTGAATGCCAGACCAAAGATGCTGGTCCTGTAGCCTGTCAAGGACATCACACGTTGACACTTTTCAAATGTGCCGTCCTTCTTGTTGATCACCTCCCATATCTTGACTTCTGAGTTGAACGATGCCACGCCAAAGAATCGTCCATTGCCAGACATTGCCGCCATATATTGTTTGATCTGTCCAGTGTTGATCGTCATGAGTGATTCACCATTGTTCAATCCCCATATCTTAACAGTCGTGTCTAGGATTGGGAGGTGTTAGGCATCAATTGTTCAATGGCCAGGGCCAGGGCTCGCTGGAAACATACCATCACCACATGATATCATATGATTGCCATTAGATACACTGCATAGTGTCACTATGGGAGTCTTGTGTTGAAGAGGCACATCCCATAGCTTCTCATAGGTCTTGCCATCGGTGTTCTTTTGGTCGAGCAATCGGTAGCAAATGAGTTTGTCCTCGAGGGTGGCGTAGAGTTGTTTGTTTCTCCATGCAATCAATCTGGCATAGTCAAAGGGTAGTTGCACATTATACGACTTTGGGTTTGTGGTGAACATCGACTCGACGTTGACGATCTTGATGTGTCTCTGATCGGAACTGTACGCCAGTTGCTGTCCATCTGGACTGATGGCGATCGCTGTTATTGGTGAGCCTGCGGTAGTCATTGCTTTGACTGACTTTTCAAATAATGGAGACTGTTGATGAACGTTTGAGAGAGTTGGAGATGTTGGATGATCCTTTGGCTCATCATGTCTATTCTTCTTTATGCTATTGTTTGATGTCTTTTGTTGTTGTTGTTGTTGGTCATGTTGTGTCGTCGTCTTCTTCTTCTTTGGCTTTGGAGATACGTTTGAACCTCCTGAGCATAGGCAGTATGAGGCAACTCCCATCAACATAATGGTAGGTATCAACACGTACCAATAGTCAAGTGCAAGGTCAATATATTCTGACTCCATTCTATATGTAGGTAATAATAATACAATGACTAAACAACTGTTTGTGATTAACCCATGAACAAAGGATGATGTTCAAATCAATTTGGAATTGAAGTATTGGGCATTGATGTGTTTATTGGATAGAATTTGAAACCAAAATCATCACTTCTTCGAAATGGTCTAACATTCGTTGACACAGCATGTTATAAACAATGACATGATCATACAATGAATACAATTGATACATCACACGAGTTGGCTGATGACGACGAGGATGATGGTATTGAGTCCTGTTGGGAAGATTCACAACCTTTAACTCAATTCACTTCTACTGTATCACATGCTTCAGCCCAAACTATGAAGAATCAAGATATCGATGATGATAATGATGATAATAACATGGACAATATGATAATAACAAGCAGTAACAATAGCAACAAGAACAACAATTCGAAACAATTGATCACATTGGATCAACTGGCACAAGCACAACGACCATCAAGAATGGAAGTAATGTCATCACACGACAACAATACTCCAACGACAACTGATGTTGATATCAATAATGATGTTGATGATGATAACCAACAACAACAACCATCATCACAACCATTATCGCAACCATTATCTCAACCATTATCTCAACCATTATCTCAACCATTATCACAACCACTGCCTCAACCTCAACAAACTCCAACACATAAACCTGCACCTCCTCCACAACAACGACCTTCACAAAGCAATATCATTCAACCAGTATACTTTAACAAGTGTAACATTTGCAACATATCATTTGGATCACTGACATTCAAGGAGCGCGAGGATCACATTGTACAATGCATCGATAAACTCAAGGCGTCACAACCTGCCGTCTGCGACATTTGTTCAAAGGACATCACCAAGTACTCATCAAGTCGTCGTGCCGATCATGTGGAGCGATGTCAGCGCAAGAGAGAGGAGAGCGAGCATGCCAAGAAGGCCGCGCGATCCTCTTCCTCGTCGTCACAGCAACGCCAACAACAACAAGTGGACGCAGACATTTGTGTGATATGTTACAAACAGTTGTCCAATCCCGAGACACGCGTGGCTCATATGAAGGCATGCTCCAAGGAGCGTGGCATCACAGCCAAGGACCTGATGGACCTCTATGACATGAATCATCGAAACGCCGCGGTCTCACAACAGACGACGACGACCACCACCACGACCACAATGACGAGCAGCAGCTTGACTACACTTGTTCCACCTCATGACATTGCACCAAGTTCTACACCTCCCCCTGCACCAATACCATCGGTCACATTGGGTGGTAAGAAGAAGAACGGCATCAACAACACCATCTCATCGGTGACGGCCACACCAAAGGGCGGAGTCAAGTCGACGTTCTTCCAGGATGCCGCAGCCAACAAGTCATCAACCACGCTGGGGACGAAGAAGAAGAAGCAACAGCATGGCGGCAACAATAAGACGTCGAAGAAGAACAAGAAGAATGTGATCACCGACTCTGAGGATGACGAGTATCCTCATGATGAAGACGATGAGAACTTGCAATTGGCTCTTGTCTTGTCCGAATCAATGCATGCATCCAAAGATGACCCGCAGCCATCCCAACCATCATCCACTCCATTAGACCTGGCAGGATTCAAGTGCAAGAAGCCATCAGACAATAACCTTGCGGTATGTGTAATGACCTAGATCTTGGCGTGACTGGCCCGATGCTAACATCCATCCACCCACCACCAGATGATCAACACTCATGTGGCCGATATATTGTTTCCAAACCTTGGGACTTCGGATCAGAAGGACACGTCTCAGCCACTGCCACCTTCAAAGTTATCGAGTGCACTGGCAACTGCCTCAAAACAGATGGACACGTCTGATCAAGTGAACACTGGTCGACCAACTACACTGGCATCATCAAAGTTCTCCGAGAGTAAACTGGCCAAGAAGCATACACCTATTCGAACGCTTTGGGACGTATCAAAGTCAAGGCTTTCAACAGAGCAAGGCAAGGATATAGTATATGACAGTCAAACAGAGTTTAAAAAGAACGCTGATCAGAAGGAGCAACAACTGGTGGATCAGCAACAGCAACAGCAACAACAACAACAACCACAACAACAGCAACGACAACTGGACACACTCAAACACTCATCCAGGGATGACAAGAATGTGGACAACAATGTACAGGACAGAGCACAAACAAACACAGACATCAACATTGATTTCAATGAGAGTGATACCAACCTTGAATATGACTTTGATCATTCGGGTCATGGAAATGACAATCAAGATGAACAACATCAAGATCAAGAACAGGATCATGAGCATGAGGATGAGCATGCAAATGATGAACCAGTATATCAACAACCCCAAGCCACCTCTCATCAGCCTCCTCCACCTACTCCTCCGCAGGCGCCACAAACAACATCACCAACCAAAGCGCATCAATTCATTCAGCCACAACTGCCACGAGACAGATCGCCAATGAAGAATCCATCAACTCCAATCCAACCGCAACATCAACAGCAGCAACAGCAACAGCAGCAGCAACATCACTATCAGCAACCGAGCAACTTCACATCGGACACAATGACAACCCCATTCATCAGTCCTCCAACACCATCATTCCTACTCAATAGCTTTGTAAATAGTCCACCAACTCCACCAACTTCAACAACAACATCAACTTCCAACAACACATTATCAACAATACTCAAGAGTATCAATGATACATTCACAAACAGCTGCACACAGGCTAAAGAGGAGTTTGAGCATCGCAGCAAGGAACTCGAGAAGGACTACCTCAGCAAAGTAGGTCTGGCATACATTACAAAGTCAATGGAGGAAGCAAAGGCAATGCAACAATATGGTAGCGGGGTCAACAACAACACATCGGTAATGGCAATGGCAATGCAGATGACAACGTCCACACAATACGAATATCCAAGAACACCAATGAACAACCAAGATACCCAGTCTCGAGACAGGCCATATGTCCAGCCACAAATATTCTCCTCCAACTCTTCCACAGACACAAGACCCGATATTAGACCGCCACAACCCAAGCCTCAGCAGCCTCAACAACCTCAAGCCTCAACAAAGTCAACGGCGACAACACCTCAGCAGCAACTGGGAACAAAGAGGTTGTCACTGCCATCATCTTCAACGACCACTCCGCCACCTGTGGTGTCTCAATCATCATCATCAACTGGAAAGAACGTCCAACAACAACAATCACGCCAGTCAACAGCGAAGAAACCAGACTATGAGGATATGACTCTGGGTGATCTGAAACAACATGCATCAAAGTACGGCATTAGGACCTCTGGAAGTAATGTCAACCGTCAATGGCTCATCCAAAAGCTGAATGATGTGTGGCAATTCTTAGTGCAAACATCGCAGCAGAATACTAGTAGCAAGTAGGTACTGCTAATTGATTGAAGTTGTTAATAACACCCAATGTGTCAATCATTCATTCATTCACTGTTACTCTGGCTCTCTCATTCCCATCCTCCACTTTCTCCATGGACTCTTATTCATATACACTCACTGACTACTTTAGAGGCCTCCAATCAGGTGCCACTCATCTACATCATAGTGTAGTGAGAGGCATCAGCACATCACTCACCCTTATTCCCTCTCAAGTGGATTGATCAATCACAACACACTCACACACATACACACATTCACACACTTTCAATCAATGATCACCTGACATTCACCACTCACTCACCAACAACAATGTGGGTTATTATGTGATTGATGAGGAGCAAGTAAGCAGTACATATATATACTGGCTTATGGTGTCACACTCTTTTAAGAGTCCATCTCTCGCCAGTATTTTATATATGTGATATACTGGTCTTGCTTTGGCATTGTCATGTTGTCAGGTGCTCACTGTGAGCCCAAAGCACAAGAAGGGCGATCACTGTGGAGAGGAAGATGAGTTGATGATGGCAATCAATCAATCAATCAATCACTGATTCATTCAATCATTCAATTCTAACTCTATATATCTTATTATATATTATATACCATTCAGACTTTCAATCAACAGACAGGTCCCATAAATATTCAAAACAAATATGGGCTTGGCGCAAAAGAAGCATATGAATAGCTACACCAACAAGTTCCAAACAATCTTTGGTGTTGACAAGAGATGTTTGGCATTGTTCCGACTGGGTCTAGGACTCATTGGAATGTGGGATGTCATTGATCGTTGGCCAGATGTATATGCTCATTATTCTGGTAAGTCTTATTTCTTTTCATGGATTGTAGACAATTACTAATCAATCACATCACCTTGATACATAGATGATGGATTCTTGCCGAGGATAACTGTGTTGGAACAGTTTAGTAATCAATATTGGTTCTCTTTCCATATGATGAATGGAACAGTGACCTTTATTCAAATACTATTTGTTATCAACTTTATCATATCCGCTTGTGTGGCTGTTGGTTACAAGTCAAGAGTGATGATGTTATTACATTATTTATTCGTTATATCCATTCAAGCTAGGAACAATGTAGTTGGATATGGTGGAGATGTATACTTTAGGGTCATGTGCTTCTTTGGTCTATTCCTGCCTGTTGGTGCATGTTGGTCCTTTGACAGTGCATTCAAACGGCCAGTTCTACGGAGGACAATCAAGAAATACAATGTAACCAACCTAGGTAAGTTTAACATCAATCAACCATGGGGTTATTCCACCCTATCACTCAATCACTCATTAAACAAATCAATCATGGAACCATTCCGCTCAACCAATCACATCACTCATTCTTATAATTACTCAATCATTCAATATTGGAACTATTCCGCTCAACTAATCACTCGATCATATATTCAATCACATCACTCAATCATTCACTAATGGAACTATTCCACTCACACAATCAAACCATCAATTATAATAGCATCATTTGCCATTTTGTTACAAGTTGCATTCTTGTACTGCTTCTCTTATGTCCATAAGACAGGTGATGAATGGAGAGTTGATCGTACCGCAACATTCCTCGCACTCAACTTGGATTTCTTTAGGACTTGGATAGCCGACATCTTCCTTTTGTTCCCAGGATTCCTCAAGATGTTGACTGGATCCGTGCTCTACTATGAAGGATTTGGTATACTGCTAGCCTACTCGCCCGTGTTCACTGGTCCCCTCAAGACACTATGTGCCATCGGATTCCTTGGCCTTCACATAGGCTTTGCCATGTGCATGCGACTCGGACTCTTCAGTCCAATATGTGTCTGTGGTGCGATACTCCTGATCCCGACATGGACCTGGGACCGTCTGTTTGAGCGTCTTCGTTCCAAGGAGAGATGTGACTTCCATCTCTACTACAATGGAAAGTATGGATATACCATTGCCGGACTGGTCTCCACATTCCTGTTGTTGCCCGATGCCGAGGTATCTCCAGCGCCACTACGCTATGACGAAGAGTCCGGTGTCCAGCAACTAAACATGTCACAATCCCAGGGTAAAGATGTTGGAGAGCACATCCCCCATTCAAACTGGATAGTATGCCGTGATCACAAGGGCATCAAGCACACTGGTTACAAGGCATTCACCGCTATACTTCGCGCCTCACCACTACTCTTCCCATTCGTACGTGTGGCCGAGATGAGAGTTGTTCAGGCCAATGGCAAGAAGGTACTTGACCTGTTTGGACGTCTGGCCGTCAAGATCAATGAGAGTGTGTTGGTCAGCAAGCCCACACCAAACTCCATGTTCATGGAGGAGACCCACTCGATGCTCGACAACATTGGAGAGGCACCAGATCAGGCTGCCGCCCAGCCCCGCTTGGACTACAATGGCGTTCCAGATGAGGCCACAACCCACTACTTCCGACGACTCAACCGCCGTCATCGCTTGATCAAGAAGACAAGGAATATCCTGTTCAACGTCAGCGCGATCAGCTTCATCATGATATGTCTCGTGTTCAACCTGTCCAACGTCAACACTGGCTACACAATCTATGTGCCACCAAAGTATCAGTGGGTAATGTTCATGCTCAGGATCGACCAGCATTGGTCTATGTTCTCGCCCCGTCCACCCTCAATACACTGGTGGTACACGATTGAGGGCGAGTTGGACAATGGGCAGCTCACAGAGTTGTGGGCCAACGAGGGCATGTACAAGCTGTCCGACCCCAAGTGGAAAGGTAACCTGGCACCATACTCTATCGAGAAACCTGATCCATATGTCCCTTGTATTGGCAATCATCGATGGTTCAAGTTGTACGAGACTTATAATGGAGGCAACAACTACGAGCAGATTAGGATGGCACTGGGCAAGTATATATGTCGCGAGTGGAACCGTTCTCACGAGTACAATGAGCGACTGTGGCGATTCAGTATAGTCTATAGGAATGAGAGGCAGAACATGGACTCAACCAGGACGCCCCAGAAGGAGCTGATGTTGTGGAACCATGTGTGCTATGATCGACCAGTAAGAGTATAGTTGCAACTCATTAGAATAATACTCTCATAATTAATGACCAATTTAATAAAATACCATCACATAATTAATATACACTTGTGGATATCCGCCAATAACTACTTAACAATTAATTACTTGAGATGGTGATTGCTAAGCAATATTTTATTGAGTCTAGTTGGATTCTTTCGCATTCTCATCGATCTGCATCAAAGTAATCCTGACAATGGCAAGGCTCACCTCGGCTTTCTCCGCTCTTGCAGCTTCCACAATGACTTTGGCAGCTTCTGAATTAGCTCGGGCAGCTTCTACATTGGCTCTGGTAGCTTCAGCATTAGCTCTTGTATTAGCTGCAGTGGCTCTGGCATCAGCTGCAGTGGATCTGGCATCAGCTTCAGCGGCTCTAGCATTGGCAAGGTTAATCTCGGCATTAGCAGCGGCTAAATGGTGATTGGTATTCACCAAATTAGTTCTGATAACTTGGATGGTAGCAGGGGCGGAGTTGACGAATCGTACGAAACGATTATAGATATCACGAGAGAGAAGACTCGGACCATTGGGGTTCGGTTGGTTTAGATTGGCCCAAGAGTTGACTGTGAGGTAGTTTTGACCTCCAACTCCTAGAGCAGTGATGTCATCTTGGCTCATATTCAAGATGGTCCTAACAACTTGAACAATGTCATGAAGAGCACGTTGTTGGTCAGCTGTTGGTGCAGTATTAGGAGGTAATTCGGGCAGAATGAATGGTATCATAATTAAATAATAATATTTATCTAGAGGAAGAAAAGATGAGAATAGTGATAAGTTTGAATGAGAAACAATTAAATATATAATTATATATTATATTGAAATTAATCAATAAATAATAATTAATAAATCCTATCATATTTGGTTAAGGGTTACGAAATGTCGACTATGATGTCATATAATATCCATGGATTGGAATTGGTCCAAGGGTGGACCAAAAGAGGTACTGCATTCATTAAACCTCCAGACATCCAATCAAAATCAATCACTCGCTGGCCCAATATGAACCGTCGCAGGAATTTGTGTAAAAACAAGTCTTGAAAGACTCATACAACAGTAAAACAAGAAATATCTAAAACGAAGGGTAGGATATTAGTTTGAACATACATCTTCAATGCAATGAAAGAATGAAAGAACGAATGAAAGAACGAATGAACGGAGTGGAGTGATCCAAAAAAGTGTAGATCGACCATCACACACTTGGTGATGCAAGTCTAATGAAGCTCCTTGTAGCTCCAATCTTTGTTTGATGATATATCTGTGTCATGCTTTCCAAGCACGGTGGTGTATGATATGCGGTCGGTGTTGAGGTAGCGATTGGATACTTGTTCCAGTTGCTCCTTTGTGATGCCCAGCAGACGATCGCGACGCTCTTGCTTCATCTGATGTGTGATGCCACGCATCCACTCGCCCACACCCTTGTTCGATGGGGACTCGGGCGAGTCAAAGTCGGAGAAGATGGACAGTTGTGCATTCTCAATAAGCTCCTGTGTGATCTTGTCCTGCGACCATTTGATCGACTCTGCAAATGCGTTGAGCGTCTTGGTCAGATTGGGATCGCGGTATGAGTAGAAGCCAATGATGCCGCCGCCAAAGGAGGCGCCGCCTCCGTATGCGCCACCCTTCTCTCTGATCTCCTTGTGAAGGTACTCGGACAACACCTTGGACAGCACCTCTAGGGGTGCCGAGTCGGGGTCGACGTAGTTGACGCCATTGTAAGCCTTTGAAATATAGTTGACTGTGGCGGGGATGGCAAAGTATGTTGGCAAGCCCGTACCATCGATGGCGGGAGCCATTGGATTGACTTGTGTGCGTGTGCCATTTGACGAGAAGTTACCCAGGTATGCGGACAGGTGTTGAGTGGCCGCGTCGATCGTGTCCTTCTCAGTGGTGATACTGCACTTCATCAATGAGCGATCCAGTATGAACTTGTTGATGGCCATCAGTTTGTCGATGATCGCGCCCAGGTCATTCTTGGCGATGATGTCATTGGTGAAGTTGACGTGTGTGAGACCGTTCCACTTCTCGCTCAGCTGATTGGCGCGTGAGAAGTGTGACGAGGAGTTGGTGCGAGCGTATGACAGTCCGCCCGAGGGGATGCCCTCGATCATCGACGACTGAATCTGGCCCAGCAGGTTCTTCAGCAGATCTGGGTTGTTCCACTTGTTCTCCAGCATCAGCTTGCTCAGCAGCGTGAACATCTTCTCGATGTTCCTGTTGATTGCGGCACCACGCATGTAGATTCGCTCTGAAGCCTTTCCCAGGTCGAATGGCGACGTGGTGATCATTGGCGACAGACTGAGCTTGCCAGTGTACAAGTGTATCTCTGTGTCCAACTGCTTGTAATCAAACTCTGCGGCGCCCATCGACTCAAACAGACTGCAGAACAGAGGCACGTACATCTTGAGGTCCTCTGGCAGTGTGGAGATATCGATCAGCGAGCGGAAGTATGTGATGCCGTTGGTGGGGTAGTCCAGGATGCGCAGGGGTGTGCTGTCGGCGCCGAGCTCAGTGTCGCGGAAGACGATCTTCTCTTGATGCTTCTCAATGTCGCTGATGTTGAGCTTGGGCAGGCAGCTGACGTCCTGCTGCTGGTTCTGGCGCTGCTGCAGGTCCTTTGCCTGCTGCACGATCTTCTCAACGTCTTGTTGAGTGAGCGCGCTCTTGATCTCGGCCAGCTTCTTCTCCTCCTGCGCTGTCTCGCGTGCCTGCATCTCCTCGTCAGGAGACATCTTGATCACGAGGCGATGAGGGTTGTTCAGCAACTGTTGCAGTCTGTTCTGGAAGAATGGGCCGGCTGCGATCTCTTTTCGCAGACGAGCCACCTGCTCATTGAGGAACAGACGACGGACGGGGTCGCCACCATGGATCCATGTTGACTGGAGACCGCCCGCCAGGCGCAGTCCGAGCTGAGCCGACACATCCTTCTGACCAAACTCATATTGATGCAGGATGGACTCGATCATCTTTGGCTCGAAGCCCTCCTTGATGGACTTCTCGATCGTCTCAAAGATTGTCTTCTCCACTTTAGCCATATCCTCCTGGCGCACTCCCGATGCGCCAACAGAGAATGAGCTCTCTCTAAAGTTGTCGTCGAATCCTGTGTTAGGTGTGTAGTCAGTGGCCAGACCAGAGACCAGCAATGCCTGATACATTGGGCTGTTTGAGCCCCTAATCAACAAGTTGGCCAAAACATGCATTGACAAGCTCTCGAATGGGTCGCCATTATCCTTGTGCAATATCGATATGCTGTACTTGTACTTTCTGTCATTCACCTCCACTGTAGTGTCGCATGATCAAGTGATTGATTGATTGGGATTGATTCCAGTATGGGAGAGGGAGGGGCGAGAGTGAGTACGATGACCGCAGTCACATGAGCACGGATACACCAACATACTTGCAGATGGGAGACACTTGACATCGATGGACTTGGGCTCGGACCAGCGAGGGACCTTGTTGACCTCGCTTGGGATGGACTTCATCTCGGTGAAGTGTGCGAGCGAGTTCTGTTGGATGTACTCGAGATGCTTCTCGAGAGGCATGTCGCCATAGGTGAAGAAGTATGCGTTGGACGGATGGTAGTATGTGGTGTGGAAGTCTTTGAGCTGCTCGTACGTGAGCGATGGGATGTCGACGGGCTCACCACCAGAGTTGTGTGCGTAAGTCGTCGAGGGATAGAGGTTCTGTTGGGCGACCTCGGAGAAGAAGGACGACGGGTCGGACAGCGCGCCCTTCATCTCGTTGAACACGATACCCTTGAACTTGAGCGCGGACGATGGCTGGTCCAGCACCTCAAACTCGAGACGATGGCCCTCCTGGCGGAAGTCCGACTCGCTGAGCAGCGGGAAGAACGTGGCGTCCAGGTAGACAGACAGCAAGTTGTAGTAGTCCTTGGGGTCTTGTGTGCCAAAGGGGTAGGACGTGTGATCGGGCGCCGTCCACGCGTTCATGTACGTGTTGAGTGATCGCTTCAGCATGTTGAAGAATGGGTCGCGCACGGGATATCGCTTCGAGCCACACAGTGTTGTATGCTCGAGAATGTGGGCCACGCCTGTTGAGTCGTGTGGCGTCGTCTTGAATGTCACAGAGAACACGTTGTTCTTGTCCTCGCAGTCGATGTGAAGGTGTTGTGCGCCTGTCTTCTCGTGCAGCAGACGATAAGTCCTGAACTGGCGCTCGGGAACATCCTCAATCTTGACCACCTTGTATCCATGCAATCTATCGCCCTCCACCAATTTACAACTCTGTCTATCCTTGCCTCTTGTAGGTGTCGACACAACATTATTGGAAACTGAACAATATGCTCTATTATTATTGCTAACAATGTTGGAGGAGACTATCTTGCTACTTCTTCGAAGGACATCAGCATGATAAAGATACTTTGTTCGACACAATGATTGCATCTTATATCACAATGATGTTTGTTATGTATATATATATATATGTTATAATTGAATGAATGAATGACAACAACTTTAAATGAAGCTCAACTGGGTTTCGTCTTTTTTGACACCTCTTGATTGTGTGTGAGCATGTTTGTGGTTCGTCAAATCATCACTCGACCTGAATCAAACTGCCAATCAAACAAAGACTAGTCTTCCTCAAACAATCAAACTAACTAGTTAGTTATAAATGTCATGTAATGATATTGAACAAACAAACAAACCAATATAATATTATCATATTATTAAATGATGGATCAGTTTGATTGATTGATTGAAAGACACTTCCGATATCTTTGCTACAACTTCCGAAGGTCAGTGTCCAAAGGGGTCCGGGTCAACAACCGGGTACCAAACAAACAACTAACTTACTTCCGAAGAATGACTGACTGACCGCCTCGGCCTTTCGGTTTAAGTTCCATTATTTTAGAGATAGAGACGAGTGATTGATATTTAACAACAATAATGTACACTTTGAATCAAGATACTATTTACTGGATACGATTATTAACGAGGAGTAACTGTTAGAGTTCAAGTTGAGAAGACTACCTACTGCAAGCAGTTTCAAAATTTAATGACAAAACTCTCAAGACCAATGTGCATGGTTTGTCTTCAACACTTTGCAGCCTTGTTTGCAAAGCTTAAGTGGAATGAATAAGCGAATGTACGAAAGTGATCGCAGAGTGCCATTTTTATGGATCTGGCTTGTGTTGTCGCCCAATAATTTATAAGGAAGAATCTGATGATGGGGGCAACCTAAACTTGTTTTCTGGATTGATGTATCCTGGGCCTCACTATGTGTGTGTATCAATCAAAACTTTTGTTTACGACTTATTGTTGTGCATTGAGGGCCTTGATTAGGCCTACCCCTTTTGTAGTGTGATGTGAGGGGGGTAATCACAACCTACCAAACAAACAATTAACCTTATTGGACTTGAGACATCAAGACACACATTAATACTACTACACTACTGTTCATACCTTCCCCCATCTACTGTCCACGACTAACTAACATTCATTCTTCCTACTCTTCACTATTTCAATCAATCCAATACATACAAATATATATTAATTTATATATATATATATATATATAACATAAACACACATACTCACTCACAAACAATGTCTATAACAATGGTCCGCGTGTTGTTCGTGCTGGTAGTGTTGTTGATGGGCTTGGTATTGCCAACATCTTCATATGCCTTCACTTTGGAAGAGGAGGTCGAGGTGTATTACATCCAAGCCCCATTGCTCGAGCATGACTTTAACAACCTATTCAGCTACCTCAAGGCCTTTCATTCAGGTCTATACTTTTACACAAGGTATGTTCCTATCCCATCACTCGCATGATGTTTGATCATCAATGTCACACTCACTCACACACTGGAACTATTCCAATCAATCACACACACACACACACTCACTCAATCAAACAAAACAGAGCCACCAAACAGAATTATACATTGGAGTATGTGGCAGTACCAAGTATATATGATGCAATATTCCCACTTCATATGAATGCAACGGCAAATACAATCACTTGGGATAGTTCCGGTGGCGTGTTGTATAGTGAGCAGTTCAACGCGTCATACTGGACGGGTGGCCAGCAGTACTTGATGACGATCACTGGCGAGACATTGCAGAACTACCTCTGCTGGGCAGAGTACTATAATCAGACCAACCCCTGGTACAACCTGTACGAGGTGCACAACAATCACACCAACTTCGAGTACCTCAACAGCAGCATCTGCGACGACTTTGTCTGGGTGTCGCTACAGGCCCTGTTCGACCTAGGTGGCATCCTGACCGAGGCCCCCGTCCTGGCACCAGCGCGCGACTTTGTCCGCCTATACGTGACGCAGCCGCCCACGCTTGTCAACACGTCGGACCCGGCAGCCATGGCCAAGATGATCTTTTTCTACGAGGCCATGCGCCCATTCCCCAACGAGACGATCCAGCAGTTCATCGCGCAGATGGAGCATACATTCTCTGGCACCTTCTACTATTACTACTCGGGCGTCTACTACAACCTGACGCTGGCGCCAACCAACGCCATACTCTTTAGCTACAAGTCGTCGCCGCTGCCGACCGGCCCACGCCGCCCCGACAACGTCCACTATCTGAGCACGTGCCAGCCGGTGCACCTCCAGAGCGTGAACAGGCTGCGCGAGGGCCTCATCATCTCGGCCCTAAGCATCGGTGGTCTGTTGGTGCTGTTTGCCATCTACATGATGGTGGGTGTCGTGTACAACGTCGCCATCAAGGGCAAGCCATTCAACAGCAAGGCGTTGCCCAATCACAAGTTCTGGTCGAGCTGCGGCAGCTGCTGTCGCAGCAACAAGATCCGTTACCAACCCGTGCTCATCACCGACTCTGAAGACGCGAATGGTTCCATCTCAAACATCTATGGCCAGATCAACTGTTAGTCTGTCTGTTCGCGCGATCTACAAACTCGCGTCACAACATTCTTCCTTGTAGATATCACTCATTCAATCATTTAATCATTCAATCATTCATCATTACAATGAATAAACGATCGCTAACCGAACTGAATGGCCATCGTTGGCATATCCATGTGAAGGTCAGTTTGTCTTTATATATATACATTATGTGTTGGCCATCACTTGATCCACCTGTTGTTGTAGTTGTTGTTGTTCAGGTTGAACTTCAACCTGCTGCTGCTGCTGATCAGTCGTCTGTTGCTTATCTGATTGATCAGTGTTCTGTACTGCAGCAGACATTCTATTGGTTCGATAGTATTGCCAATGATAGAACTGTTGTTGATGTATAAACTCTGTTGACTGAGCATGGTTGAGCTCCTGTCTGAAACGTTCCTGTTGCAACAGGTCCAAGAAGTATAGACTCTGAGGATAAACAATGAACTTGGCATACTCTGGTTGTTTCCAATATAGTAAATAACTTAGATAGTTTACAAACGCCTTGTCTTGGAAGTATCTATTCTGTGCCAAGTCTACATGTAGTCATGTCAAGTCAGAATGATTGATTCATTTGATTGAATGAATGAACGAGAGCATCAATCATACATACAGTTTAGATACCTTGGATTGGAGAGACATTGAATGAACTCCAACTCCATTGTAAATCTTTGATTGTTGGCTTCTTCAGACAACTGTTGTGTATCATCATTGTTGTTGTTGATGTTGTTGATATCTGATGCTGTTGGTGATGCAACATTATTCAATGATGTTGTATTATTATTTGTTATAGGAGGTGTCTGTGTAAGAGGTGTTGTTACACTATTCTGTATTGTATCTGTATCGTCATCATCCATCATTATCTATCTATATATCTAACTATTGTTACTGTTTGTTCAACAATGAATGACACTAAATTTTGTGTGAGGGTATGTCTGTGAGGGTATCTTTCAAGTTCAAGGGTGGGTGAAAGCTGGACAAACAAACAAGAGTAAGTTGGTCATTCATTAATTCATTATCTGTGGGTGATTGATGGATATATTTATTTGATGGAAAGATCGATACATGTACATATATACATGTACCTATATTAGGTTTATCCGATCATGATTGAATGGATTGTATTACTTCATACTAACTAACTAAATAACTAACTAATTAATAAATAATAGATGTCCAGAAAATACTTTATAATTGTCTTGATGATGACGACATTCATCATCATGATACTATGTATAAAGGTTAATGGAATGCATACTCTTGGTAATAATAATAACAAGCCACCTCTATTATGTTTATTCAACTCATGTTCAGAAGAAGGAGGTCCATGTGATACGTCATTGTATGTATATATATATTCGAACATACATAATGACATGTTCTAACATGACAATGAAAATAGGAGTGGAAACAGATGTTATCTACCTTTAAATTGTATCAATGGAACATGTACAAAGAAGAAGCATACAGAGGGTAGTGGATGTATTTCCAATGCAGACTGTGATGAATCAAAAGGAGAGTATTGTGTACTGGATGATCAAGGACAACGATGTCTGGTGGCTGAGTTTGCTACATATGGCGAGAGATGTCAACATAGTTATGAATGTCTTTTGGAGATGGAATGTGTAAAGGGTAAATGCTTTACACCTGCTGCTGGATGCATGACTGATGGACAATGCGACCGACAATCACTTTGTCTCAATGGCAAATGTGTGCCCTACTCCACCTTGGATGGCGACTGTTCAATCATGGACACAATGGACAACTGCAACAAAGACTACTGCGTCCCCTTGAACCAAAGCATGTTCACTCGTGTTGGCAAATGCAAGAACACCACCGAAGTTGGAGACCTCTGTACCTATGCCAAGGGTTGTGATGTATTCCGTGGTCAAGAGGTATGTTTGATTGATAGATTGAACGATAGATTGATTGAGTGAGGACTAACATGATGATGTAGTGCGATGTACAACTGGCAAATGGATTCATTGGACGATGTATTCTACAACCTTCGCCAAGTTATAGAGTATGCTTTACAAGGGATGATTGTGGAAGTTATGAGTTCTGTAGATGTGATCAATCATCATCAATTGGATATTGCGCGACAAAGTCATCGATACAAGGTCCATATTGTCAAAAGGCCATGAATCTATTGGCTAAATGTTCATCAAGAGTCAATTGCACTACTATATTCAATCTTCATCCTAGATCATGTATCGTCAAAGCGTGTCCCCAAGAGAGTCTTTGTGTCAAGACCTTCTGCACCAACCCAATACTATCGGCACAGAGTTGTTCCAAAGACGTGTGCAACATCTATCAAATTAACACCGAGCCCGACTACTCATACAACAGTATTAGTTCAATCACCAAGTCATCCCTATTCACATGGACACTACCAACTTTGATATCACTCTATCTCTCATTCAAAGGAACAATCAAGATTCCAGATTCGAAGTTCCATTCGGTTTTTCAATCACATTCGTGAAAGACATTTGACGAACACATACATTCAATCATTCATTCAATCAAATAATCAATCATACATATAACATAACATATATAACATAATGACATCAACATACTCATCGATCATACAGAGGATATCACCAAGTGAGACATATTATATACAGCAGGGAGTGGAGAATGGTGTGAGGGCAGATGGAAGGACTAGACTTGATTACAGACACTTTGAATTGGATGTTGGAGAGATCGCTCATGCATGTGGATCAGCTCGTATACTACTAGACAACACACACGTCATCGTTGGCATCAAGGCAGACATCGCATCACCCACCTCTGACGCGCCCAATCATGGAATGCTCAATGTGAACGTCGATTGGTAAGTGGACCTAAGTCTGTCACTCGCTCACTCGCTCATTCACTTACTTACTCATACTCGCGAACATATAGTTGTCCATCAGCATCACCAGAGTTTGAAGGCAAGGGAGCAGAGTATATTAATGTGGAGTTGGCGAAGCAGTTGGAGAGATTGTTGACGCAGGGCAATGCACTGGACTTGGCTAGTCTGTGTATAGTGCCAGGCAAGTACTGTTGGAACCTGTATATAGATGCCATTGTATTGGACAGTGGCGGAAACCTATTTGATGCTCTATCAATTGCAACACGTGCCGCTCTATACAATACAAGACTGCCGCAGATCAAGATCGTTCAAGGCGAGCATGAACAAGTAGAGTTTGAAGTCTCAGAAGACCCAGAGAGTTACTCCTCAGTCTCAATTGACAACGTACCAATCTGTGTCACTCTAACAAAGGTATGATTGTTTGTTTGTTTGATTGATTGATTGATGCGCGCGACACAGTTACACATCACTAACGCGTCTGTCTGTCCATGTGACCTCACTCAATCATCCAAGATTGGAACACAGTTCGTATTGGACAGTACTTTGGAGGAAGAGTTATGTATGGATGCAAGGCTGACGATTGGAGTTAATAGAAGGTCCAATATATGTAGTATTCAAAAGGGTGGAGTCAGTGGGTTGGACTCTAGCACGATCAATCAGATGATAACAGTGGCCAAACAAGCGGGTCTACAGATACTAAAGTCAATGGACGCCATCTTAATTCAACAACAACAGCAACATCAGGTCCTGACCAATAAAGGAAAGATACAGCAGTAGTATGTATGTATGGATCAAGGGGGTGAGGTCTCATCAACTTCCCAACAACCCATCAACCCATTCCAAGCAACATCATCAGCACCACTCGAGTGTCTTGATTGGACACGAGGCTTCTTGAGTTGGGCCAAGCCTCTCTAACTTCAAACCCTTTTGTGACTTTACACGAACCATCATAAGTTTAAAGGGAGACATCACCTCACCTTAACTTTGGTTATTATGTGTATGTTTTGTTAAGATGGATGGGTAGATACTCTGTTCGGTGCGAGTGGGGGGTATGTGATCAATCGCTAAAATTGGCAAAGTATCTATCGGGTGGTGGGGCTTCGTTGGACTTTCGGGGGCCATCCCTGATTTTATTATTGATAAAATATCTTTCGATGGATTCAGATCTGTCTGGTCTGGTACAGACTTGAAAAGTCTCGTCACACATACTTTACTCTCATAAAACAAGGTGGCAACCATCATAGTACAACCTACTCCTTCCATCATATTAGAGATCATCTTCAATCATTATCTATTTTACTTCATACAACTACTACCACTACTTACAACAACTAATACTTGAACCTCTTCAAGTTGAAGGAACAACGATGAATATACCAATCATTATCATATGTTTATTGTTAGCACTCACATGTCCAATCACCAAGGGAGCTCAATCATTGCATCCCGATGAATGTAAGCTTCACTCACACTCTCACACAATCTAATACTTATTGATCAAACTATTAAATCAAACTAGATAAGTCTGTACAATGGATAATGAACCAATATCAACAGACTATGTCATTGGTCAATCCATCATGTGATGAGATCAACATATCCACAAACAATGAGACTGACCTAATATGTACCAATGACACTGTACAAAGAATTATTACATTGTAAGTATAATTATTTATGTTAATATATTATTATTAACTTACCCTTTTATAATAGTGATCTATTTATTCGTTTATCTACCACTACTACTCCACCAGCTGTGGTGGAGAAACTTGAGTTTCCAAATCTAACTACATTTAGATTGAATACCATGCCTGGAATCAAATCACTGATGCCAAGTGCCAACCTACTCCAAATGTTAGACAATCCAATCAATGTTAATATCCAAGAGATACAGTATGTGTTTGAATCATTAACCATTGTATGCCAAACACACTACTAACTTATCAATTATCATTCAGGATTACCAACACTGATGCCTCATGGCCCGACAATTTCCCAGTCAACTTCAAATTGAAGACATTGTAAATATTAATACTTTATCAATCCCTTTGACCAATCAATCACTAACATAACTTCTTTTAGATACTTTGACAAAGTAACATTATCTGGAAACATTGGACAACTTGCATTTAACAATGCTGTATCATTCAGGTTGACTGAAGTCAACTATACCTCATCATTCACTCAACATATATTTATGGATCCATCACTAACTTATCCATCATTAGTTGAACTGTAAGTAATTCATGTCAATACTTAAAGAATGATTGACTAACATTATAATGAACCTTTAGTATTTTGGAGTATCCACGTTCACCAATGACCTACACCTCATTCAATCTTAATAATGTTCATTTCCCTTTGCTTAGTACATTGTAAGTACTTACACCACTCGACTTACATTGGAGAAATAACATCTGACTTTTTAATTCATTCGTTCAAACGCGACAGTGACCTGACCAACTATGAGAATGTGACAATAACTCTTGGTGTAAAGAATATCACCATTTTGTAAGTTATAACATTCTCCTTATAGATGATTGATTGATTGACCAACTACTAACATTTTGTTTAATATTCCTATATAGTTCTGTGAGGACTATGTCACTGGACCCTTCAAAGACCAAAGGAAATCCATTATCCTTGGTCCAACTTGTTGGAGACCTTCCAAACTTCTTACAACTGTAAGTATCATTGTTATCATATAATACTCCCCATATTATACTAATCTCAAATCAATCAAATAGGACACTTAACGGAGCCAACATCAATCCAACCAACTTGACCAACTATCCAACCTTGTACAATATTAGACATTTGAATTATACCATCCCACTTACCGACATCAAACAAGTAGAAACATTGTAAGTTTACTTTTCTTCCCTAACAGACTGATTCATTAACTAACTCTTTCACTCATTCACTCACTTACTCGATTATTCAAACAAACTTAGGACAATCCAAAATGGCAACATGAAGACTGCTCCACCCCCAAGTTGGTTGATGCCTAGAAGTAGTACTACTTCGGTATATCTAATGGGTAATGAGATTGAGGGAGAGTTACCTGATTATCCAGTGGCACCACATACCTTCAATGTTGGTCAGAATCCTGGTGTTGTTGGAACTATCCCAGATTCACACTGCAATATCCAATGGATGGATTACACCAATACATCAATCACCAAGGTACCCGACTGTTTCTACTGCTACTGGACATTCGTTGGAGTAAAGCTTACCAATACACCTATCAAAGGTGTGCCAGCCAACTTTTCATGTCGTATGTACCAAAAATTACTCCTTGCCAACTTTGATCTATCACTCGCTCACTCACTCATTCAATGAATCGATTAGCGGTCGTATTGGATAAGACACACTTTATTATCACTGATCCAGTGTACAATAGGTTCACGATCACTGGAAAGAACTTGGGATTCCATCAACTGTTTATGAATATATCAAGCCTTCTTGTGCCTGATATAATCCTTCCAAGTACCATAATAGGGTATGCATATGGTGTTGCCGCAAACAGTACATTATATCTAACATCATTCTCCATCAATCAAGTTTGACCCCTCCAGAACCATATGGCAATGCAACAATCTACTTCTCACAATACAACAAGAATCCTATTACAATATTCTGGGCAAGAGATCGTAAGTTGTGGCAACTCCTACCCTCATGGAGTACTCACTAACGATCATTCATTCATAAATAGTTACTGTTGTGGATAATATCGAGTCAACTTTATTCAATGGTACACTCTCTGTAAATATCACTGGTACCTTCCAATCAGAGTACAACTACACTGTGTTGGTAACACAACAGTTGTGCACTATATTCCAACAAACCAATCAAACACTACGTTGTACAGTACCATCATTCACCATCAATCCCAATGTACCCATGGTATACAACGTCTCATCTCCGTATCAATCGATTTTCAAACCATTATATATCCAGAGTATGTATACATTCCCTCACTTACTCATTCATTCAATCAATTCGAACATAGCTAACACCTCCACTCATTATAGACTCACCTGTTGTTATTGATACATCTGATCTAACGACTGATGGTGGCAAACTCACGTTGACCGGATTGTTTGGTGAGAAWTATAACATCAGTGTCTGTATTTGTAAATGGAAAGAACTGTTCTGTTGTGACATTTGGTCAGACACAAGTTGTAGTACAAGTTGATGGATCAAATGGTGCACTCTCAGTTGGTTATGTCAACCTCTCAGTCATTGTCGACAAAGTAGAATACCACTCTTCCAATCAGTTATTCATTGGTATGTACCCTACACCAACTCGATCCATTCATTCAATCTTACTTACTCAAACAATCAATCTATCAATGTTAGACCCTATTGTGTTAAAGGAGGACTGTGGAGACAAGGCCAACAAGTGTAATGGCAAAGGTGATTGTAATGGAAGGGGAGTGTGTGATTGCAGTGTTGGCTTTGGCGGCCATTATTGTGAGTTTACACTTAGTCCAGATGTACAGATACTTCCATCAGACACCTCATCAGCCATCCAGACAACAAAGTCAAAGTTGAATTTCAATCTTGTCGAGATACAAGAGTTGGACCTTAATCGTCGTGTAGTTCGTATGCTTCCAACTTCATCATGGACATTTAATATGTCTACAAGTGGACAATCATTGACAACATATACATACGTGTTGGATCAAGTGCCAAACCAGCCATTCCTCGAGGTATCTGTGATATTCCAATTCTCGAGTCAATCAAGATCATTGTCTTTTGGTGGCATGGATGTCAACTTGTTACCAAACGCACTCAAAGTGACTGTGTCGATCAATCACTGGCAGTTCTTGAGCAACATCAATTCATTGAGACCTGTCTTTGCCAACACAATTACCAACTTGACCGATCGTCATGACAGTCCATGTCATGCCAACACAGACTCTACAACCACCATCTCTGACAACCTGACCAAGAGTCTGTCCTACATCCAAGTCACATTCGAGGAGACTGTCTACTATGGTCGATTCTTGCCTGTCGCCGTGGCAAATGGTCGACCTACAAGTATCATCAACGAAGTCATCAACACTACTGTTGTCTCCAACAACAACAATGTGACATATATTGGTATCAACTTGCCACAATGTCGCCAGTCCAGACTTCTCAGTGCTGGTTGACAATAAGAAGGCGGACGAACGATGTGAGGAGAAGAGTAACAAATGGTTGATCATAGCCATTGTGGTACCAATTGGTGTAGTGACCATTGCAGTGGCGATCGGTCTAACCATCTACATCAAGCAGAAGATGTACTACCACCATGAGAACTCCCGTATCAACTCTAGATTGAAGAATATGAGTACAAATGGTGATGCCTAAGTTACACTAAATCACCCACTCGCGCACACATCCGCAACCAATCATAATTGTATTAAAGATCCGATATGTATCATAAGCTAGTTCATTTCTCCTTTAATATGTGTACGGACTCGACTACTCGAGGTGTGATGACTGAGCTTGTGTTCTCGAAAATGTACAATCCAATGCCATTATCTATCCTGCGATGTAACATTCTCTTGGACTCCATCAGGTTGGTCTTTGAATATAGATGGAAACAGTAGCACTCTGTAACATTGGGTATGTTGGCTGCCAGTTTCCTAATGGCCACAATCGCCAGTTTAGCTTCGAGTGGGTTGGCCGTCGTGCTAACAACATGTACCTGTCTCAATTTGTTTGTGATTGGCGCTACGAAGCCCATTGTATGTTTGCCAACTAGATGTACTGATTCCAGTGACTCATACTGGTCGAGGGATTCAAACTGTGCCACTTGATCAAAGTGATGTAGGGTGAGTGACTTGAGTGATCTTGGTATGACGCCAAAGGACACACGTTGTTTGAATGCCTCTGAGAAGACCAGCGCGGTCAGTGAGTCGGGCAGAGCGAATCTCTTGATCTCATTGTTGAACTTGGGACCCAATACCAGCTTTTGAAGAGATGTTGGAATCATTCCAGGCTTGATCATACGCTCATAGAAGAATCCAAGGTAGAGCTCAGTGATTGATGATGGCAGCATACCCGGTACAATGTCTTGTTTGAAGAATGCTCCGAAAGTGAGCTTGGTTAGGCCCTCGCATAGGAGGCCCGGGGGCAGGGCCTGGTTGAACTGATCAATGAATGCCACGCTCTTGATAGTCGATGGCAACTGTTTGATGGATAGTCTTGTAATGCCTCCCACCTCAAGTGTCACGACTGATTGTGGCAATGAGTCCATTTGTGTGATAGTTGGGTGTCCATTAAAGGTCACCGCGGTCAGGGATTGAGGGAGCATCCCTGGATTGATCGACTGACTGAATCCACTTCCAAAAGTAAGCCTGGTTATCGATGAAGGAAGGACACCATAATCGATCACCTGATTAAACCTTTGTCCAAAGTGGAGCTCCTTTAGAGACGCTGGTAACCATCCTGTTGGCAGAGCACTGTTGAACTGTGGGGCGAACCATAACTCTGTGAGTGAGGATGGTAGGGACGTGTAGGGATTCACAGGCTCGTGCCAGTACTGCAATGATCTGAGCGACTCGGGCAGTGATCCAGGCTTGATAATACATTCTGTGTTGGGGACGAAGCTCAGTTTGGTCAATGAGCTTGGTATAACCCCTTGCTCAATGGACCGTTTGAAGCCAGGTCCTAATATGAGCGTGGTGATGGATTGAGGGAGATGGAATGCTTCCAACGGCTTGTTAAAGTCGCGTCCAAATTGAAGACTGGTGAGATGCTCAGGCAGTAATCCAATGTAGTTGATGGGCTTGTTATAATCTGGTCCAAATGACAAATCAGTGATTGAGTCTGGGATTGTTCCGACTACCAACTCTGTATTTGTAACATGTTGGTAATACAACTTTACTGAGCTGTTCTTCATCACTGTATCACGCTTCATTCCTATGAAGTGTTTGGATAGTGCATCTTTGGCTGCCCTGCACGTTAAACCCAAGGACACTGCATCCAAATGATGTTGTGAGCCGCACTCCACCAGTACTTTGATCAGTTCAACAAAGGTGATGACTAAGTGTGTATTCATATGATTGATTATTTGATTGTTTGATCGTGATTGATTGAATAATCGATCTGGAGTGAGCGTGGCACTTTGGAAGATCTTGGCGTCGTTTCAGTTTTGAAGACTGCCTTCAACATTTAAATAAATATTAAATTACAATTATCTTTATTCCAATGGATTTGGATGCCTATCTGATTGATTGATTGAATGATAGAATGAATGATTGATTAGACGGGTGTTTGGAAGATGAACTCGTCCGAGAAATCATCCAGGTCATCGTCGTGATTGACCTCATTCTGTTCAGTGAAGGGCTCTTCTGTGTAGTCCTTGTCCTCTTCAATGTCCTTGGAATCCTCGCCCTCGACTTGCTTGCACAGCGAGTCCATCAACTCGCCACATGCCTTGAGTATCGACTCGTTGATGTGTGTGGACGGTCGACTGAATCCTGAGCCACACTCTGGCATGCCCTGGAAGCCCAGCTTCTTGAGATGTGTCAACGACAGTTTGTTGTTGGTGGTGGGCGACTCCATCTGATAGGAGAACATGTGCACCATGATGGCTTCGCACGCCTGTATCATCTTTTCGATCTGCGACGACGAGATCACCGTCGATATCTTGGGTATCAATGTCTTGTACACCACTGGGAATGATTGTGGCATGAACTGGATACCCTCCTTGAGCGCCTCGTATATGAACAGTTGCTCATGCTCGCGATCACTGTGTGATAGGATGGTGACGAGCAGCGTGAAGAAGAGGGCGGCGTGGTCCGTGTCGGGGATCATGTGCTCATTGAGCAACAACTGAGTGGACGATGTGCGGCTTGACTCGCCAGCGATGGCCGTGATCTGATCGATGTTGGAAACCTCTCCCTCGGTAGTGAGCAGTGCGGCGAGATAAGGTAGGATGGCAGCGCCTGAGTTGCTCTTCTTTGTAGAGATGTTCAAAAAGGTGCTGAGTAGACGCGATGTCGCTGTCTTGGTCGAGGCGAACTTCAATCCCTTTAGGAGGTGCGATGTGATGGCAAAGGCAAAGTTGCTCTCGAAGCTGATACCAGTGACGTTGTCCAGCTTGGTGAGGATGGCGGCGTGGTGCTCGCGCGACGCCATGATGGTCTTGCTGACCGACTCCTGGAAGAGGTCGCGACGATCCATTGTCTTGAGCATCGTCTCGAGTAGCGCGATGGCTGATGGGAAGATGCGGCTGTCGTATAGCTGGACAAAGGTGGAGGCCACCCAGAACAGCGAGGGGATGAAGCGACTAGTCGGGGGCAGGTACTCAAACAGTCGTGTGAGACATTGCAGAGCTCCGATGATGATGTCCGAGTTGTCTTGTAGTGCGCGTGGCGAAACAACAGCATTGCGTAGCACACAGATGATGTCGTAGACGAGAACGTCGCGCACAGGTTGTGTGGATGAGCGCGCAATGATTCCCAATGTGATGAGCGAACGGCTTTGGATGGGCGGGTTGGGCCGCAACGCCGTGATGGTTGTGAGCGACACCCAACGTGCGTGCCACACCTTGGCCGCCTCAAAGTTGTCGCGGAACACATTGAGTATCGCAAAGATCGCATTGACCACTGGGTCGACGTTTGTGATCGATATCTTCTCCAAGTCCTTGGTGGAGTTGTCGTTGAGCGGCGAGTCGGCAGCCGAGATGTTGCTGTTGCTGATGCCAAAGAGCAGGCGGAACGAAGGCTGGCCAAACTCGGACAACAGGAAGGGGATGGTCGTGAGCTTGCTGTCGTGCGACACGAGGAATGTGTAGAGCGAGTGGATGGTGTTGATGAGCAGCGCGTGGATCGTGATGCGCACCTGCATGCTGCCCACGCAGAACAGCGAACAGATGATGTGCAGCAGGTCGGCAAGGTAGAGGTGCGAGCAGATCGAGTTGTCGAACGATAGGTACAGCAGCAGGCGAATGTAGACAATGAGTTTGGGCCACAGACGGTGATCAGCGAGGTCCAACACCGGCTCCTGCGCGGTCTTGTCGAGGATGCGAGTGACGCGCGCGATAAGCTTGCCCGATACCAGTTGCGCAGACACTGAGCCCATGGACGAGACCATCTCGCAGATGGCCTCGCAGTGAGGCTGACCAAAGCCGGCATCCTGGCACTTGCGCACCAGACACTTGAGCGCCAGTATCACAAGGCCTTCCTTCTGGCGTCCGATTGTCGTCCAGATCTTGGCCAAGATGACGGACTTCATTGAGGCTTCCTTGATGCTGAGGTCGATTAGTTGATTAATCACATTGATCGTCTTCTTGTAGCGCTCGAGGTGGTCGGGTCCAGGTCGCTGGCAGAACAGCGTGAGGTTGGGTATCCATGGCTCGATGTAGTCCAGCACCAGATGCTTGGCGATCGCGGATGCGCGGGATATACCATGAAGCGACTCTTGAAGGAACTCGAGTGTGAGTGGTGTCTGGGTCTTGGATAGTTTGTCAGAGATGCGGATGATGAACTGGCTGATGTTCTTGGGGATGCATAGGCCGCTCGTCTCAAGGAGCTGCATGTTGATCGAGAAGTTGGAGTTGCGACACAACGCCGACAGCATGTTGTAGGCGGCGACACGCAACGCGTTCCTGGTCGAGCCGAGATTGAGCAAGGCGACATTGAGCAGCGTGCCTGGGATGTCTTGTGGGCGGAACACGCGGCTGGACACCTTGGTCTCGGGCTTGGACAGCTTCCAACGCGCGATACACTGCACGATCGCCTGGATCACCTGCTTTCGCTGTGCACTGCGCAGTGCCATAGACTTGGGTCCGTTGTTCTCGTACTTGATGAAGAACTCCTGGTCGTTGTCGTTGATGTCCACCAGGTCAGTCTCAAGAATGGTCGAGATGTGATAGATGTCGACGAGAGGTGTGGGTCGGCCCAGGATTGGGTACTGCTTGATCGAGATGAGCTGGATGGTGTCAGAGGTAGTGCGCAGTGTAAGACTCTTCTCGTGGTACTGGCCCGAGAGTTTGACGACTGGTGAGAAGGTGGCCTTGACATCTGTCTCCATGGCCAGCGAGTTGGGTGGCAGTCCATTGTCGGCCTCGACAACATAGTCAAACAGCTTGACGGGGTTGGTCAGGAAGATGATCTTCTTGGCGGCACGTCCCACTAGCTTGCCGACACGCTTCATGAACTTCTTGAGTATGTGGTTGGGACTGATAATGTAGATGGTCTTGAGGTTCTCGTTGAGTTGTTGGGGGAAGTGGCGCATCCAAGTCGTGCACCACGAGATCGGTATGATGTGGTCGTTAGTGACAGACGTGCAGTCGATCACCATTGAGAAAGGCGCGCGTATACTGTCCTTTAGCGTCTTGAGCATAAGGAACAGCAGCTGCTCCATGTCGAACGAGGCTTCGTAACGTCGTGCGATGTAATAGAACACTGGAAGGCGATCCTTTGTAACGCCCTGCTTGTAGAATATCTTCTTCTGTTTGAGATGCTCGATGTTGGTGGCGTCGTGACGACGCATGAAGTCTTCATAATGGTTACCACCCTTTGCCGATGACGAAGGGATGTTTGATCGCGAGCTGACTGTGGTCTTCTTGCGCGACTCGATCGTGGCGGGAGGTCCCAGACGCTGCAGCACCTGCGTGAGATGGTCGGCAACGGCCTTTTGATTGAAGTGTGACACGAGGTAGTTTGTGATCTTCTCGCTGCCGTTGGCCATGTGCCTGTGCATCACGATGATGTCCTCCTCCTTGGACTCCCAGGTCCACGAGTCGTTGACACCGCCTCCAGCCTTGGCTGCGTTGGCGGGAAGGTCAGGCGAGATGACTGCGAATGATTCGAGCAGCTCCTCCATTACCTTCATGTGCTCAGCAACGAACGCATTCAAGCTGGACATGAAGGACTCACGGACACCCAGCTGGCCGTTGGCCATGTTCTGCAGCAGCTTGACACAGAGTGTGAGCGAGCGACGAGTGTCTTGGGTGAGGGCACCAGTGGAGACGATGCCATAAAAGTCCGGGTTGAGGATGGCCGGGCAGATGAATCGCAGGAACATGATACCTCCAATGGCACCAATGGCCATCTTCTCGTTGCCAGGGAATGTTTCTGAGACGACCTTGGCAATGTGTGCCGAGATCTCACGCAGCGCAAGAGGTAGCTGGACGAGCGACTCTTGGATCGCCTTGAGGAACTGCTTGGTCAGGTTGATAAGACGCGTTGTGTTGACGGCGGCATCGTCGGTGGGTGACAGACGAGTCGGGTCAATCTCCATCGACTCCTTCTGATTGATCAGGTTGTTGATGACTGGATAGAGCGCCAGCTTGAGGTATGGACGGCCAATGTGCTTGGTGAACGCACCCAGCATCTTTGTGGCCATACTGTTACGTCTGAGCAAACTGTTGACGTTCTCCGTGCTGACCACCTCCTGCTGGATCACCTTCTTTAGAACGACGAGCGTGCGGTCATGGTGCTCGAGGAAGTTGACCAGGATGGGCGCCAGCTCGTCGGCCTCTGTGATGGGGATCGCTTCGATGAAAGAGAGGATCGCGTAGAACTCTGGCTCGAGCAACAGATCGATGAACTTCTCGTACTTCTCCTCGGGCTCGTCTGTCACTGCATCGAATCCTGTGCCTTGATTCAAGATGTTGGCAATCACTCTTAGGAATGCTGCACGTGTCTCATGGTCCTCATGATATCCCATCATCACAAAGTATTCATAATGAATGTTTGCGCTCAACATATTACTTAAACTCTTGATTGCTCCATCTGCAAGTGCAGTCGATCCTTCGGCAGACTATGATTGATTGAATGAATGAGAGAGCGAGTGAGTGAGTGATGAAGATACATCGCACGGACTGGTCCAGTCCCAACTTACATCTTGCTTGCACCTGGTTAGAAGGGTTGTAAAGAATGTGAAGTACTTCTTGAACATGTTAACACCAGCGTCGGTGGTTGGCAATTCGAGGCCACGCAACAGCGAGGCAATGGTAGTGATACAGGCAATGTCCACCTCTTTGGTCAATTTCTTGGTCATCTCACTCTTGTTCTGTTCGCTAACGGCATCGATACGTGAGAGATCTGTTGAGCTGGTGAGCGACGGGTTCATGGCAAAGTCCGACGTCCACTCCACAATGTTCTCCAGCAGCGTGTTCCTAAACTCCATCTCCTTGGAGAAGGAGATATAGTGTCGCTTGACCATGACCATGTCGAGGAGGCCACAAAAGTTCTTCTTGATACGCATGCTGGCGCTGGCCACCATGTGATTGATGTACTTGATGATCAACAGCATCAGACTCTCAAAGCTTGTGATGATTGACAGGTCCTCTGCCTCCTGCGACGTGTCCAGGATGTGCTTTACAATCGAGATGGTCTGCTCGACAAACTGTGTGCATCGATCGCTGTTCTCCAGCAGCTGGCCAGCATCACCAAAGTATGATTGCAGCTCGTCTTGGAGCACACGGAACAGCCACGCGTATGATGCGGGCGACAGGCCCGTGCCGACCAGCAGCACTGAGCTCTCGCGCATGAACGCCGACTCGTGGACAATCAGCTCGATGATCTCGTCCAGGAAGCTGGCAATCACCTTGGCCGTGCGCTCGTGCTGTGTCTTCTTCTGGCGGATCTTGCTGCTGTCCTGTACCTTGACCGTAGTCTCCTTGTTCAGTGTGATACCCGACATGGAGCAGAGGAATCCGAGTGAGTTGTGCCACTCCTGCTTGATCTCCATGACCGACTTGTCGGCCGGCTTGAATATGACGCTGGTCTGCTTCTTGGCGCGCTCCATGTCCTCGTTGGCGATCAGCATCGGTGTGAGCGCCGTCCAGCGTTGGTAGACCTCCTCCCACGCCGCGTAGTTACCCGTGGTCTGCGCCTCGATCCTGCGCAGCAGTGAGCGGATCACCTTTTGCTGGTGCTGGCGACCAGTCTGTAGGATACCAGCTGTCGACAGCTTCTTGTAGATTGAGTAGTTGGTGACGATGCTGTTGGCGTCGTCTGATGTGTCGCCTAGAATCTCAATCTCCTCGCAGAGCAGTCCAAAGCACGTGGCGCACTTTGAGCAAATATCTGGCTCGGGTGAGCACAGGTGTATCAGCAGCGCGACTTCCAACTTCGTGCTGCCTTGTAGACGGACGTCGCGCACCGACATCTCTGGTCGCAGTGTGTCCTTTGATTTGTCGAGGAAGGCGTTCCTGCGAATGAGTATCTCCTCTAGCAGTGTGATCAACTTTTGGATCTGTCCTGCCTTGATCTCCTTCTGCTCAATCAGAGCGTTGGCCAGCGACACGTTCACCGCTGAGCTTATCTCCCAGAAGCCATTGATCATTCGTCGCTCGTACCAACAATCGATGTAAGTGGCGTTGTGGAACTTTAGCAGCGTCTCGGCTGCCACGTCTGAGATGTCGGCTAGCTGGAACTGCGACGAGCAGAAGCACAGACCAGTGATGATGTTGCGGATGTCCTCCAGGTTCTGCGCCATTGGCTTGGATGTGTAGAGCACGAGGTTGGGGTCGGCCAGGAACAGCTGGATCAGCAGGTACATGACCTGTGTGTCAAAGGCCACCTTCTCAAACTGCAACTTGGACTTCTTGTCTGTGGCGTTCTTGAGGAATGAGTACGAACGGATTGAGAGCAAGTACTCGTTGAACAGCGACTTGAGCTGCGTAGAGACCAGTGCGTAGGCGTCTGTGATGGATGGGCTCCACGGCAGCGAGTTGGAGCTGTCTTCCTGGGCGATGCGCAGCAGCGACTTGACCAGCACCATCTTGAAGTGCGCCGGCAGGTCGGGGATGTTGTCTGGGATGAGGATGGAGATCTTGCGCGGCGAGATCTTGAACGACGACACCAGACAATCAGTCATGAGGTCAATGTCGTTTGGTCCGTCGGGCACGCGCGCTGGGTTGAACAGACGCTCCTTCAGCTCGGTCTCGATGCCAGGCACGATGTAGCGCAGCGCCGACATCTCGGACTTGGACACGAAGGTCGATGCCTTGCAGATGTCCACATAGCAGACGGCCGCAACGTCGGCCAGCTTTGGCACCTTGAGTGCCTTCTTGAGTGCGTCCAGGAAGCGCTCCTTGGCCGCTGTGTCGCTGTTCTTCTCGTTCTTGTGGATGGCCAGCATGATGTCTGGACACAGGATCAGCAGCATCGTCTGCAGCGGCCAGAAGCTATTCTTGTGCGCCGTCTTCTTGGCCCAGCTGTCCAGTACATCAAACAGCACGTCGGGCTGGCCGGGCAGACGCTCGCACATCTTGCACAGCGTCACAAACTCCATTGGATAGTTGTCGATCCAGTTCCAGACGGCCTTACGCAACACCTGGCTCAGCACAAACTGGTGGCGCTCCTTCTTGAAGTGGTTGGCCGACTTGGTGATCTTGTCCAGCAGCTCGGACAGACGCTTTGAGTTGAGGTTCAAGTGCTCGATCAGGAAGAACTGATTGGTGACCTGCTCGTCCACTTCGCCCTTGCTCGTGACGATCGTGATCAATATCTCGGTCAACTTGGCGCTGACCGTCTCGTAGTTGGTGGCTGACAGCTGGAAGATCACCTTGCCCGAGCTGACCTGCAGTTCAGACTCGCTATTATTGATCGCGCGCATCAAACATGTTACTGCCTGGAACAATATCAGCTTGGCCAAGTTCTCCTCCAAAGGCGGAGGTAATATTTGTTCCTCTTTCTCCTTCAATCTTATTGCTTCCTTCTCATCAAGTCTCTGTACATTCCTAAATTGTGATTTCTAAATATGTTTGATGAAGTGGCGCGAATATCAAGTTAGTTTCCATGTTTCCGTCGTGTGTTCCCGTGTTTCCGACGCGCCACACTCATGTAGCCACGCCCACCCTAGTCGCCAACACTTACAATATGATACCATTGATGTGCCATACACTTGGCCAATAGATTAAGTATATATCCTATTGCCCATGAGTTGTGCTCAATGGTCTCATCACGATCCTTGCGACTGATCAACTTCTCCAAAGCCTCGGACAATCCAGCGGCGATGATATTGAGCTTTGTAGCACTTAATCTTATCAACGTCTCTTCATTATATCTTCTAATATGCTCCTGTTGTATCTGATCCTGTGTCTGATATGCATTTGGTGACAGATTCTTCTGTAACCTTATCTGTATATTAATTCTTGCAATCAAGTCTGTTATCAACTTGTCATCATTATCCATTATTCTCTATCTCCTCTATCTCTATCTCTATTCTATATATATACTATGTACTTTGGATGATTGATTGAATGAATGAGTGAGTGAGTGAGTGAGTTAAGGTGTCATGCTTGACAAGTATCGCGATGTGTCCATCAATCAAACATACATTGGTTGGACGATTGAATGATTGAATGAATGTGTCTACCTCTACTTCTACTACTACTACAGCTAATAAATACGTTCTTCTTCTTTATAAATAATATACTGATACTAATGTTTACTTATGCCTCAATGATCATTGCAGCAACTTTGCAACTCCACTCGTTGATGATCGCACTGTCTTTACACAGTCTAGTCCACTCTCCTGCAAGTACAATACTAATACTATATCAGCAGCAATGAGATAAAGATATATATATATTTAGAGAGAGAGATATATAATATCGTGTTGGACAACAAAGAATAAGACTAATTATAATGTGTGGTTTCTATTATTATGTGTTTGAATGATCACACACACAAACAGAGAGGCGGTGTTGGTTGATTTGATTTAGTGTCTGCTGTGTGTAGATGGTATTAATGATTGTTTTGTTGAGATCTGTTTTTTTGACAAGGTGTGTGGGTGTGAGTGTGATCTTGATCCATCTAAATGGGTACCAAAATCAAACAAACTTGGTGAAGTGTGGGGGGAGTGTCGGTGGCAAAGGGTCCATCCTTCTGACTTTGACCCAAAAAGGGTCTCTACACCTTCAACAAACATGAATCATTTGTTTTTATTCGATTACATGAATCCAAATATTTACTATCGTTAAGTTAATCAATCAATCAAACAATCAAACAAAGATCCTGGAGCCCAGTAACATCTATCTATTTGTTGAGCTTACGACCTCCACAAAGGTAAGCCATGGCTTATGTATGCTTGAAAGCCCGCATTGGACAAGCATGGGTCCAGCCATTGACTAGAGTTACATGTACATATATCTGATCGTGGTCTGATTCATAATCTCATTCAATCATTCATTCATTCATTCAGATAGATACTTTAGTATAGTCAGTCAGGCCGGGTTAGGTCATGGTTATCTCACACTTTCGGAACAATGTACTTGAACATGCACCATCACAACATGAGAGTGATGTTACATTCGATCAATTATTAATGTTGGAGGAGAATGGACAAGATCAAGGATATGAACATGTCAACTCAATGATGTTATCAACTTATGTCTGTGATTGGACTTGGTTGGCAACAAAGTTGACCAACATCAACAACTCAACAACATCGATACAGGTATCAATCAATTATGCACGTGATCGTGAGAATGCTGGCGTATCTGAACAGCCTATTGGTGAACCATTCCTACATGGTCATAATGTTGTTCAGTTGCCACGACCCCATGTTGATCCTTTGAGTATCACAGTGATACATCCATATATCCAGCAGGGAGGCGGTATACTCCATGCCAAGGTCATGATCATCGAGTTTGTCAATGTACTTCGCGTCATAGTCTCATCGGCCAACCTCACTCAATCAGATTGGGAACTTCTTGGACAGACCATATTCACAGTTGATGCGCCAAGAATAAGTGGAGCCATTGCCACAGACCCAGTCTCAGCGCCAGAGGGATCATTCCAAGATGAGCTCATTGAACTACTCACCAGTCTAGGGTTCAGTGCACCAATATCGTCCATGTCCATGTCCATGGCAGAGTATATCAATCAGTTTGACTTTAGTGAGTGTCATCAACAGGACATCCATCTTGTGATGTCCATACCAGGTGTGCATCAATCATCACATCCACTTGGACATCTAAAGTTGCGTCAACTTTTGACAAAACATCATTCACAACATGGTCACAATCAAGGCCACCATAATGTATATTACCAAAGTAGTGCGGTCTCAGCTTCAAGACAATGGTTAACACAATTCACTCAATCACTTGGTCTTCAAGATGACAGATCACTTCAAATATTATTCCCATCACTTAATCATGTTATACAATTAGTTAATATTGATCCAAAGTTGGCAAAAGAGTGCGTGACTATTAGATACGCGGATAGACATGGTCAGGGTACTATACCAATACATAGTATGTTGAGACATGTACCATGTATACCACCACTCCATTCAAAGGTCATCATTGGTGATGGTTGGATCTACCATGGCAGTCACAATATGACCGATGCATCATGGGGTCTACAACAATCAATATCCAATGGCTCATCTTCATCGATAAAGATTGCAAACTTTGAAGTTGGCGTATGGTACCCCCTGCTGGACACTGTCCAGTGTCCTCCGGCAACACGCTTCCAAGTTCACTTGGCACAACCCTACCTCACAGAGAATGGTGATCAACCTTGGCAAGTGGACAAGCACTTCCACCACCTGTGTGTTCCATCAACCTCATCGACTTCGACGTCGGCGGCGAGTGATGGATATCACTGGACTCAGTTCCAACGAGAGAAGAGACTTGCCTGATGTTCCAGCCGGCCAGCCATCCAGCCAACCAGCCAGCTCGTAGACTATGACGCGAGAATGTGTATGAATGATCGCGAAGCAAAGGTCATGGGTAATGGCATCTCAAGGGACCCGGATAATTCTAAATCAGGAATGGACTACATCGGATCTCGAGCCTACATGCACCAAACATAGAACATGATGGCGGGGCGCGCGTGTCTCCAGTCCAGTCCATCGATGACACACATGGACCTAACACCAAAATCATTTGGACATCTTTGCACAATGCCATCAGAGGTTGAGGTCCATAGCACTGAGACGTGCTTTAGCCCCCTCCTTTTCTAACCTCGCGAGAACATCAGAGGTCATGACAAATTTATTAATTAATATTTTCTAGATTTATTTATTTGACTTTCATTCATTGTGATCAGCTGACACTTGCAATGAGGCCCTTTGATGATGTGTTTTGTGTTTTGGTAAGTGGACGCGTGGCCCCTTGTTGTGTGTGTTTGACCCCCCGACAACACTTGTGTACAACAACACAAACACACATAATTCAAAGATTCGTTATGGACAATCACAGTCCATCATTATTATTATCGTGTTTACACACGAAGTGTCTATGTGTGTGTGTGTGTGAATGAGAGAAGCAAACACACACCTCCACATCACATCAGATTACATCTGCCCTTCCAATTGTTGTGATCACAACTACTTCATCCATCATCAATCCACATCACAGACATAACCAACAACTTAACTACACACACACACACACTTCAAACAAACAATCAATCAATCACATAATCAATCACTCCCCCAACAATCAGTTACTTTAATTGTCCATCCATCAATCATCTTTATTTATTTATTTATTTGTTACTGCAATCAAACATTCATTGTATCATATATACATATACATATTTATATTACTTAGATATAGTATCTCAAATAGGAAAGAGATACTACTTGTACACACATACACACACAAGAACATCATGATGTTTGGACAACAACAACTACAACTACCTCAACTACAACTTCAACAACTTCAACAACAAGGTGGAGGTGGAGGATGTAGTAATACATACTCTGCAGCTGGTGGTACAGGTACAGGTACAACAGGTACAGGATGTTGTAATATAATCAACTTCTCATATGCATCACTTGGTTGCACAGTACATTGCGAAGCACCTTCATTCAGTGAAGACCTCTCTGTCTCAAACATCATACACGAGACCCTTGAAGCCAGAGAGCGAGGCTTCCTCTCTGCACAGTTTGTTCGCACTCCCCTCGACATCACCATCTCATTCCCGTAAGTACTCTACATTGACGTGTCAGGGTCACTCAATCACTCATTCAAACATTCAAACAAACAGATACCCAATAGATGTAGAGAGGATAAGTGTTAGATCAAAGCTTGGTACAGGTATCGCTCAATCATTATCATTCTATACTTCACAATCATCGTTTGATGAGATTGAAGCCAATGCAAAGAGATTGTTGGAACAATCAAATAGACAACATTCAGAGGATACAAAGATGGCTCAACATCCACAACATTCGATGCTATCTGTTAGTAAATGGGATACATCAAAGGAGCGATATCCAGGTGGTTTGGAGACGATGATGAAGAAGGAGTCTATGCATTCGACGGCGGCTGCATCGCCCAGTGGCAGCCATCTCGTGTACAACAAGCTGGTACATCAATCCTTTCAGTTTGTCGGACACTTTGACGACCTCTATCAACAGGACAAGCTTTACACCTACTTCTGCCATCCCAGTTTCCGCGGCCAGAGCCAGCCGTCAATGTTCAACGGCACCCAACCAGAGCAAGTCAAGACCTTTGGTTCCAATGTATATTTATTGAACAACATCAAGTCCATTCGCATTCGAATACTCAAAGGTATGTCATGTCATGTGCCCTCGCCCTGGAATCATTCCCCTCACTCACTCACTGACACACACAATCAATCAATCAATCAAAGTGTTCCAATCAAGCTGTCCATCGATTGGAGGCATAGAGGTGTGGGGACTGCCTGCGGCACAATGTCCTCAGAACGTTGTGGCGCAGATATATCAGAGTTCGATGGCACTGCAGCCACTGTTACAACAACAGCAACAACAGCTACTATTCCCTACATATCAAACAATGACTACGACATCCACAACGACGACGACTACTACAACATCTCAATCACTTTCATCACATCCAATGCAGTTCAGTCTACCAACATCCAAACTGATGATGAACAACGACAATAGCACAACGAATAATACAAGCGCATTATATTCACCGCGAGGCTATGGTGGCCATCGATCGACGACACTTGGTCAGCCAGCCTCGGACTCGGACATGGACGTCGAGATCAACGACTTTGACAAGTTCCTGCAGGACAACCCGGACATCGTGCTGAACGAGGCCGGTGTGCCGACCAAGTTTGTCGATCCCATCACACTGGAGCTGATGAACGAGCCCGTAGCGCTTCCGTCGGGCAACTACGTCGATCGCAAGACCATCCAGAAGCTCTTTGACAATCAGTACTTCAACGACCCGTTCTCGGGCATACGCATCACAAACACGCAGACCGACTACTCACTGCAGCAACAGATAATCAACTTCCACGAGTCAAAGAAGCGCAAGCGACTGATCAAGACGAGCAGGCCGGTCCAAGTGTCGGTCGTCTCGTCGTCCCCAACCGCCTCGCTCACCAACCTCAGTGTCTCGGACCAAAGCATCTTTACGAATCACAGCAGCCACAGCAACAGCAATGACAACAGTCTGTTCTCGAGCAGCAATAGTATCAACAACAATGGACTGTTCTTCTTTGGCAATAGTGGCAACTATAATAATAGTAATGGCAACAGTATACAGAGCAGTACCGACTCGCTGAACAACAACCATCGTCATCACGCTGATGACATGGACATGAACATCAATGGCGCAGCATTCTTCCATCCACTATTATTCAACAATCGAGGTACGACTGGAATGACCAATCCATTCCATGATTCACACGAGGTCACTCCAGAGCGAAGGAGTGCAACATTTGGCGGCCACTCCACCAAGTCGCATCCACTCCTCAAACTCATGTCCCAGACATCTCTCGTCGAACTGCCAATCAAGAGAATAAAGAAGTGAAGTGATGTATTGTACATGGACATTGGAGGGGAGGGGCGCGCCCTTTCCCGGGGTTGGTTGATGAGGTCATGAGTCCTCTTGTGGGTGGGTCCCTCAAGACCCAACCCCTAATCTCAAGTTTTGTTTCCTTTTCAGAGACTTTGTGACCGATCGGGGGTCGCACAAGGCCCGAGTCCACAAACGAAAAACAGACGTAGCCCAACCTCCGAGGCCTTGATCCACCATCAGCAATTCATTCATTCCCTCATCTTCCCTTTCATTGTTGTTATTGTTATTAATCATTCATTCTATTTATATATTTCATACTACACATATTCAATCTAACACTCAATCAAACGATCAATCAAACGATCACAGATAATGACAATCACATACCCTTCACTATATTACCTGTTTGCTCAGGCTGCTTCGGTGGGAGGAGTATTATTGATATGTGTTATAACAGCAATAATAGGTTATAGACGCTCGAGAAAACATGGATTGCCAAAGAGGGACTCTTGGAAACAGTTTGGTTATTGGTCATTCGTGGCATTCTGGTTGGCATGTCCTTGGTTCGTGTTGGTGGCTGCCGGATTCAATGGTGTGGCATGGTATGGTGGCGCCATCATCATGTCACTACTGTGGATTGCCGTGTTCCTACACCTCATCCGACGCATACCCGAGTATAGCAATCCGGATAGGACCGCCTTCTACTACCGCTATGGCGTATCCATTGCCAATGGCATCCGCCACTTCCCACCCAAGTACACCGCTGCCATCATCTCTGCCATCCTCATCGTATCATTCATTTCATGTCTATTCGTCCACACCATCTGTCTTACTCACTTCCCCTTTGTAAGTCATGTGATCAGTCACTGGAATCATTCCATCCCATAAACTAACATCTTCCCCCAACACACTCATTCCACCAAACAATCAAACAATTGACAGAGAGTTACAACATATATGACAAGAAAGATTGAGGGCCCTGGATGCCCAAAGGGTCGTGTCTGCCATTTTATATTGACCGTCCCTGAGGACTTGAGTGTGGCTGTTATTGCCAACTTCCAAACGAATGATAAGCCAGTGTCATCGTTTGCCATGGTCGACACAGTGTCACAAAAGGATTACTTTAAAGGCCGCACAAGAATACCCATTGCCGACTTTAACAATCCTTACAAACGATTGATTCAAGCCAGCTCATTCAAGATGGACAATATCCGTGAGGAGGACAGGTATGTCCATTGGGCCGATGTCACTGGTCTGCAGCCTGCCACCACATACTACATCTCTGTTGCCTATCAGACTGGCAACGATCTGTACTTCTTTGAGGAGCGCAAGTTCAGGACGGCGCCCAACGACAACTCGACAATTGTGTTTGTGGACGGCGGCGACATGTCACTCACACAGGTTGGCGACGAGCTGAGTCGCGTGGCCGCCACCACCGAGCCACTCTTTGCCATGATTGGTGGAGACCTGGCTTACGACAATGGCTTTGACTGCTGCTACAAGATCTGGGACGACTGGTTTGAGCGCTGGGATGCTGCACTCCAGACGCCCACCGGCTACACCGTGCCCCTGATCGGCGCCATTGGCAACCACGAGGCTGGCGGCTGGAACACCAAGCGCAACACCGTACCATTCTACATCCGCTACCTGCCCTTCCAGACTGGCTTGCAATCCGTTGGACCCAACGAGAGATACACAAATCATACTCATCAGATTGGTCCCAACGTGCTAATCGTCGTGCTAGACAGCGCAGTGGTCACGTCCATCGAGAGCCAGAACGAGTGGCTGGACGGCGTGCTGGCCAACACCAACTCCACCTTTAAGTTTGGCTGCTACCACATTGCCATGTACCCATGCACCTACGTCAAGGCCGACTACGACATTACATTGCGCGCCAGACATAACTGGGCGCCAATCTTTGATCGCCACAACCTGTCCATTGGCTTCGAGCACCATTACCATCTGTATAAGCGATCCAAGCCTCTGGTGGGTGGCGCAGTGAATCCATCGGGCACAGTATACCTTGGCGATGGCTCTTGGGGCGTTACAACCATTCTCAAGACCTTTAACTACGACTACATCGACGTAACTCACAAGTATTCACACTTCATTCGAACTGTTGCCAATCCAACGTCCAGCCTGTTACAGATTGATGCGATTGGAAAGAGTGGAGATATCTTTGATACCTGGAATAGGACAATGTAATAATTAATGAACAATCAAACTAATACAACATCATTTGCCATGGCCTATGTCTCGAGACAGGCCCAGCTAGTCTACAATGTAGCCACCATGTGCTGTGTTATTTACCAGTGTAGCCAGGCAGATGTGATGCACTCTTGTCCTGTGCCAACTCCATTGACTTGTTGACAATCTCTTGGAATGCTTGTTTGTCGTCGCCAGTGCATGTGCTGCCACCATTGTTTCCATTCTCTCTGAAGAAGTTGGCCCATTGGAACTCTGCGTATGGTATCATAGTCTTCTTGAAGCCACCTTGTATCTTGACCAATGCAGCAACACTTCGCCAGATGTCATCTTTCAAATCCTTGATATGTGTAGGTATGTGATTGAATGGTACTGGACCCTTGCCATTGTGATCATAAGGATGTACCCATCTCTCATCATCCATCTTCTTCCAAAATGACTCTGTGTCCATCGCCGAGAGATCACTGACCACCTTTACAAAGCATCTTGGTGCTGTAGAAGTAGCAGTATCCAGCTCAGGATCAACCGCCTGTGTCTTGACGCTCTTAAAGTCGAGGTCACTAAAGAACTCGCCTCTCAGCTCATACAGAGCTCTGTAGTGTGTTGAAGTCAGTATCAGCAAGATCAAGGTGACACCACGATTAAACATACCTGCACAGATGATGGTTGTCAATGAGATAGATGTCATGGTTCTTGAGTACGACTGGGGCGGGATGTGCTTGAAGGAATTGAACAACTTGGTCATTGCCCTTTGATTGTTTGAGTGTCTTTAGTTCATCGACCTTTCTCATTACATGTGCCATACCAGCTGCACATTGAGTTGGTCTCAATCTGTCAAGGCTACACAAAGCAACCTCTCCCACCTTTAAACTTGTTGTTGTAGTTGTCATCCTTCTAAGTAGTATAGTACTATTCAACATATATTATATTAATATTATTACAACAACAAAGAGAGATATCTAGTTAACAAGAAATGAAGTAGGTAGAGTGGGTGGGTGATGTTCACAATACAAATCAATTCCAAGTTCAACAACATCAACAATCATTCATTCACTGTTGTTCACAAATAAAAGTAACAGATAATAACGTAATAATGAATGATTAACATCTTTAGTCTTTTGTTTCAACCTCTATCAATGTCTAACCAATTGAAACATACTCTTACATTCACTTCAGGTTGATGTAGCCTTGTCAATGCCATCCCTTGAGGTATTCAAACTCAAACCTTTGTGTCTCTTGACACCTGCCAATGAAAATACAATGGTCCACATGACTTACACATTACCGTGTAGCACCACTAATTCATGGATTGCCCATGGGCCTAGACACTCAGATTTATAAATCGAAAGTGACTTACTGATGTCCTTTTGAGCTGTGTGATGGATCACGTCGTCTGTTCAACACTGGACAACAAAATAATCGAGTGTGGACATTCTACAAGATTTGTTGTGTCGATTGAACAGATCACATGATGGCTCAATCACTCAATCGATCTTGGTAGACATCATCCAAAATTAACGGATGAATCTATTACTTGGGTCCTAGGTCTGGGCCTACGCTCAACCAATCAAATAGACAACAAGACTTTCGTCTCTGGTCCGCCAATATGTGTAGTCACTAAAGATAATACACACTCTTGGAAACGATATTTCCAGCGTCAGTCTATGGAACCTTTCCAAGATGTACAAAGAGGTCTGTGGCAGTCAGTGACAATGTCTGTTGTAGTTGTTGCTTAAACCTAACAGTCATCAATGGACGGACTTCAATCAACTTGTCCTATTTAAGCATCAGTCCGGATCATCAATCAATCATCCAAACACAACAAACAAATAACTACTACATAATCAATCAATCAATATATAATAAGAAATGTCAATTAGTTGGGAAGCCTACAATGCTGCTATCGGAAAGCCAGCCGACTACCGTGGACCTACTCAGCAACCTGCCCAACCACAAGTTGTCCAGCCACAGCAACAACCACAACAGAACATCTCATGGGAGGCCTATAATCAAGCAATTGGTATGTTCCTCCCCTTCGTTGTCGACCATGCTCATGTTTCTAACCTCAATCAATCAATTAAATAGGTCAACCATCCAACTATCGTGGTCCAACTCAGCAACCACAGCCACAACCACAGCAACAGCCACAGCAACCACAACCAGGCCAGAACATCTCATGGGAGGCTTATAATCAGGCCATAGGTCAACCCGCCAACTATCGTGGTCCTACTCAACCGCAACAGCAACCAATGCCTCAGCCTGGCTCAAACAACATCTCATGGGAAGCTTACAACGCTGCCAACGGATTCCCTTCGAACTACCGTGGACCAAACCAGCCACCTGCCCAACAGCAACAGCCAATGCCTCAGCCAGGCTCGAACAACATCTCATGGGAGGCCTACAACCGTGCCAATGGATTCCCAGCCAACTACCGCGGACCCAACCAGCCCCCAGCACCATCAATGCCTCAGCCTGGCTCAAACAACATCTCATGGGAGGCTTACAACGCAGCCAACGGATTCCCCGCCAACTACCGCGGACCCAACCAGCCACCCGCTCCATCCATGCCCCAGCCTGGATCGAACAACATCTCGTGGGAAGCATACAATGCTGCCAACGGATTCCCAGCCAACTACCGTGGACCAAACCAGCCACCCGCTCAACCCCAGCCACAGCCCCAGCCACAGCAGCCCAAGGGACCATTGCCCGCCCCCAACGCACCATCCATCTCATGGGAGGACTACAACCGCGCCAACGGTTTCGCACCAAACTACCGTGGACCAATGCCAAATCCAAACGCCCCAGCCATCTCATGGGAGGCCTACAACAAGGCCAATGGCTTTGCACCAAACTACCGTGGACCTGGTGTCACCCCCGCCAACTCTGTCGTTCCCCAGCCCAACGCGCCACCCTTCATCTGGGACGAGTACAACCGCGCCAACGGACTCCCAATGACCAACCGTGTCGGTGCCAACATCTACAAGGCTGCTAACCCGACCAACCCGACCAACCCACCCTTGGTCATCCCCGGCCAGCCGGTGCCCAACCCCAACCCCACCTACCCAACCAACCTCAACTTTGAGGAGATCTACAGGACCAAGCTGGAGAAGGAAAAGGCTGCCATGAATGCCGATCCCTCACTCAAGGACCCCGCTCAATGGATCGAGAAGACCCTGGCCTTCATCCCAGGCGTAGGCGCAGGTATCTCCTTTGCCAGTTGGATCTTCACTGGTTTCATTGGACTGTTTGCCAATGGCCAGCAGCTCTCAGTTGAGGACTATGTCAAGTCCCAGATCCAGAACTACCACACTCAGTCGCTCAACGATCAGATTGGCCGTTTCATCCTGTTCAATACCCAGCTCAACAAGATGCGTGCCATCTATGACGTGCAGCCAACCGAGGCCAATCTCCAGCAGCTCAGAGACAACATCACCAACCTGATCCGCGAGGGAATTGCCCTGCTCAGCTTGCTCGTGCAGTACAAGCACAACTTCCGCGTGGTGGCATTCATCCTCTTTGCCACAATCGTTGAGACAATCAACTTCAACGACCAATGGAAGTTCTCAGCTTTGGTCGTTGGATCATGGCGCCAGGAGATGCACCAATGGGCCGACCAGCTGATCAAGCCCCAGAACCCAGGCTATGATGACGATGCCATTGGACCAACTGATCAGTTCATCATCAATGCCTTGATGTACTACCGCAGCGACTACTTCATGTTTGGCCGCAGGATCCTCGAGCAGGCGCCAAGGAACACCATGACCACGCAGTTTCTCACTCGCCAGAAGGGAGTCACCACGTTGACCGCCCGCAACTGCATGTACATTCTCAGTCCGGGTCTGTTTGGCGCGCCACAACAGTCTTGGCCATCGCCCCTCACCGTCCCAATGGGCAACATCCCCAGTCACAACTCTGGTGTGGAGATGGCATCGTCAGACAGTGGAATAGACAAGGCTCGCTACCTGGTACAACCATTCGAGGACAAGACACCAGGAAAGACATTGACCAAGCTCTTTGTCAACTTGTCTGGCGCACTCTCTGGTGCCCAGATGACCGTTCGCTTCCTCTCGATGAGACATCCAAGGAATCCAGAGGGCACCATTGCACTGAAGAATGCCAACACCGGTCAAGTGTTGGTCAACTCTGGCCTGTCACCAGTTGAGCCAGTCCGATCACTTCCAGCCGTTGTGATCCCAGCAGGAATGACGAGATTGGAGATTGACTTTGTACTTGGAGTAGGAATCGATTCAACTTTCTGGATTTGGGATGTTGAGATCCTTGTTGGAGCTTAAGGATACACTTTCTCTCTCTTTCTCTCTTTTGTTCAATCAATCAATAAATCAAACGATCAGGGAGATCGATCATCAATATATGTATCTATGCCGCCAAGGTTTATGTTCTGGTATGATTGATCAATGTGGGAGAGTGGTGACGTGTCCCTGAAATGAAATTTAAAAGTTAGCTAGATTCGTCAAGTTTGTCACTTCTGGAGTCATTTCTGAATGAACATAGATAGATAGTTGTAAAGATATAAAGGAGATTAAAGAAGATGTATACTAGTAATAATATAAGACTGTTGTTGGTAGCTACACTGTTGGTGTTGCTATCAACATTCAATATAGTTTCAGCAGATTATGAAGATCATGCCAGTAAGTTGACTCGCGAGTCATCACATGTGATTGATCATCTAGTAAGATAGGATAAATAGAGTATCTGACACAATGAACAAACATACTATTATTAGTCTCTACAGTTACATATGGCAGTATAATCAAGCTGGGACATGTTGCGACAAAGTTTAGATTGCACTCACATAAGGTCGCTTATGGAAGTCAGGGAGGCGGTAGTGGCCAACAGTCAGTCACTGGATTCCCAGAGAATGACGATACAAACAGTCTGTGGATGATCAAGGGACCACATGGACAGTACAGACAGCAGGGCACGATCATCAAGAATGGCGACACAATCAGATTGATCCATCTGAACACCCGCAAGAACCTGCACAGCCATCTGGCCGTCTCGCCACTCACAAAGAACAACGAGGTCAGCTGCTTTGGCGAGAATGGCGAGGGCGACACTGGTGACAACTGGGTCGTCGAGCTTATTGATGCCGGCGATCAGTGGACACGTGACGTTGAGTTCAGACTCAAGCACGTCGACACCAAGGCCTACCTCACAGCCAGCGCAAACTACAAGTACCAACACCCAATCCCAGGTCAACTCGAGGTCTGTGGTATGAACAAGAAGGATGCCGACACCAAGTGGAAGGCTGAGGAAGGTATCTACTTTGAGGAGCGTCAAGATATCTAGACACCCGAACCGACACAAATAATAGTAAAGCCTCAAAGATATATACAATGTGATGGTCCACAGCTTGGACTAGTTTATGATTGAAGTGTGACGATGGGATTGATTGGATTGATGATGGACAGACTGATCGATTGATGGATAGATTGATTACTTCTTTGGAAGTGCCTGGATGACCTTGGTGAGAGTCTCAACCCATTGAGCCTTGTCGGCTGGGGTGGGACAGGAGAACATCCACCACTGCGAAGCCTTGACGATGAAACCGTTGTTGATGCGAGGGAAGTCCTCGATGGCGGTGCTGTGTGTGAGGTCCACCGAGTAGCGGAACTTGTACTCGTTGGGCTTGTTTGGATGCTTGATGGTCATCATCAGCATGTCCGAAAAGAGGAACACTACTGGGTCCTTGTCCTTGAAAGAGCCACTGGCTGAGCCAAACTGGATGTTGCCCTCTTTGACAAACTTGCGGTGTGGCGCCAAGAAGTCGCGTGGCACCTTGCCGCGCAGGTTCTGGTGGATGTTCACCATGGTCATGGCGTCCTCAGCATCACGCTTACGCTCGTTGACGTAGGAGGTGATGTGACGGATCTTCTCGAGGGCCTCGACGAGCGACTTGTGGTCTGGGTGGTCCTCGTTGGTGTTCTTGATCAGGTCAGAAAGCAACATGACGTAACGTGGCAGCTGCTGCACGGGGTTGATCAGCAGGTTCTCGAGCTCCTGGTCGCGCAGCTCGGGGTCGGCCTCGACCTTCTTGATGAACTGGGCAAATGGCAAGTTGGTCTTCTTCTGCTCGTTGAGTGTCTTGATCGAGTGATTGTAGTTGTTGATGTAGGTCGAGTACACAGTCATGAAGTCGGTGGTCTTGATGAAGATGTCTCCAATGATCAGCACGTCCTTCTTGTTGTCGGCGAGCCAACGCTTGACACGTGACTGAAGACCGTCCGACAGCATGCTGTTGAAGTTGTGGATGATCTCCACGATCGAGAAGATCGACTTGATCTTGTCCTGTGTGATGATTGGGCGCTTGGATGCACCAGCCGATGCCAGAGGGTTGAGGAATTTCTTGACGATCAGACCGAGGTTGCGCACGTAGTTGGCCTCGACGTGCATGATCTCCTGGACGATGTGTGTCCTCTTCTGGGCACGGGCAGCCTCTTGAGCAGCCTTGGCAGCCTCCTGTGACGCCTTGTCCTGAGCCTCCTGCAGACGCTTGGCCTCCTCCTCGCGCTTTCTTCTGGCTTCCTCCTCCTCCTTCTTTCTCTTGATCTCTTCCTCACGGGCCTTGATCTCCTGTTGCATCCTCTTGAGAGACTCCTCTTCCTCCTGGCGACGACGTGTCTCGGCCTCCTCACGCTCCTTGCGTTCACGCTCCTCGTCCAACAAGCGTTGCTTCTCGGCGGCGGCGACAGCCTCGCGTCTCTTGCGCTCATCCTCTTCCTTGCGAGCACGCTCCTCCTCCAGCAATCTCTTGCGCTCCTCCTCCTCGAGCTTGAGACGGGCGGCAAGTTCGGCAGCCTGCTTCTCGGCGACGGCACGCTCGGCGGCGGCCTGCTGGTCGGACAACTTCTTGAGACGCTCGGCCTCCTGAAGGGCGGCCTGGTGGCGGGCCTCCTCTTCGTCCTGCTTGCGCTTCTCCTCGGCCTCGATTCTGAGACGCTCCATCTCTTCGGCCAACTGTCTGGCCTTCTCGGCGTCCTCTCTCTTCTTGCGGGCCTCCTCCTCGTCCTGCTTGCGCTTCTCCTCCTCCTGCTTTCTTCTGGTCTCGATCCTCTTCATCTCCTCCTCCATGATCTTCTTCCTCTCAATAATCTCTGTCTCGGCAGCCTGGCGCAACTCCTCCTCCTCCAACATTCTCATCTTCTGGGCCTCCTCCTTGTCCTCATCCTCATCATCCTCATCCTGCTCATACTGAGTTGGGGTCATGAATGTTGGGAACTGCTCCTCCAGACCAAAGTCCAGTCCCTCATAGCTCTTCTCATCTGTTGTGGTGGAGTGTACATGTTAATGGAGCTGATTGAAATGATCAAGTGAAGTAAGTACATACATGGGAAGGATATGTTGTTGATGGCAACGTCGGCTTGAGTCTTGATCTCGGCGGATGAAGAGTTGAGCAGGGCCTTGACGGCTGGCAGGAGCTCTGGAACATTCTCGTTCATCAGCTTACGGTTTCTACCACTGATGGCCAAGTTGGTGATGATCTTGGTGCCCTGAAGTTGCAACTCCTGGTCGGGCGAGGTCAATAGGGTCTGCACAATGGACAGTCCACCCTTCTGACAGAATGAGATACGAGCCTTCTCATTGAGAGACAGGTTCACCAGCAGCTTGGTGCCGAGCATCTTCAAGTCCTTCTCTGGCAAGTTGATCAGACGGATGGCGTGCTCAATACCCTTGGCCTCAAACAACTTCTCTTCGTTGTGAGTGTTACGTGCAAGATTGACGAGGGCACGTGCTGCCTGCTTGGTGAGCTCCTTGTCAGAGGTGAGGAGCAAGTCGAGACAGAGCTCAACACCGCCCAGCTTGCCAACCTCACCACGAACATCATCATAGTATGGTGTGGCGTTGGCCAATGAACGTGCAGCCTCACGTCTAATATCAGCTGGTTGATACTTGAGCAAGTCAATCAGTATAGCCACGACTCCACTCTCAACTGCACCCTGTTGAACGTCCTCTGATTGATTGATTGAGTGTTAGTGGAATCATTCCAAATTAATCAATCTAATGTAATTCATACCAATTGTTACCAAAGCGGATATAATACAAGCAGACTTGAAGAGGACGGATTGCTGGGCAGTGTTGGTGAGTGGCATGCCCTTGATGGACTGGACAATCTTCTCGAGAATGCCCATCTTTGAGACATCCTCAATGAAGTTATCCTCAGACACGAGGTTCTGGACGATGGACAACACCTGATCAAACACACCCTCAGCTCCACTGGCGAATGGGAACATGGCAAGGATTGGGTCGAACACTGCCTCCTTGTTCTTGATCATATATTCAATAGTTTGTCCTTGATTGATTGAATGAGGGTAAGGGTTAGGGTTAAGGCTAGGGTAAGGGCAAGGGTAGGTAAACATACTGTCGACAGCCATGTTTGAGATGGCCTTGAGTACAATGAGCTTGATGGCATCTTGTTGGTTGAGGATGGAGACGAGTGCCTCGAGTCCCTTGCATTGACGGAGTGCCTCACGATTGGCATCCACAATGGTCATGTTGTAAATCATTCTAACAGCGCTGTCCACAATAGTTGCCTTCTTTGAGTGGAACAGCTTAAGTACTGCCTCGATAGTTCCAGCAACTCTGGCGTGATCCTTGTTCTCCTCTGTGTATGCGCGATGAGTGAGTGATGCGTTAGGTGGGAGTGGCAGGGGAAGGGGATAGGATCCGAACTCTATAGGCGGGATACTCACTGTGCAGACAGATGTTGTTGACGCAGGATAGTGACTTTTCTTGGATCTGGATTTGCAACTCTTGGTTGGCATCCTCGAAGCCAAGCAGACTGTTGAGTACGAGGAAGTTCTGGACGGATCCAATCTTTTCTCTGATGGATGCCAACGATGCCAATATGATTACAAGATTGAGTGAGTGTGACAGTGACTGCTGCACATCATCCCTCTTGGCGCCTGCTGGTGGTGTTGCCATCGCTGGCAACAACTCACGTATCAACTCAAAAGTTGAGTCTGCGCCACCAACAGATGCAATAGCTTCTTTGTTGACATCAGCTGTTTGTTGTGATCACCATAGGGGATCAGGGTCAGTCTGGGAACGCCATGACCTGGAATCATTCCACTCACTCGCCCAATCAATCATACGTACAGTGATTACCAAGGAACATTAGACCCATCACTGCGTGCTTGACCATTGGCGCGGACTCGACAAGGGTGGCAGGGGTGATGTAACGAAGGAAGACAGGGATGAGGCCGGCCTCACGTGAGGCATCCTTGTTGGTGGCTGCTTGGTTGGCGAATGCCAACAAGGCCATTGCGTTCTCACGCACAGGCTTCTCATCACACTGCAACAAGTTGATCAACTTCTCTGCGGGCGAACCAGTCTTGATGGTTAGCAAATCGTCCACATCGCCCAAGAACTGGTTGACCTGTCCTGAAAGGCTGTTATCAAATACTATTGATGCCATTTCTTTAAGTTATGTATATATATATAAAGAGAGATAAAGAGATATAGAGAAATTGGATTGATTTGATTGATTGATTGATGAAGTGTTAATACACCCCTGTGCACAAGGTAAGGTACAACAGGTGAATCCATTTTATTTGAACAGGTGGGCCACCATCTGTTTTTGGATCATCACCGTCTGATTGATTGTGTGTGAGTGCACTCTCTTTGTGTGGTTTTTTGATGATCATCAAAAGTCAAAAACGTGTGTTTGCTGATCATCATCAAACTTTGTCTTGTGACAAGCATCACAAGATAGAGACAGGATAGAAGTATGGACAGGACAGAGGCAAGATAATGACAGGGCCTCATGAGGACAATGACAGGGCCTCATGGCATTCCAGGGACAGCCGGCGCGGCAATGACGGAAACACTGTTGTTCTCCATGGCAAATAGGTTGTAGTAGACCTGGACCATCTTTTTGGAAGAATTACCATCGATGATATGTAAATAGTTCTTGAAGAGGAATCGCATCAGATCTGTGTTGTCTCTGTAGATGCCGTAGAGTAATCCGTTGTCTGAACAGCCTTCTGTTCGATTATGATGCAGGTATTGTACAATGTCCATGCGGCCTATTCGAATGGCGCCGTCCATCGCGTCAGTTGTGCAGCCTTCTGTTCGGTTCTCATGAAGGAACTGCACGACGTCCAGGTATCCGGCCGCTGCCGCACATGTCATGGCGCTGTAGTCGCAGCCTTCAGTGCGCTGCTCGTGGAGAAAGCGAACCATGTCCAAGCGACCTGCAGATGCAGCCAAGTTCATCGCGTCAATTGTCGCACCCTCAGTCCTGTTGTTGTGCAGGAATAGTACCATGTCCATGTGGCCATTAGAAGCTGCCCAGTCCATTGCTTTCTTTGAACAGCCTTCAGTACGATTGTTATGCAAGTACTCTACGACAGGGAGGTGGCCACCGGATGCCGCAGAGTCCATCGCCTGGTACGTACATCCTTCCGTGCGATTGACATGAAGAAACTCGATGATGTCCAGCAGGCCATTCCTCGCGGCACCATCCATCGCATATTGTGGGAGCTTGAAGCTGGGGAAGTGTTGATGAAGGTACTTGACGACAGAGAGATGTCCAGCGCTCACAGCATAGGACATGGCCTCCGTGGTGCCGCCCTCTGTGCGATGTTGATGCAGGAACTCGACGATTGGGAGGTGTCCGTTTGACGCGGCCTTGTCCAAAGCCTCGGTCGTGCAGCCCTCTGTTCGCTTGTCGTGTAGGAACTTCACGACCTCGAGGAAGCCATGTCCGGCAGCCAAGTCCATTGCATTGTGTGTGCAGCCCTCTGTTCGCTCGTTGTGCAGGAACTCGACAATGTCAAGCCTTCCATTACTCGCTGCATTGTCCATCGCGCTCTCTGTGCAGCCCTCGTTACGATTGTCGTGTAGGAACTTGATCAAGTCGAGCGATGCAGCATGGTCCATTGCATTGGTCGATGCACATGCACCGTGTTCATGTAGGTATCGTACAAGGTCGTATATGCCCAGTGCAGACATTGTGTCGATCATACTTGGCGTGCAGGTAAAGACGTCGTTCAGTCGATGTTCTCTTAAGTACTCAATGATATAACGATGTCCTTGATATTGATCGATAGATACATCTCCCACTGTGAATTGTATGCTTGTACCATTATAAGGATCATCATTATCTGGCAATAGATAGGCATTCATTGATGCCAACCAATGACCAACCAATGCATTCCAATCTAGTAATACATAATTCTCTTTTGGTTGCATTAACCTTTGATGTACCAATGTAACACTATCAAACAACTTTTTAGACAACCATCTATTATTTAGAACTTGTTTAAATAAACTATCCATCTCTATATCTCTATCTCTCTTTTTCTCTATCTCTCATTCAATTCAAACAAATGTGATGACTTTGTTGCGTTGACAAATTGGTAGTTGGGTCATTTTCGTCCCTTCGGAGTTAAAGTCTCGGTGCACTTTGCAATAACTAAGTATTGACACGATCATAAGTTCCATACTCTGACTTATCAGTGATCACTTAACATTAAATTGGATCAATAATCACTTAAATATATTAGAAGTTCAATTTAACTAACAAATAATAAAATTGATAATTTCTCTTTCACCAACCAGGGAATGAACTTCAAATGAGGCTATTGATAATTGATATCGGAAACATCTTAATCTTTGAATGAGTTTTGAATAACCAGGAATTATTATATTGAGTCTCCCCATTAATGTCGTCAATGTAATACCCCATTTATGATCAATAAGAGGCCTGGTTCCCCCTTTATTCACCATCATCACAATCACACAGTTTCACCAATTTCACTCATGTGATCCAATCAAATATAAATGACCTGTGAATCAATATTAATAATAATCATACTTTTGTAAATACAAATCAATATTAAAATACTAATTATTACCTAAACAACATAAATACAAGATGAAGAACTTTGAACAAGGTTGCACTATTTTAAGTACATTCCTCCTACTTGGATTTGTTTGTATTCAAATAGGAGTAACAGCTGTCAGTACAACAACATCATGGTACATTATCCATCAAGGCAGTGATATAGAAGTATCTTTCACATTTATGGGTGTCTATCTAAAGAATACATCAAATAATGAGGTATGTTTATGTTAAAATAATTATTAACCATAAATATATATTAATATATAATGTATTATTACTAGGAACCTACTTTAATCAAATATGGTAGTCTTAGAAATGTATTTGTTCCTACTCTGGTCTCAATATGTTTAGCATTATTCAGTTGGTTCTTTGCAGGAGTATCGTTATTCTTTACATTATCACCAAGACCATTAATACGTCTTAGACAAACAATCAAGATATTAATTTTCATTGCAGTAATATTACAAATATTTGCTCAACTATATTTTATCAGTTTCAATCACTTTCTCAAACAAGAGGAGCAATGGTGTCCAGCAACTTCCTCCTCCTCAACATCAACCTTACCCAATCCAGATTATTGTAATAACTTCAAACCAGGTTATGGATTTTGGATATTGTTGGCATCAAATATAGTCGCAATATTTAGTATCTGTTTGGTACTCCACATATCAACATCACCAGAAGATTACAAAGTTGAGATGTTAGAGTCTACATCTAAGCCAGATCAACAGAAACTATCAAAATCAGATTCATCTCCACCAGCTGGACCTACTTATATAATCAATGGTCACGATCAAGAGAAGATTAGCAATGTTTAACTAGAGTTAAATTATATATATATCATATGTATATTTATAAAATATGTATTTATCTCTGTGTAGTGAGTTCGTCAAAGGGTGTGAATGTAGATTGTCATCATAATTCAAACACATTCGTCTGATCGCACATCACACTTCACACCATCATACTGATACACACTAATCAATTTGAATGATATGAGACTTCCTTGACATATCATATTGTATTGAATATATTCATCTAGGTTCTCAATCAATGGAATTAATAATATCTAGGAATTTAGGAATTTAGGAATAATCCCACCCTCACCACGACAACAATGAATACAATTACCCTGGTCCTAGGACTTTTACTAGTCTTTATATTAGTAATACAGATATCATCAACTAGCAGTGTGGCCAAATATTATCAATTCGACTTACATACGAGGAAGTGCCAGGTTTGCACTGCATCACCGGCACCTCTAACTTGCCACTCGCGTCGATCATGTCCTTACAGCAGTGTCTACTTGACAAACAATTATAATCAATCCGAACAAGAAGAGACCAATATAATATATTTAGCACCTGATATGAACAATGATGACTTTCTCGACGATCAGAATGCATTCATTGTTTATGGATTCTTCCCTCAATACTTGATATTCTACATTGCATGGGTATACAAAGCGCTCCCCATACTGGCGTACGAGCAACCCATCATCAACTTTCTAGACAACAACTTCTATATGCTTGAACGTGGCCCATGCGGCAACAGCACATGTACATCACGCGCGAACCTAATCAACACAAATCGCTTCATCACTTTCCGCACATACGTGCCGCCACCCTACCCCCTGGAATGGGACTGGGACGATCTGCTCTTCTCCGACCGCGCAATTATCCAAATCACATCGATTGACTTGGACCAGCACATGACGATACGTCGTATCTTCCATCGATTGCCCGTGCCAGTGTGCGATGGACTCCCTAGCGGCACGTCTTGTGCCCGGCCCAAGGACAACCTGGGCACATACCAACAGGAGAACTACAGTTGCTTCAAGTTCAAGAAGTGTATACCGACCACTGTCTACCCTTCTGCACAATGTGCCATTCCCAATATACCAAGAGACGTGTACACTGGCTACCAAATGGTCAACTACTATGAGTACCCAAGTACATGTGTCAAGAATGCATTCCAACCAAATCGATGGCTAATCTATAATATATCGTCAATAAAATGATTGATTGATTCATTCATTCATGTAGGTTGTTTACAATGCCTGGCCATGGTTGAGGATGACAGCCTTGACTGAGCAGTACTCTTGGATTGCGTACTCACTGAGGTCCTTTCCGAATCCACTCTGTTTGTATCCTCCGAATGGGATCAAATAGTGAATGTAGTTGTAATCATTGATCCAGACAGTCTATAATGATTGATTGGGTAATTGAGTAAGTGAGTGATTGATTAATTGAGTGATTGATTGAGATGATGACTTACTCCTGCCTTCAACTTCTTCTCAACACGATGGGCAGTGTTGATGTTGGTTGTGAAGATACCAGCAGCAAGACCGTACTCGGTGTCGTTGGCACGCTTGATGACCTCCTCGACGGTCTTGAACTTGAAGATGCAGACCACTGGTCCAAAGATCTCCTCCTTTGCAACACACATGTCATCGTTGACCTCATGCAAGATGGTTGGCTGGACGTAATAGCCAACGTCAGAGTGACGCTCACCACCGAGAGACACCTTGACACCCTCCTTGCGGCCGACAGCCAAATAGTTCATGACACGATCAAAGTGCTCCTTGCTGGCCAATGGACCTTGGTTGACGGCGGTGAATGGATCACCGACCTTGAGTGCCTTGGCGGCCTCGGTGAACTTCTCGACAAATTTGTCATAGATGCCCTCTTGGACAAACAGACGGGAACCAGCACAGCAGCACTGGCCCATGTTAATGTACATGGCGTTGATGGCGCCAGTGACGCATTGCTCCAGATCAGCATCGTCAAAGACAATGTTTGGGCTCTTGCCTCCCAGCTCAAGGGTGACCTTCTTCAGGTTGCTCTTTCCGCTCGCCTCCATGATCAGACGGCCAACTCTTGTGGAACCAGTGAATGAGATCTTGTCAATGTCGGGGTGACGCGAGATGGCGTCTCCGACGGTGCTACCGTATCCGCTCACCAAGTTGAAGACACCGGCGGGGATGCCAGCCTCCTCGATCAAGTGGCAGAGGGCAAGTGCAGACAGTGGAGTGATCTCACTCTGCTTGGCGACAACAGTGCAACCAGCAGCGAGAGCTGGTCCGAGCTTCCAGCACATGATCAGGAATGGGAAGTTCCATGGAGTGATGAAACCAGCAACTCCGACAGCCTCGTGGCGTGTGTAGACGGTGAGTCTCTGCTCGGCAGCCTGGATCAGCTTGCCCTGGACCTTGTCGGCCCAACCAGCAAAGTATCTGATGGTCTCGGCACCTTGAGCAACATCAAAACCAAGTGCATTGGCGTATGGCTTGCCATTGTCAGTGGTCTCCAATGTTGCCAACCACTCCTTGTTCTGCTCAATAAGGTCGGCCAACTTGAAGAGTAGTTTGGCACGCTGTGTGGCAGTCATCTTGCCCCATGGACCATTCTCAAATGCCTCTCTGGCAGCGACAACAGCCTATATATGTTGGATGGACATTGATCAGTTAGATTGATTGAGTGATCAGTGAGATTGTGTGATCATGATGATGAATCATACCAAATCAACATCTTGTGATGAACCTTCGGACACCTCACAGATGGCCTTCTCGGTGGCAGGGTTGACAGTGACGAATGTCTTTGGGACGACTGGGTCTACCCACTTGCCATTGATGAACAACTTGGTGTTTGGAAGGCGAAGAGTATCAATTGGGTTGGTATCCATTATTATATGTTTGAGTGAAGAAGTATGTGATGGTAATAGTTAAATGATATGAATGATTATGTCGAACAAACCAAACCAAGAATGGTCAACCTGGTCCCGAACTGATCACTCTACAGCCCCATCAGGCCCTATCAATTTCATTTCAGAGACACTGAATGATCAGTGGACATTTTACAACATTGTTTTAATTAATTTTTAATGAAATCGCCCAAAAAGAATATCTAAAGATGGTGAAAAGAAGAACCGAACCAATTGGATTGATGATCTACTGTTCTTCTTCCTTCCTTTGCGAGTTGTTCTTTGATTGATTAATTCGTTCAATCAATCAATTTGTAATAAGTAGATTATAAAGCCTGTCCATGGTTTATGATGACAGACTTGACTGAGCAGTACTCTTGAATGGCATATTCACTCAAATCCTTTCCAAATCCACTCTGTTTGTATCCTCCGAATGGTATCAAGGAGTTAACATAACCGTAATCATTGATCCAGACAGTCTATAATGATTGATTGATAGAGTTGGATGTGTCAGTGAGTGGAATGATTCCGAATGATTGCCCAATTAGTGTCGGTCGAGAGTGATTACTTACTCCTGCCCTCAGCTTCTTCTCAACACGATGAGCAGTGTTGAGGTTTGTTGTGAAGATTCCAGCGGCAAGACCGTACTGAGTGTCGTTGGCACGCTTGATGACCTCTTCGACAGTCTTGAACTTGAAGATGCAAGCCACTGGTCCAAAGATCTCCTCCTTTGCAACACACATGTCATCGTTGACCTCGTGCAAGATGGTTGGCTGGACGTAGTATCCTACGTTTGATAGACGCTCACCACCGAGAGACACCTTGACACCCTCTTTGCGACCAATAGCAAGATAGTTCATCACACGATCAAAGTGCTCCTTGCTGGCCAATGGACCTAGGGTGACTCCTGTGAATGGGTCGCCAACTTTGAGTGCCTTGGCGGCCTCAGTGAACTTCTCCACAAACTTGTCATAGATGCCCTCTTGGACAAACAGACGGGAGCCAGCAGCGCAGCACTGACCACTGTTGATATAGACTCCAAAGATTGAGCCCATGACAGACTGGTCCAGATCAGCATCATCAAAGATGATGTTTGGGCTCTTGCCTCCCAGCTCAAGGGTGACCTTCTTCAGGTTGCTCTTGCCGCTTGCCTCCATGATCAGACGGCCAACTCTTGTGGAACCAGTGAATGAGATCTTGTCAATGTCTGGATGTCTGGCTATGGCGTCTCCGACTGTGTGACCATAACCTGTGACCAGGTTGAACACACCAGCAGGGAAGCCGGCCTCCTCGACCAAGTGGCAGAGGGCAAGTGCAGACAGTGGTGTGATCTCACTCTGCTTGGCAACGACAGTGCAACCAGCCGCGAGGGCTGGTCCAATCTTCCAGCATAATAATAAGAATGGGAAGTTCCATGGAGTGATGCAGCCAGCCACACCAACAGCCTCGTGGCGGGTGTAGACTGTGAGTTTCTGTTCTGAACCCTGGATCAGCTTACCCTGTATCTTATCCGTCATACTAGCAAAATATCTGATTGTATCTGCACTCTGAGCAACATCAAAGTCAAGTGCCATCGAGTATGGCTTGCCATTGTCTGTTGTCTCCAATGTGGCCAACCACTCCTTGTTCTGCTCAATAAGGTCAGCCAACTTGAAGAGTAACTTTCCACGCTGCTGGGCAGTCATCTTGTTCCAAGGACCATTTTCAAAAGCCTCTCTGGCAGCTGCAACAGCCTAAATATGTTGGTTGGACATTTGATTGATTGTGTGAATGATCTTGAATTGACCGATGTAGATGAGTTGAATTATGAATCATACTATATCGACATCTTTTGATGAACCTTCTGACACTTCACAGATGACCTTCTCTGTGGCAGGGTTGATAGTGACGAGTGTCTTGGGAACTACTGGGTCTACCCACTTGCCATTGATGAACAACTTGGTGTTGGGAAGGCGAAGAGGAGTGTCATTTGGGTTGGAAACCATTGTTATTTAAACTAAGTAAGTAGTATTAATACTAGTGATAGACGTATTGAATGATGAATGAACTTGTACTACTACTCATTACTCATCTATCAACATCGCCACCTTTCAACATGTTGGGAGGTCACTATACCAATCCTGGAATCATCAAACGATGTTAATATAGGGGTCGGTTCGGTTTTGTTTGTTTGGTTGATGGTTGGATACCGTATAAGGAGGTGGATGTTATTTGTTTTTGTTATTATCCTTACTCTCGTCGATGTCGATATCAACCGGTAATTACAAATATTGAAGAACTCCACTTTGTTCGTTGTAATAATTATTATTTGTATCCATTGCAATATTACATGTTCACACACATTTGAGTGTAGTTGATCTACAAATGAATTAGGGAATTGGATTGGATGATCAGAGTGTGTGTGGTGAGTGGGTCGATCTGATCAACAATCAATCAAAGACATGTATGTATCATCAATGAATGATATGATATATTATAATTATTTATTATTTACAATTTATTAATTAGAGGTCCTAAGATCTGGCCTCGAGACACACTTGGAAAAGGTTTGGCTGGATGGTCAATCCAAAGACTTCATCTTCATTGACTGGCTTGCCATCGATTGAGTTCAATTTGAATGCATGTACATTGTTGGCACAGGCTACAAACACCTCCTCAATTGCAAGGTTCTGACCGACACAATTGCGAGGACCAGAGCTGAATGGTAGGAGGAAATCATTGTGAGTCTCTCCATCGTCCAGGAATCTCTGGGGCATGAACTTCTCTGGATGGTCCCAGTGGTCAGTGTTATGATGCACAGCACGATGATTGTTGATTACCATTGCACCCTTGGGAATGAAGTACTTGTCAGCAATGATGATTGATTCCTTGGCTTGACGGGGCAGGCTAAGTGGAGCGACTGGAATTATTCTCATCACCTCCTTTATCACTGCATTGGAGATAGGACATTCTGGACGATGTTCAACAGATGCACGGTTGCCCTTACCAACTACTCTTGCAAGCTCAGTAGCCATCTCCTCCTGGATATCTGGATTATTGATCATAAACATGAAGATCTCAACAGTTGAAGCACATGTATCACTTCCAGCCATTAGAAAGTGATTGCATACTATGATAACTGACTCCTTATCCTCCTCTCCCTTTGAGTCAATGATCAAGTTGTCCAACAGGTCTCTAGGGCTATGAATGTAAATTATATATTAGCGAATTATCTAATTTGAATTGTTGTACAACAACATACTTATTCTCATCAGTGTTTCAACATGTTCAATGTAGATCTTCTCGGAGATTTGGTATAACTTTTCCGTTTCTGACCCGAATATTTTGTAATTGAGTGCTCGTAGAGGTCTCAAGATATTGATGTAATCACCCAAGTTGGCAGTTCCAAGTTGTTTCAAAATAATTTCCATGGGCGGGAACAATGTAGCCATCCTACCCTCCTGCCCCTCCTCTTGAGGTATCTCCTCAGAGTACATCATACTCAATATCATATTGAGTGAATACTTATGCAAATATTTCCTTGGGTAGAACTATTATTTCAAATGATTGAGTGAGTGATTGATTGATTGGAATTATTCCTGAGAATGATTATTACATACTGGTTGTTTGTTCTTCATGAAATTATTCATCTGCAACATTAGATGATCGAGCTGCTCATCAATTACAATAGTGTAAGCTCTCAACTTTGTCTTAGTGAAGGCATTGGACATTAACTTTCTGACATGGTGCCATCTTTCATCTCGAGCCAGAGTTAAATCAGCAGACCATCGACTCATTACATCGAAGGTAGGTGAAATAGCTCGATAGGTAAAATTATCAAACTGCTTCACATTGATCTCTTTGATGATATTGGGATCGGACAACACCACTGCATAACGATCGCCAATCCAGAATCTAAAGACTGGACCAAATTTCTTTGCCATGTTCTCTAGACCTTTATGAGGTTGTGATCCAATTTGATGTAGATTACCAAGTAAAGATAAGGCTGTAGCACCTGGTGGATCATACTTTGATAGTTTTTTATTCTTATGAATAAAATCCAGTACAAGATATACAACAATAAATAATATAGATAATGTGGTTATATTCATTATTAATAATAATAATAAAAAAAAACATTAAATGAATTTTGTCGGCCTAACATATTATTCATACCCTTACTCCTCTTTACCGGCTACACTAGGAATATCCGAGTGTACAGTACCCACCCTTACCCTAGACACCCTACCCCTCCAAACCTAATGTCTTGTCAATAATAGTTATGAAGAATGTCTATGTCAATTTAGGAAACAGAACTTAAGGGTGGGTGTTCAATGAATCATTTGTTTATACATGACAAAGTTGGAACTTAGATTTGGAGTGACCGACCAAAGATAAACTATATCCAAGTGAGAAGTGGGAGGCCGCTGACAACATTTATTTGAATGACAAGTTGGACCGTCTACCACCTGATGAACTACGCGTTCGTAAGGATCCAGGTGTTATTCACTGGTCTGCTGGCGAGAATATTTACAACCTCACCGCTGAGGAGGACCGTATGTGTTCGATGGCCAGCAATCAGAATAACAACCAGTTTATTGGCCAGATTGTTCCCTTCATGTTCAAGCCCGAGGTTGGGGGTTGCTTTCCATATGTCTGTGCCGAGAACACATTCGTCACCCATGCACCATACATGGCCATCAACCAAGGAAATACCTTCTTTGAGGTGTGGCAGGTCAAACATAATGGTGTCGAGCACTGGAGAGAGAAGGACCTTGCCAAGTGGTGGAAGGGTGACCAGACCAAGAAGTACACCTTTGGCAGGTTCGATCGCCATCCAATCAAGATCATCGTGTCCAAAGAAGCAACACTCGCCTGGCAGGACTACTACATCAATCCTTTGACCCAAGGTATTTCCAAGATCATCAACTCAGCTGACCTCTCCAAGTATACGTTCAAGTCTCCACTCGCAGGTATCGTCCAGATCAAGGATCGCAATGTCATTGTCAAGTTTGAAGACATCAAGAAGGAGAACAACCTTGGTGAGCGTAATCAAAAGGATAAACCATGGCCTATCCATGGCCTATTCAAAGGTGTTCTTTTATCTGGTGCCATTGAGAACTTGGGGACCAGTCCCATCCCTGAGGTCGCCGTATTCCAGAATGAGTTGGCCAAGTACATGGACAGTTGTGCTCAAGTTGTCCTAGCCAAGATCTGGGCCATCTGGACATTGGAGCGCGTAGTTGAGATGTACACTGCCCTTCGCTCTGGTGTGGTCACCAAGAACAGTCCATTCATTGTCTACAAGATTGATTACTCAAAGGTCTACCGTCCCAAAGCCAACAAGATCATAGAGAATATGTCCAAGGGCAGTGGATTCGCAGTCATCACTGGCAACACTCAATGGGATACGATATGTGAATCCCTGAAACTCAAAGGATTAAGTACATCACCAATGCCCGTGGCCAACAGCTTGTTATACAACAGATTCGTGTTTGGCAAGTCCTTGGGAACTGGAATGGGACACATCGACAACATGTTCCTCTATGACTATGGAGGCGACAGGACGATGCCAGCCATCCGCATGTGGATCCTTGGAATTGCTGATCGCATAGCCGAGGTGCACTCCACTGGTGAGGACGGTATCAAATCGTGCTTTGAAGCTACCTCTATCAGCTATGAGTTTGTGCGTGCCAAGAAACGATATGAGGACAACATGCGTAGATCTGGTGTCCATCTGATCAATGCCTGCGCATGGAAAGATCTGTCCAAGATGCTCCACTACCGTGTGATCGATGCAGCGTTCGTGAAGGCGACAGTCAACTCCAGCATGGATGATGAGGCCTATATGGCAATTGGATTCGCCTCAGTGATCCATGACGTTCCCGACTATGGCTACGATCTGAGTGTGTGCGACTGCTCCAACATACTCTTCACATTGGGCGCCCGTGATGGACAGTACCCTGGCATCGAGTATGCCTTTGCCGTCACCCTAGCCGGTGTCGAATATGTTGCCGACATTCACAGGTATGCTGTCAGTGGTCTCACACTTGTCTCCACTCACTATTGGCAACTCTGCAATGCTCGCCACCGTATCCTCAACGCCGCCATGAGTGTTGCCGAGCATGCCCACCCTCGCCGCTTTGCCAAGAAGGATTCAATGATCGGCACGATCACTGACCGCAAGGAGGAAGAGTACTTTGTGCAACCACACAACCACCAATCTTGTGAGAGCCAGTACCAACAGCTGAAGGAGAGTGCACTAAAGTTGGGCCAAGCATATGACACTCTGCTCCGCAGCATGGTGGCACCTGTATATGAGCGCATCTATGGAAAGGCACTGGATAATGACATTGTTGGATTGGAGGAGGTGGACATCATCGTCAACATTATCGACTGTGTCTGCATTGATAGTCGCAACGAGGGAATCGAACTCCTCTGGGACATGGCCCTATTCATGTGGGGCGACTCTGGCATCTTGTGGCACTCATTCCTTGGCAGTCTCTTGGTGGTCAAGGATCGTATCGTTGGTGATGACACTGCTGGCTATGGATATGAGGACAGACCATGGGAGTAAGGATGGCTTGGACAATTGAATGATAATAAAGAATGTCTCAAGATACATGAATGAATGAATGACAGCGTCGTCGCAAGTCTTATTTATATACTTATTGTTGAGTGATTGACAATGATGATGTTGAACTCATCTGCTTCATCTTGGTACTGCTCGAGTCTGAGATGGAAGCCGATCGAGAGTTGGTCTTGTTCGAGCCGGCAACAGATGTACCAGATCGCTTCTGAATAATGTAACTGAACACCTGACCCTGGTTGTAGGCAAAGAAGATGGTCATCACTGGTATGATCTCTGTGATGATCAGACCGACAAAGCTGAACGTCACATTGGACCATTGCGACGACACCAGTGCTAACACAAACACACTGTGCAGTATCAGACCGATTGAGCAGGTGACTGTCACAAAGAAGATCTTGGTCTGGATGGTGGATGTGAACCAGCGAGTCAGGAAGTTGTTGCCGCCAGTCGTTGTCGTGGCGTTGGCGTCAGGTTGTGCCTTGGCCCTTGTCGTCCTGCCCTTGATGATCTTGAGGATGCGCTGGCCAAGATAAATGAATGTGATACCAAACAACAATGAGATGGTCGCTTGGAGTACTCCGTAAAAGATCGAGATGATGCGCTGTGCCCTCGTGTTGGATATCGTGTCGATGAAGCGACCCTTGCAGTTGTTGACCAGCGATCCATTCTTGGTGTAGTTGAACACGAGGATGATGAAGACGAACAGGAGATAGAGCACACTGTTGACGATGATGATCAGACGTCGAAGTCGCTGCATGTAGTTGCCCTCCTGCATGTTGATTCCAATCACCACGTACCACAACGCCATGATGATCGAGAATGATGTGAAGTAGATGAATGTGGGTAGCACCACCAGGACGTAGTCGGCTATCGTCGAGTTGTAAAAGGTGCCAGAGGGCAGCGCCAGGAAGTATATGCAGCGAATCGAGATGAAGATTGTTATGCTGAGGATAAGCAGGTGCACCAGCTTGGGCTTCTCATCGCGGTTGACAATCGTGAACATTACAAAGCCCAACTGGAACAGGCCCCACAAGGCATGCACGCCAAACAATGTGCCCAGCGTGAACAGCAAGGCCTCGTCCGTGTTGCTAAAGTATCGCTTCTTGGCGTCCTCCCACTGTGACACCCTGGACACGGGGAAGAACGTCTGTGCCGTGGTACCAGTCATGCTGATGTTGGAGCAAATGTAGTCTGTGCCATTGATGATCCTTTGCGTGATGACTGCGTTGATGGGCGTGAATGTGGATGACTGTTTGTCGAGCAACAATGCAAAGTCGGACACAGGGAACTCCTTGGACGTGGCGTCGCCCTCCACTGAGAGGCACATCGTAAAGTGTGTGGCGCCATTGGGGTTGATCTCCACACCATCGTTCTTAACCTGTCCAATGTACGCTCCCTTGCTGTTGGTGATGCCATAATCGATGGGCGGCTTGTACGAGACAAAGTCCGAGCTGAGCGACACCACACTCTTTGAGGACTTGAAGTTCTGGCGTGTGACCTGTGACACAATGAGGTTGTTGCAGGACATGGCCACAGACTGCTCGTCAAAGAACAGAATGCCAGTGATGAATTGGTAGGACGACGTTTCATTGGCGCATGCTATCACCTTCTTGATGGGCACGGAGCTGGAGAGGAAGCATTGAGGGCCACCTGGACCCCTGCAGCTGCACGCTATCGAGTTGACCTGGTCCTGTAGTCGCTGTACCTTGCAAGTTGATTCGTATCGCAATGTTTCAATTTGTAGTCCGTTCATCAGACTGGTGGAGAACGCCTGGAAGTCCAGCGCGGGCTGATATGTTGTGAAGTTGACTTGTGCACCTGAGAGCCATTGTGGCTTGACCATGACTCCAGGCAACCATTTGCCGGGCGTCCACTTGAACATTGGACCCCATTTGTATGAGTTGTCGCAGCCGCCACATTGTGACTCGGTCATCTCGTTGTAGCGGCGTTGGTTGTCGGGTGCGTAGGTTGACAAGTCGGGCATCAGACAGCCAAACTGCGACTCGCATTGCTGTTGGTTGTTGGCCTGTGCCCACCAGGTGTAGCCAGCGGGGCAGTCCGCAGCTCTGAACACCGAGGGCGATGAGGCATAGCATCCCCTGGGCGAGTCCTTGTCGGGATTAACAACATTGTAGAGGCACGAGGGAACGAGGCCTATCGTACCGTTGGTATGTGGGCGCAGACACTTGCCCAGTCCCGAGGGGTAGCTTGAGAGCACCTTGTTATCAAAGTAGAACTGATCAGAGCATGAGCCCGACGCTTGCTCGCACTCGGCCTTTGAGCTGCACTGTTTGGCCTGTACCTGACAGTTGTTGCCTCTGATATTGTATGGGTTCGATGAGTTGCTGGACAGACTCTTGGAGAGGCACTCTGAGTTGCCGTGTGTCGCGCAGTCTTCCCACTGATGGCCGTTGGTTGAACAGTCCTGTTGATTCATGCTGGCGAACTGGCAGACTGTGAAGGCTGTGCTCCATGTAGCGCCAGAGGTCGCTGCGCAAGTGGTTGAATTGAAATTTGTGCTGTAGCATCCAGTGTATGTGCCAACGCATGTGTAGCCGCAGGTTTGTGAGCAAAGGCCTGCTTGGGCGCATTGATCAGGTGTCATGGTGCGATTGTAAAGGCCATTGGGCAGCAGACACACCGCGCCTGAATTCGAGCACGAAGTAGTATCGTTCAACTCCTTGATGTTGTGACAGAATGAATGATTGTCCGTGCAGTGGCCGCAGTATTCTTCTGTGCAGTTGGTGCACATCATCTGGCTCGACAAACAACCCTTGGACGTACACATGTGCGTCGAGCAACTGTCTGAGCCTGCCCTCTGCAACTCCCAAGACGGCGCAAGAAGGTCAAAGCAAGTGTCGTGCTGTAGTGCACACGTCTGATCCAGACAGGACGGCTGTAGGTATGGCTTAGGACAGTAGACCGAGTTCTTGATGTTGTACTTTTGTCTGAAGGTGTTGCCGGATAGCGCCACACAGTCATTGGCAGCGTACACGCCATAAAGCTTATCGGCCAGGACTGTGCTGTTGTCCGTCATTTTGGCCATGTTGGCCTGTAGCAGCACATTGAAGATGATTGATGCCTTGGCATTGTCTATGATGCACTTGATATATGAACGGTCCTGGATTTCCAACTTGGGCATGCACTTGCGCGAGTACAATATGCATTTGCCCTGATCGCGAGTGCAGTCTGCATCGGTCTGGCAATAGACATCACTGTATACCGATTCCTTGCACATTCTGATCGTGTCTATCAACTCATCCATCTCCTTTGTCTGTGTTATCTTGGGCACTCTACAATCGCCATCGTTGATCAATGAAGTCGAAGAGTAATAGTCATTGAGCACAGATGTAACACATGTAGGGCTTGAACATTGTTGATTGACAGTGGCTACATTGATTGATTGAGAGTGAGTGAGTATGAGTGAGCGAGTGATTGATTGATTGAGTATGGATACATACATTGATTGACAGCGGTCAGGTCCAACCTGGTGAGTCCCAGTTGTCTGGGCACGCAGCACTGAGCGAATTGGAGACCCTCTCGGCAACAGGGGTCATTGGCGTACTTTGGATCGGTAGGGGATGGACAGTCGGTTGTCTCTTTGATCGTTGTGGTGTTCTGAAGTGAGAGGTAGTTGGTGGACATTTGTGTGCAGCCAACCCAAGCGTCGCGGAATGCCAACATCTCAAGGTTGAACTTGTAAGAGTACATCTGAGTAAAGTCCGTCTCGGTCGTGACGTTGCCCTCAATTCGTTGCACCTGTTCAAAGAACGTCGCGTAGTCGGCGTAGTTGCATGGTGGCGTGTCCAACAACTGTAGCTTCACGGCATTGTCCAGGGGTTTGCCATCGACATCGACCAACACACTGTTGAACTGTAGAGTAAACTGAGCGACATCCTCGACGGACACGAATGAGCTAAAGGTCGAGAAGCCCAGACGGAAGGCAGCCTGGAACGTCCTGTTCTTGGGCTGGTTGTCCGTGGCGAGGATACGAAGTCGCGTGTATGTGTAGGGAGTGAAGCCAGTGTTTGGTTGGATCCTGAACGGCTGTGGGACGGGCCAGAATGTATCGCCATATATCATTGGGAAGTTGATCGACAAGAATGATGGCAAACGGACATTGTTTGACGAGATCACTACTCCACCCATTGTTGTCGCAATGATGCTGGCTGAGTTCTGAAGATTGAATACACCGGCCAGAGGATAGTTATCCGTCAGTGGACGTCTAAACAATGGTGCATGTGATGTAAACACACAAGTATAAGAAAAGCCGCATCCTCCCTGTGGCATTGTATAAATATGCAATATCCTTGCCGTTCCATTTGGCCATGGTCCAATAACTATTGAGCCCCAATTGTCAACTATAGTTGATGATTGATTGATTGAAGAGAGGATTGAGTGAGTATGGATCAAGGTATCACTGATCATGATCATCATTACTTACCTGCATTGTTGACATAGGCCCATTTGTTGTCTTCTTGAGAGGCATCCCTGCCATCTTGAATGTAGATGAAGATTGATGACCCTCCAGTCATGGGACACATGAATGAGAAGGTCATGTCACGGTCGACCACGAACGTCCTTTGCTCGCAACCCGCACCAATGATCAGCTCTCCATCGTTGATACATTTGGGTGAGTCGGCGGCGGCACTGATATTTGTGCATTTGGGTGCAGTGGTTACAACAGGATTGACTGGCGCCGAATAGATTGTGAGCGACAAAGAGAAAGGTGATTTGAATCCCACTGTCTTCATTGTATCAAACACTGTCATGTGATATGTATCATTTGTCCAAATAGAATCTTGCGGGCATATCGTAAACACAATCTCTGACAACATCGAAGAGTCGCCCATCCTTCCACCAGTGCCACCGCCCATCAAGAACACGCCTGGCTCTCCATACTCCAAGGCAAAGTAAAACTAAACATGTTTGATCGATTGTTCGATTGATCGAGTGATCGAATGGTCGAGTGAGTGAGTGCCATCACATGATTGATTGATTGAATGAGGGGTTAGGACATGGATGGTCGACGACGACGACAATGACGACACGATACGAACAGTTGTACTTTCAACATATTTGTTTGTTGGCTTGTATCTTAGTAACAGTAGTTCGGTAACATTGTTGAAGTGATAGGTTTGATTGGCAAACACTTGGCTCCAATCGAGTGTGCATATGTTGGTGGTGGGCGTGCATGCCGTTGAATTGCATGAAGGATGCCCAGAGGCAGACTGTCCACATCTGTCGTGACTGGCCATGTCACAGGTGCAATCGATCTCTGGCAATGGCGTTGGCGATGTGTAGTTGGCACAAGCAATCGCATGATTTATATACAAGTCTCTGTCCAAGTTGACCTCCATCACTGCAAAGTCTGCATAAAGACCAAGCAAAGATCCCTGTTTACGAACAACCGTTGCATTCTGAACAGTGAATGCATCAGTACTATTAATCATCGTCATCAGCATTATACTGGCTAATGAAAGTATAATTATTATATAACATTGTTGTTGTCGTCGTTGTCTTTGTCGTAATATTATATTGTTATTATTATTCATTATATATTATATATTTATATAAGTAGATAATACCTATTGTTTGGACCTCCAAATACTAGATATTAATAAATATGACAGACGAACAATTGTTGATGATTGAATGAATGAATGAATGAATGAATGAATGAATGAATGAAGGGTCAGACGAAGATAATGATAAATAAAACGTTAATGCTTGGAAGTGTTTTATTGGGTCCTACACACACGCGCGATCCTTTCTTGGCATCAAAGGCATTGAGATTCTAACTAATACTTGTTGTTGTTGGTGCAATTACCGGTGTACATGGCAACACTTCGCCTAGCCCCACCCGTCATCACTTGATCAAAACACACACACACAAACACCACAACCATGTACGGACAATGCGTGGAGGGGGTAGGTTGATGCCAACAACTAGTCGTGTGTGTGTTTTGATCGACACGTTGCCACTCTCTGAATGATCGACGGCATCCTCAGAAGTTTCTTAATACCTAGGTTGTTTGCTGACCCGCAAGATACTACTCTCCCACTTGACCAACCAAGAGTGAGTAAGTGATTGAGTGTGAGAGAGTGACACTAAGAGAGAGAGAATATAACTCTCAATCAATTGAGACACACCAGGTCAAAGAGTCTGAAGCTATTAATAAGTTTATGTTTATTTGGCTGTAGTAGTAGGGTCTTCTGTTTGGATACGAAGGAATACTTCTTCGAGTGTGGTCATGCTGATACCCATTGACTTGATGCCATAGCGTTGTTGGATTGATTGTTCCAACTCTTCAAAGAATGTTGATAGTCTCTCTGTGGACTTTTGATGTGATAATGAGAATGTCATCTCAATGTCTTTGTGACCATATATAGGAGTATTGTTAGAGTTGTTGATGGGGGAGCTTGCACCACTGCCACCAGCACCACTCAATGGTACCATGTCCATTGGTATGTCAGGCTCACTTAGATGTTGATGATCGTGGTCCTTCAATGTCTTGGTCTTGGAGGATGGTGGAGACAGGACATGTGTATCATTTTGAACTGCATCGGGGAACACTGACATGACATAGTCTTTGAATGATGATGTGATGGTGCTGTCTTGACCACCATTCAATGTGAATGATAGGATGTAGCCGAGACCAAACTCGGACTTGAGTTGGAGTGATGTGCCACAGCAACGTAGCTTGCCATTGGACATGATACCGATTGACTCTCCAATCAACTCGGCCTCCTCCATGAAGTGAGTGGTCATTATAATGGTCTTGCCATGCTTCTTCTTCTGCAACAGTGCCCACACCTGATGACGAGCAAATGGGTCGAGGCCAGTGGTGCATTCGTCAAGGAAGACGATTGATGGGTCGCCAATGAATGCCATTGCCAGACTCAGACGTCGCTTCATACCACCACTCAGATCTGAACTTGGCACGTCCGTCTTGTCCGTGAGTCCAACCTCCTCAAGCGAAGTGGCGATGGACTCCTCGATCTCTTTGGCCGGTACACCCTTGAGCTTTGCAAACAGACGGAGATGTTGTGCACATGTGAGTTGAGCATAGACGATGTTCTGTTGGGGACAGAATCCAATGTGATGGCGGATCTGATCCATGTCAGTCTTGACGCTTAGTCCATTGATGAAGGCATCGCCACCAGATGGTTGTATCATGCCAGTGAGTATGTTCATTGTGCTCGACTTTCCAGCACCATTATGACCGAGCAATGCAAAGATTGTACCAGCGGGAACAGTTAGGTTGAGTCCATTGATCGCACGTACTTGCTTGTCCTTGGTGGTCTTTGATACGTAGACCTTCTCCAAGTCCACGATCTCAATGCCATTGGATTGTTGCATTGCATGACCATCCTTTGATGACTTGCCCTTGGTCTGACCACGGTTTGGTTGCCAATAGCTCCTCTTAAAGAATATCCTAAAGTTGTTGCCACCCTCATGTACCTCGATCGAGCACCAAGCAATCAATGAATACAGCACAAAGTCCAAGATCAAGAATCCAATTGCCTCAGTGAATGCTGGATCATCCCATGGTACAGCTACATGTGGATAATGTATGATGAGGTGTAAGTATCACGCGATGGACTTGGTATGGCCACAATGAATGAGCGAGTGAACATACCTTCTTTCTGACCTTCGGCAAATGATAGTGCTACGAGGTACTCGCCAAATGCACATGGGGAGATGAGGAAGAAGAGGAAACGGATGCCGGCATTCTTCTTCTTGACAACGAATTGTAGGACGACAGATAGACCAACACCAACAAGCAGGACAAGTCCAGAGATCATACTTCCAATCTTTGGCTGAGTCATATATGCCGACACAATGAATGCAATGGCGATCAATGTCATTGAGAAACAAAAGAATATCAAGAACATCATAACAGGATTACTAGATTGATTGATCAAAATGGAATAGTTCCAGGGAGTTAGTAATTGAGTGATAGAGTGTTGGAATAGTTCCTGTAGGTACTTACGTTGATGTGAATACTTTGGTAGCATAACAAAGTATTAGGATGAATATGATTAGGATGACATTCATAATGGTCTGCATTATGATGTTTGATAACCAGTAGGCAGACTCACGCATTCCCATCACTTTGAGTGCTTCCTTAATACCATCCTTCTTCTCTGTGACCAATAATATAATCAACACTTGTAATGAATACATAAATAATAGAGGGAAGTATATAGGGAATAGATAATTGAACGTTGTAGGTGTGAACTTATTAGCTGGTATAGAATATTGAGTAGAGTTGAGTGATATATTCAATGGTATATTAAGTTTGATTGATGCTAAATATGTTTGATTATTGATTGAGTGAGTGGGATAGTTCCAAGATTGATTGATGGGAGGGGGGTACTTACCAAATGCAGAGAGTATACTTTGTTGGAGGAATGGATATGGTGAGTCTTGGATATCGTAGTTGTAGGTATTGTTGAGACGAATGGTGTAGTTGATTGTGTTGTTGGCTGGGTCGATTGATGAGAATATTATACCGCCCCAATATGTTTGTTTGTTGTCCATATATGCTTTGATCATCTCAGATTCACTGCCAAATGCAACAGTCTGATTGAGTGGTATCATTGTGTTATTGAGTAATTGTGCGGCCATACCAGGACCACCATTATTAGATTGATCGACATATCCCAACAGCCTGGAATCAGTTTGTAGAACATGTGAAGCAGGCATTGATTGGAACATTTGACTATTCTGACCAACTGATGAAGGTATAACCAATTTAAGTATAATCAATATAATAATATATTGTACACCAATTATCAATTCGGTAGCAGTCTCCAAACGATTCCTCCTTTTAATCAGGTAACACTTTTGGCACAAAGCCAACACCTGTTGACCAAAAGTGGATGGACTCTTGGACATTATATTATATAATTATTATAATTATTATTTAAATTATATTATATTTATATTTGATTGATTGATTGATAAAGTAATATTATTATTAATATTAGTATCTCTATAACTAATTAAGGAGTGAGTATCTATAAATAATAATGCGCATTCGTTGACCCCGACATCATCCAAAGGTGAAGACACACTCATTCACTCACTCATCCCATCCGTTTGCCATTTCAGATTTAACGACTTCTGTTTGTGTTTGCGCTTTTCATCTGAATGAACGATGTTGTGTGTGGACACACCCCAAGCCTCGACTAACACCTTCCGGATAAGTAACTGTTGTGTCAGTCAGGTCCAACATGACATAAACTAATTGTGGGGTTTGGGGGCGAATGGGGAACAACACACGAATTCCTAGGATTGCAAGCGTATGTAGTCCCCGCACCCATGACATGTATGTGCCTCTTGATTGAAATGATCACTTACTGATGAAGCCTATGTAATCACCGAGTCTATTTTAATCGAACATATAACCTTGATGATGATGTTGGTTATTTAGTAGAGTGTGAGTGAGGAGACCAACCATTCCAATCAAACAGAAGCACCTCTGGTATTTCGCTTGCATTTCTGGAAATAGATAGATTGAATGTGAGTGTAATATTAATAAACTTGTTACATCAGGTCCAAGGTATCTGACATGATACAATAGATTGTGGTGGTTGTGTTGGTATGAATGTGAAAGTGATCATTCATTCATTGAGTGACCAGGACCAGGGTCTTCCCTCCTTATCTTAAACTAAAAGTTGGATGGACCGATTCATCCATCATCCATCAATCCATCCATCAATCCATCCATTAATCACCAATGTGTGGTAAGTTTGGTGATCGCTTGGGAATCCAGGTGTGTGTTATTTTGGGGAAGTTCACCTGGTATTGTAATGAATGATCATTGTTGGTTGGGCCAGGGGTGCTGCGTGGGGTGTGCCACAATCAACCAACCATGTTCCTGGTGTCTGGTATCTAGGTTGTTTGTTGGTGACTCTTGGGAAGCCAAGTCCCCAACTAGAGGAATTGATTGATCGGATGTATCCTAAGTTCAGGTTCATTGATTCTCCAATTACCATCATTGATCATTCATTGATCGATTCAAACTCTCTTCTCTCTGTCGTGGAAGTAGTAACTGTCTATTATAATTGAATAACGTTGTTTGTTGCTACTCATTCATTTAATTAAGTTATCTTTCATTGGTGATATGGGTGAAGAGTTATCATATGCTTGTTAATATAACAATCAAATTACAACTACACATTTAATAAATTGCGATGTTAGAATAAATATATGATTAAGAGTCAGTCCTTTGATCACATCAAAAAAATCGGTGCACTCACAAGTTCAAACACACTTTGTGATGAGAAAACGAACGACAACTCTTTCGTCAAATTGATAAACAAGTGACATATTCATTTTTTTAAATACATAGATACATTCACATACAGATACAATTATAAATATAATATAAAACTTTATTAAATATGCCTTTAAAGAAGAATAATAGAAAGAATAAGAAACAGAACCATAATAGAGTACTTAATGTTCGCTTTGGCAGTCAAGAGGTACAGCAAAGATGGGATATGAAGAAGACTACACTCGAGAACTATGCAATGATGGGCCTGCAGTTCTCAAACAGCATCAGAAATAAGGAGAGAAGCGAGAAGGCATTGGCAAAGCTCAATGTCGTGGCAGACCCCGTCAAGCTCGATGTTAAGCAACGTCCACCTCGCATCGAGAGAGGTCTAACCTTTGACGATCAACATTATTACCGCGACCTTATACTGAAACATAATGATAACTATGAGGTATGACATTGCATGGAACACGACAACCTAACATGATGTACATGTACTTACTCGCTTTCATCCCATCCAACAGAAAATGAAGATGGATATTGCGCTCAACTTCTGGCAGAGGACTGCTAAGCAATTGGAGAATGGTTGCAAGAGATTCATTGTATTGTATGGACATCCACTGTTGGAGTCTGATGATGAGGAGGAAGTGGAGGAGGAGCAGGTGGCCGAAGCACCAGTCGAGCAAGTAGAACAGAAGCAACAGACACAAACAAAGACACAAGCAAAGACACAAACACAGACACAGACAAAGACACAAACAAAGAATAATGCACCACCAGCTAAGCAGGTAGAAGAGGAAGTGGAAGAGGAGGAAGAGGAGGCACCACTGAGTGAGAGTAAACCAAAGACAAAGATATTGAAGAAGAAGACAGCGATGAAGAAGAAGCCAACAGCAGCAGCATCAACAGCAGTCAAGAAGACATCGACCAAGTCAGTCTAAGTCAAGTGTAACAACATGTTGATACACAAATCGATCGAACTCTCTTTGATTGAATTATAAAGGGAGACTGTTTAATCCTATTCGTCATCGTCGTCGGTGTTGTTGTCAGTGCTCAAGTGCACTCGTGTGAATGCTTTATCCTGTCGACTGTCGATCAGCTGAACATCCAGGCACACAGGATGATCTAATGATACATCATGACCATGGCCATCAATCAATCAATCTAGATCTGTGGCAATTGTGTCTTGAGGAACATAAGAACATCCCTCAACTCGGCCTCATTGCCGCTGTGTCCCATTCCCTGGATTGGTGTGAACTTGCCCTTGACTCCACATACATTAGTGAGGGCATTGAATGATACCTCGCTTGAATGTTTGATTGGATGATTGATTAGCATATTGAGTGTCGCGTCGAATAAGTTGTTTGGACTTACCCAAACTTAAAGTTGACAACTGGATCGGCAGTTCCATGGAACATTGCCAATGGTACTTCCTTGTTATGAGCACTGATTCTCTGTTTCCGGATACACTTGGTTAGTCTAATGGCTCGCAGTTCCTAATGTAATAATAATGATGGATTATGGTAACATACACCAAGAACTGATTGTGATGGGAGGAATGCACTCATTGCAACACATCCACCAAGCTTGTTTGGTGATTGGTAGACTGTGTAGAGTGACAGTGCACCACCTTGAGAGAATCCACCAAGTACAATGCGCTCTGATGGGATTCCAGCACTCTTCTCCTTCTCAATCAACACCTCGAGATCCTTTCTATTCTTCTCAAGATTGACCTGGTCGTCCACTCCATTCAAATCCAACGATTTAATATCGAACCAAGCAGTTCCTTTCATTCCAAGATTGATTGATACTGGTATCACTGGTCTATAAACATATATATAATGTTAATTACTCATTCATTCATCTCATTCATTCTTGTTCAATCAAACATGTACATACGCAGTTGGTAGAATGAACTTGACATGTTGTAATCCACCCATTTGAACTGATTGCATTGCTGTCTTCCAACCATTACCAGTGTCCATCAATCCATGTAGGAATATCACTTTGTTGGATCGCGTGTCAGTCTCAGAACTTGTCGTCTTCGTCTGGTCTCTGTCAGTCAATCTATAAACATACCTGTTGCAGTATGCTTTTGAGAAGGCTGTAATACTACACTGTTGGCATCCATATTATTGTTATTATATAAGTATGTATTGTATTGTAATTGTATGTAAATGTAATAATAAGTAATAGAGATAGTTATAATGACAGAGATGCAAAGTTTGACGATATGATATCTCATTATTCCGCTCCCTTTCGCTGCAAATCCCACCAATTTACCACTTTCGAATTATTATTTGTAAATAAATAAATAAATTAAACTTTGATTGATGATGTGTTTGACTTTGTTTGTGATGATGAAGGGTGATGTTCAACATTGAGTTCATTTATTCATTCATACTTAATAACACAAATAGATAGATATAATATATATATACAAATAACAATATAAGATGGTTAAAGTAAACATTAAATGGGGCAAAGAAAAGATTGAGGTTGATGTAGACCCAAATGAATCAATTAATGTCTTTAAGAGCCAAGTATTCTCTCTTACAATGGTACCCGTCGAGAGACAAAAGAGTATGTTTGAATGAATGAATGAACCAATCAATCAATCAATCAATCAATCATACTTACTGCCCATCTACTCCAAACATAGTTATGGGATTCAAGGGTGGAGTACTAAAGGATGATGCTCAGTGGAAGGATTTGGACTTGACTGAAGGAAAGAACTTGATGATGATGGGTACTGCTTTGGAGCTGGAGAAGCCTACTCAGGCTGTGACCTTTATTGAGGATCTACCAGAGCAGGAGCAAGACTCAATGTTGTATGATCTCCCAGCGGGACTGCTCAATCTTGGAAACACCTGTTACCTCAATGCTACATTGCAGTGTTTGAAGAATGTACCTGAACTCGTTCAGACCATTCAAAAGTACAAGCAACCAACTCAACCATCACTCTACTCTGGTCTTGTCAAATCATCTCAGTCCCTCTTCAATGAAATGCTCAAGTCCAACTCTCCAATCTCAACATACGCATTCCTAAGTGTAAGAAATACTGAACCAATCAATCACTCAATCAATCAACTACTTATCATCCTCCATAATCATTTAGATCTTTAGAAGATTGTTCCCTCAGTTTGATGAATCCAAGGGAGGTATGCATCTGCAACAGGATGCAGAGGAGGCAATGTCACAATTGATGACAGCCTACTCACAAGAGTTGGCCGCACCTGGCGAGACTTTGGATGCCAAGTCCCCTCATTCAGCAATTGTGGCCAAGTCCATCATTGGCAAACTGTTTGGTGTTGAGGCCAAGGAGGTGTACACCTGCAAGGACGCACCAAATGAAGAGGCCACAGAGCGCATGGAGACACTGCTCAAGCTCACCTGTAACATCAACATCGACACGTCATACCTGCACGAAGGACTAAAGAAGGGATTGCTCGAGGAGATCAGCAAGTTCTCGCCATCGCTCCAGCGCGAGGCTGTCTACAATAAGAAGACCCTGATCACAAAGCTGCCACCATATCTCAACGTGCAGTTTGTGCGTTTCCACTGGAAGAAGGATGTGAAGGAGTCGCGCGACTCTGCCACCGTTGGAGTGAAGGCCAAGATCATCAGAGCTGTCCAATTCCCATTCACCCTGGATGTCTTTGACCTCTGCACACCAGAGTTGAAAGAGAAGCTGAGCGTGAAGCGAAAGATCATGGACGACATCTACAATGATTCGTCGCTAAAGAGGAAGCCAGAGGATGAGGAGATGGCCGATGCGCCAGCAGAGAAGAAGCCAGACAACACCAAGCAAGCAGCAGTCTCAACAGCACTTGACGCACCAATTGACATCAAGTCAAATGACACTGGCAAGTATGAGCTGACTGCCGTCTTGACGCATCAGGGTCGTTTCGCCGACTCTGGCCATTATGTCGCTTGGGTCAAGAAGGAGGACAATGTCTGGATGAAGTTTGACGACTCGATCGTCTCCACTCACAACAATGAGGATATCAAGAAGCTGTTTGGTGGTGGCGAGTGGCATATGGCCTACATATTAATCTACAGGTCTGTCACTGTTGATGCACCAGCTACAACAACTACAGATACAAAGGATGAATCATCATCGTCGTCAACCACAACTACTACCACTACTACATCTACAACTCAATAAACGTCCGTCAGTCATCGCGATTACTCAATCTAACATAACCTACACAAAGTGCGGTTCAGAATCTAGATACTTGTGTCCGTGCGTCCACACGACTGACTGACCGATCCAATCAGACACGCGGCACGACACACGCAACAACCAACAGTTTGGGTTCCCAAGAGTGGTAGATTGGTCGGGAACCTGGATGTCGATGACTGACCTATAATTTGGGAGGAATATTAATAATCTACAGTTGTAAATGTGTGTGGATGTACATACACAATACAATAAAGAATCACAATCAATAAAGCGATGTCGAAATTTCCATCATTAAGGTGACATTGGACCAAATGACCCCCCCTTTGGGTGCGACCGCAGCTCCAGCAATGGGCTAACCCCCTCGCTTGATTCCCAAACATGAGGTGTAGGCGGGAAGAACGAATGACGGCCAACCCCTCCCTTCTCTCCGCCCCTTATGGAGTCGTTCAGCGGCAGGATCATCTTCGGAACTCAAAGAACTGTGTGGGTGGTCGTTCTAACCATCACCTTTGGCTCACCGTTCAGGGGCTGGCGCTCTAGCCTCAAAAAAAGGACTACCCCACCATACTCATAAAGCCCCCGATTCACACATAGCTTTCAAAAAAAGAGCCTAGAGGAATGAACGTAGGAAAACTCGAAACACTATTCATTAGTGTGGATTCAGGACAATTGCAATTTTTTCGATTTAATTGAGCATTTGATGGGATTTTTGGTAATTGTGGGCAATGCACCTGTCAGTCAGAGATGGTGTGTGCGCCGCAGAGGAGCACTCATGAGAAAGCGATGATGATAAAGGAATGACCGAGTCAGGTCAATCATTTCATACTACAACTTGTTGCTAACATATATACACATACTCACAAAATGAGATACTCAACTATCGCTTTGTTGGTCTGCTTCGCCGTGGTTTCACAGGCTTTGACGTATGTATCTCTATCTATTTATCAAATATCACGTGTCATTGATAGCGATCACGTGATCCTGTCACATGATCAGTTACCATACAATTTTTTAAATCACTATCTTTGCTCCGAATGCAAAGATAATGCAATAAGCAAAGCAATTAAGCAATTATTAACATTATAACTTCTCTATCTCTATCCACTTTTGATACCCTTTTACCTCTCTCTCCTACCATCAGTGTCCCACTTAACTTCCGCCCAGTCTCGAGAAACGCTCTCAAGAGAATCCCAGCCAACCTCCACAAGAAGTACGCTGCTCTTGCTGAGGTCGGTGCTTCTGGCACTACCGTCCCAATCACTGACTACGAGGATGCCCAGTACTACGGTGCTGTCTCCATCGGAACCCCCGCCCAGGTCTTCCAGGTTGTCTTCGACACTGGTTCATCCAACCTCTGGGTCCCATCCAAGAAGTGCCCAAGCACTGTCGTTGCCTGTGACCTCCACACCAAGTACGACTCATCCAAGTCCTCCTCATACGTTGCCAACGGAACCACCTTCTCCATCCAGTACGGATCTGGTGCCATGTCTGGTTTCATCTCCCAGGACACCGTCAAGGTCGGCGCCCTCACCGTCAAGAACCAGCTCTTCGCTGAGGCCACCGCTGAGCCAGGTATTGCCTTCGACTTCGCCAAGTTCGATGGTATCCTCGGTCTTGCCTTCCAGTCCATCTCTGTCAACAACATCCCACCCGTCTTCTACATGATGATGAACCAGGGACTCGTCCAGGACCCACTCTTCGCCTTCTGGTTGTCCAAGACCCCAGGTAACAACGGTGGTGAGCTCACTTTCGGTTCCATCGACAACACCAAGTACACCGGTGACATCACCTACGTCCCACTCACCAACGAGACCTACTGGGAGTTCGCCATGGCCGATGTTGCTCTTGCTGGAAACTCTCTCGGCTACTGTGGTGCTGAGGGCTGCCACGCCATCTGTGACTCTGGTACGTCTTTGATTGCCGGTCCAGTCGACCAGATCAACGCCTTGAACAAGAAGCTCGGAGCCAAGATTGAGAACGGTGAGGGAATCCTCAACTGTGCCACCATCTCCTCCCTTCCAAACATCGAGTTCACCCTCGCTGGTCGCGTCTTCTCCTTGACTCCAAACGACTACGTTCTCCAGATCACCTCCCAGGGTCAGACCGACTGTCTCTCTGGTTTCATGGGCATTGACATCCCAGCCCCAATTGGTCCACTCTGGATCCTTGGTGACGTCTTCATCTCAACCTACTACGCCATCTTCGATTTCGGCAACAAGCAGGTTGGTTTCGCCACCTCCAACCAATAAATACGCTCCTTTTGTTATTTAACGCATAAATCATCCCCACCTGTTTAATCATTCGTCTTTTACCTCTGAAGTCCTGTCACACAATTGTGATTGATCACCCCACACACATTCACCCTACATTGATTGATTAGTCGTTCGTTTGTTTCGCGGCCCTCTCATTGTTCCCACTTTGTTGCGCAATCAATCACATAAACAGATAATCAGTTAGTTAGTACTATGATGCTATCACGAAGTTATAACTATATACAAAGATGTGCATCATCAACTATATCTAGATCATCTATCTCAACTACAGCGTCATCATCAACATCAACAACATCATTATCACTACTCCTCAGACATCATTATAATACACGACCGAGTATATCACCATCATTATCAATAACCAATGGTGTTCCTCTTCTTTCATTCTCAACATCAACATCAAGTATGATAGCATCAATCAATCAATCAATCAACTGATGACTCACACTCAATCACTCGCTCCCTAATAGTCACTCAAACATCATCACATAGATCATTCATTGGACAACAACAAAGACGTAGTTATGGATCATCACCATTGGACAACATCAAAGATGAAGGAATCAATATTAATGTTATAAAGCCAACGGATACAAAGCCTTATGCACCAAGACTACCACCTTATGAGACGTCAGCAACGTTGGACTTCCTCATCACACCCAATCAGAAGGAGTTCTCATCACAAGAGTTGGACAAGTTCTCCAATCTGGCACGCGCAATGACATCCATTGGCTACGAGCATCAGTCGTCCGAGCATTGGAAAGAGTCGCTCGAATCCTACAACAAGGCATTGTTGTACATTAGAAACATCTTTGGATCGCGTGCACAATACACTGGCTACTCACTGCGCGAGTACGCTGCGCTGATGATCAACCTGGCCGAGTCACACTCGCGTCTCGACCAGATGGACGACGCACTCAATCGCTCGCGCCAGGCGGTCGATCTGCTCGAGGTGGACTGGCGCGACACTGTGATGGCTGCACCAAACGTCGAGCGCGACGCACTGCGCAGACAATGGGTCAAGGATGAGATGCTGGGCATTGCGTACAGCAATCACGCCGAGTACTTGGCCTTCCATGGCAAGTATCATGAGGCTGAGCCATTCGCCCGATCGGCACACAAGATACTCGGCCTGCTCTTCCCGCTCGACCATCCCGTCAACGTGGACCTGGGTATTCTGTTGGTGCAGGTGTTGAACGAGACTGGTCGTTCGCAGGAGCTGGACAGAGTGTCTGATCTCTACGGCGACATCCTTACAAACGCAATTGGTACCACTGAGAACATGCAGGCTACGTATGATAAGCTGGACGAGCAACTGGTGGACAAGGTGCTGGAAAGTGTCAAGCAACGTTATCCAGGCTTCCTCGAGGCTGAAGAGGCCAAGTTCTTGGAGGAGGAGAAGAACAATCCGGATGCTGATGAGGATGAGGACGAGGACGAGGACGACGAAGCAGCTCACGAGCAGGAGCTAATTAATCAAAAGATATATGGCGAGCCAGACTTTGGCGTGCACGACCTACTCTATGCATCCAACGTGGACACTAGGAGTGCCCTTACCAGAAAGGGCGCGTCACTAGACGATGGCGAAGACACTGGCACTGAGCCGGCGACCCAGGACCAACCAGACCTGGAAGAGGAGAGCATCGATCAACTGCTAATGGAGCATGAGGACATTGAGGACCATGAGCTGGAAAAGTATGGTGACGAGGACCAAGCCGAAGAGAGGGAGCTCGATCAACAGCTTGGATTCAAGGTGCGCTTGGATCCCGAGGAGAGCCAACTCAACAAGATATACGAGATGAAGTTGGGAGGATTCCTTAACCTGCCCGAGGAGGGCACTGGCGCGGAGCCCCTGAACCGATTGGTTAACAACATGGACCGCATCCTGACCGAGGGTGAGGAGGTATCCTCGCGCCTAGAGTTTGAACGCATGGTGGACCGTGACAGACGCATCAAGAACAGGCCGTCGCAGGTGGTGGACGAGGTGCGATGGGATGAAGGCGAGATCACCACTCCAACCGAGGAGGATGGCGAGCCAATCAGTCAGGCGGCCATGGACAAGATGGGCCGTTACCTGAGCGAGGAGTTCTCTCAGCACGACATGGAGGAGGAGAATGAGGCAATGGACCAGCAGATGGAGAAGATGATGAGGATGATCGAAAATATGACGCCAGAGGAGGAGAGACAGCTGGACGAGGAGTTCAAGGCCATTGGTCCCGTGATGCACGGTCTGTTTGGCAGCGACAGTGGTGATGTTGATCCTTCAAAGTTCTTCAACACATCATTGAAGGAGTTGGAGAGAGAGGAGCGACAGAGGTTGGAGAAAGAGGAGAACAAGGAGAATGATGACGACGACGATGACGATTATAGCTACCTCAACAACAACAACAACAACAAGTCACTTGATTTCAATCCAGAGATGGTCAGACAGATGATGAAACAGGCAGAGAAATTCAACTTCAATCCAGATGAGATGGCCAAACATATCAAATTGGATCAATTTGGTTTGGGTAAGATGGACGGTGGACCTCAAGATGGCAAGGCTGAGGCTGAGAACGAAGATGACTTGTGGGATGGAATGAACTTTGGCAATGAACAGGATGGTGGCAATGAAGATATCGACCTGGATGCATATATTAAGCAAGCTACACAGTCTCAAGATTTCAAACAATTCTTTGAGAAAGAAGAGTCCAAGACATCTGGCTCGTCAACCACAGCAAAGCCAGCTGTTCCCACGAATACCAAGTCCACAAGCAAGTCCAAGTCAACGACGAACCTGTCCAGGAAATAAACTTTAATCTTTATGAATGTAATGTATATATAACCTTTGCTTTGGTATTAACATCATTATTACCTCATCTTCACCCAAACAATCATTTTCTTCGTTTTTCATACATCTGATCACACGAACGACTCGTCATGTGGGTCATCAGATGACACTCACAAGTACCCCAATCAATGAATCTATCACATTCACAAATACTTAAATATACACTACATACATATAATAACAATGACAACCAATAACCAGGTATTCCCAACACTTAAGAATGACTTGTTCTTGAGAGCAGCTAGAGGCGAGAAGGTCGAGAGAACTCCTGTTTGGATCATGAGACAGGCTGGCAGATACTTGCCAGAGTTCAAGGAGGTTCGCGCCGATGTAGACTTCTTCACAGTGTGTCGCAATCCAGAGCTGGCTTGCAAGGTCACTCTGCAGCCAATCGATCGTTATCCTGGCTTGGACGCAGCGATCATATTCAGTGATATATTGGTCGTGCCTCAGGCCATGGGCCTCGAGGTCCAGATGATCCCAGGCAAGGGTCCACACTTCCCCAACCCAGTGCGCACACCATCAGAGATGTCGCGTGTCCAGTACCCCGTGGACGTGAATGCCACGCTTCAATACGTCTTTGACGCGCTCACTTTGACTCGCCAGCGTCTGGATGGTCGCGTGCCCCTTATCGGCTTCACTGGCGCACCCTGGACCCTCCTATCATACTGCATTGAGGGTGGTGGCATCAGTGGCTCAGGCATGAACAATGCCAAGACATGGCTCTATCGTCACGCTGAGGACGCTCACCGATTCCTCGACATGTTGACCAACGTATGCATCGACTACCTCATTGGACAAGTGAACGCAGGTGCACAGGCACTGCAGGTGTTCGACTCGTGGTCGGGCGATCTGTCGCCGCACCTCTTTGACACGTTCTGTCTGCCATACCTCGTGACGATTGCCGAGCGCGTCAAGGCCGTCCACCCCGACATCCCCATGATCTGCTTCGCCAAGGGCTCCAACTTTGGTTTGGCCAAGCTGGCCAACTCCAAGTACGACGTGCTCGGCGTCGACTGGACCATCGACCCCGCCACAGCCAGGAGCTTCGTCGGCACCAACAAGACACTGCAGGGCAATTTGGACCCAGCCGTCTTGTACGGTGGCAGCGAGGTCATCTCCAAAGAGGTCGAGCACATGGTTCGCTCGTTTGGAACTCAGCGCTACATTGCCAACCTTGGACACGGCATGCAACCAACACACACAGTAGACAGTGCAGGCGACTTTATCCAAGCTGTACATCAGCACTCCACCAAGCTGGCGCATGAGGGAATATAATATAATATAATAATAGCATGAGCTAATGCATTGCATGCTCTACTTTACTTGTATATATATACAACAATCAGCGTTGTCCTGTGAATAAACATATGTTCTCTCGTTCGCTCGTTCGCTCGCTATCTTAATTGCCACCACCTGCAGCTGTAGCCTCTTCGTCATCGCCCATGTCCTTGAGGAACTTTGGTCCCTTGTCAATTGGGATGTTCCTAGTATGATGATACTGATCGAATGACAACAGATCGCTATTCTTTGCCATGTAGTCCACGCGTTCAAAAGGTTCTGCTATCAACAGATATCCATTGGTGCCAGCCTATGATGTTCATGCGTGCGTATGTGTAAGTTACACGCTACACTCAATCGCTCATCCTCGTTCGGTATCTACATACTTGTGTCTGAAGAGATGTGACGTCGGTCGAGAGGTACTTGTTGGTCTCGAGCAGCTTGCCCTTGATACAGCTGTAGAGGTCGTAGACGGTGCCGTCGTCGCATGTGAGTCGGGCAACGACAGTGTCTTTGTGGAGGGTCGTGCCTCCCTTCTTCTGTGTGCCCTGTACAGAGTTGTTGGCAATGACATTTGTATACTCGAATCTTGTTATCTTCTTTGCCAACGCTGGATGTGTTGGTGCCAGACCAACTACACATAGACCATTCGAGTGTCTATTGACGTACATGTCCTCGCCAGTCTTCCTATTAAGATCCAACATATAATACTGATCATAGTATCTTTCAATTACTGTCCTCATCCTGATGATCTCTCTATCTATCTATCTCTCTCTTTGTTCTTTACTTGCGCGACAAAGACGAATAAACTTATTGCACATGCTGGGTTCAGTTTTGTCCAACACTCCGCCTTTCAAGTTTGATCAATAGATTGATTGGTTGAGAGAAGTTGATATTCATTGGGAATGAGTCCATCACAAAGTCATGACTCATTGAGTCATGACTGGAGGTCGAAGCGTGTTTATATGGAGTGTCGTGGAAGCCTCCTCTGGGATGGCATGCCCAGCGAGGACAATGTCTTATGCGGCCTCCTTGTCAAGTCTAGTTATCACCAATCGTTGGTGGATGTAATGGTAGATGTTGTTTTAACATTGGACTGTCTGTGGCAAAGCCATCAAAGAATGTTTGGATGAATTCGGTAGCATCGGCAGAGAGCTCCACTCGCACCAACGTCTCATTGATACGCTCCAGTTGGGCGGCGTTGTGTTTGGCAACTTCCACGAGGAAGAAGTGGATGTTCAGGTCACCGGTCTGCGAGGCGTCCGTGCGCAGCAGCGCCTCGAGCTCAGGATGGTAGCGTCCAGTGAGCGTGCGGTATCTGTGATGCTGACCAAAGAACTTGATGCGCTGTTCCAGTGTCTCGAGCGAGACGAGGATCTTGTACAGCATTGTTGTGGGAATGCGCACCGTCAGCTTGCCCTCGCGTCTGAATGTTCGGTCTAGCAGGTCGACCACCAGGTCGGGCCGGCCCTTGGACAACAAGTAGTCGTAGAGTTCCTCGGCCAAGTCCCTGTTGGTGATGTCGGCCGTGTTCTTGGTCATGACGAATCGTCTCATATCAATCGAGAGCAGCGTCTCCTTGTTGAGCGGGAGTCCTCGGATGCGTGTGTGGTACTCGAGCAGCAGACGCAGGCCCAGCCTGACAAAGTGGCTGTTGTTCTTGGGTATGCCGCTGTACAGCTTGAGGTGATCGTAGTCGATGGGCAGGTCGGGATTGGACTCGAGCTCCAGCTCCAGCCGCAGCAGCATGCCCAGTGACGAGTCGATGTTCATGAGCACGTGGGCGTGCAGCTCCACGGGGATCTTGTAGCCGCTCACCTTCTTGAGCATCGACATCATCCTGTTGATCTCCTGATAGTGCTCCTGTGTGAATGTGATGTTGTACTTGATGGCTTGGCGAAGCATGCTCAGGCCGAGTGTCGCATGGCTGTTATCACGAGCGTGGTCGTGTGTGCCCGACTCGAGCAGTCGCACGATGATCTTGACGATGATGTGCGCGCATGTGGCGTATGTAGTGCGGGCCTGTGTCTTGAGCGTCTGGATGGCCAACTCGAGCGTGCTCACCTTGGAAGTGAGCTGGCGCAGGAAGTAGTTGGGGTTGAAGAGTATGGCGCTGATCTGTTCCGAACACTGTGCGCTGCTCAGCAGGCGCATGAATGTCTTGGCGTGGTAGGCCTGGCCCGTGACAGCCGGCACCAGATCGAGGAGTGTCGTGTCCAGGGGGATGCGATTGAGCACATTGAAAGTGGCCAGGTGCTTTGCAATCTCAGGGGCGTTCATCTCATTGATGCTCTGCTCCAGCGCCACCTGGGCCTCGGAGCGCGCGAACGTCGCCTTGAGGTCGGCCAGTGGCACATCGAGGAAGGGCTGCATTCGCGCCATGTATCGCACCATGTGAGGATAGTTCGTGGCCACATGCATCTCCAAGTCGTTTGTTAAGCCCAATGTCTGCCGCAGTGAGCGCCAGTGTCGTGCGGCAGGTGAGTTGCGCATGTCTCTGTGATACATTGCAAAGGCGGCCACAGTGGAGTGCTGTGGCACCATTGACAACAGAGCGTAATGACTATAGAATACCAAAGCCAAATGATATATGTTGGCGTGGAGACAGAATGATGTTGCCATGTCGATCACCTGTGGCGCGCGTGGTCCACACGCAGACAATGCTGTCCTCGTGTCCACTGTCCTCTGCAAACACATCAAATACGCCACCAACATTCCGGCAAGTGTCGGTCCGGAATCGGACACGATGTCTGTCTCCCTGGCTGTGTCTGTGGTTGTGGTTGTTGCTGGGTCTGTGGCGGCGGGTGTTTCCGCTGGCGAATGCATCTCCACCAGCTCCTCAGGAGCATCACCACGACCAACACCAACACTGACACATAGATTGTGCATCAGTTGCTGGAGGGCATGATCGCGCTTATCGATTGGCAGCAGAATGTACCATCCACTGGCGACCGTCAGTTGAAAGAACTGCGGCAGACTGTCGAGCAGCAGCTTGCGCATCTCTGGTGAAGCCGGATCGAGTGTGAGCATGTAGTTCTGTATGATCGCGATCAGATTGCGTTTGAGCTTGATGTTGGGCAGTATGGCATGTTGAATAAGTTGTTCGTCATGCATCACTTGCAGTCTGTACAAGATCAGTTGACGGAATGTCGTGTCTGCGGCCATCAATTGGGCCAACACATTTAGTGTATCTAACTGATATATCGTCGTTGTTATCGTACTAAATGTCAATCTAGTCATACTATCACTGTTCTCTGTTGTTGGCGCTGATCGATTCAGTAGACTTATTGGGTCCTGTTGTTGAGGTGTTTGAAACTGTGACTGTTTATGTTGACCGCTATTACTATATCTTCATTCATTCATTCATTCATTCATTGTGTTAGTGTCCATCATTCATTCATTCACTCACTCATTCGCTCAAGCTTACAATTGTTGTGAAGACGATGAAGGACTTGATGATGTGCTGCTGTATCTATATGATCTTATTGATGGATTGATTGACCGACTAAGTGATGTCGATGAACACCATGTCAATGGATTGTATTGTCTATTACTATTACATGATCCAATTGTAGTACTACCACTGCCACTACTACAATGCTTCTTAGTTTGTCTAACAACTGTTCTAAAGAGCATTGTATGTATATATATGATTGCAATGTATGTCTGATCGTGCCAAGCTTACATGTAGTGATCTGAGACAAAGTTGTCTCTTTGGCGGACTCCAATGCCAACACAAAAAAACGACCATGTCAAACAAACCCTTGCCCTCACAGACGTACCCTCGCATTAATATTGTTCATAACAAGACAACCCAAAGATAGAACTTTAGTTCATGTTTGACTACAACAATATAGAAGGTTAATCTAGTTAAGTTACTAATATGGAAATCTCCTTAAAAATGAATTATAATTATGATGATCTTGTTGTTGTTGATTGATTGTAAGGTAGGGACTGGACAATCTCAATCAATCAATACCAATACCAATCTACTTATTTAGTTGACTGTAAATAGTGTTTCGCGTTTGGTATTTGGTATATACCAGACTCATCTCCTTAAATCTTGTATGCCATTTTAAGGATAAGTCCCTAATCTAGTGGGCCCATCTTGAATTTGTAGTCTTTCCAATCTTAAAGTCATTCGCTAATTCAATTCATTCATTCTCCATTCCGACCCTAACTCCACTTTGTCGCTTTCGCTGACATGTCACCACCTGCCACTACTAACAAACTATACATCAGGCAACAGACACACTTACACCATATTCTATTTGAAATTGGCCTGATACTATAAACAGGATCCACAGTCAATGGATATGTAGTATGACACCTAAGCGAGCGACTGAGCGACTGAGCTAGTGAGGGGGGCCACTTAGGCCTCTACTCCCTCTCTCACTGACCAGTCAGTCAGACACCTTTTAATCAAAGAGAAGCCACCACACCGACTACGAAAGGTGGCAATATCATGATGAATTGGAATCGATAGGTAGGGATAGAGTCTTTTGACAAACCCTAGGATCATACACCGAGTGAATCAGAACCCTTTGGAGGCCTGTTGCTCTATGAATGGTAGGTCTACAAACAAACAATAAACACACAATGTTACCAAACATAAAAGTTGTATTCTAAGTAGCGTCAGCTGATCACCAGTGGCCAGCTTAACCTATCACGAACGTAAGATCACCCCCAGCTGCCTATTTTCATCGAGGACCACCCGTTCGTGTCGGCGAGGCCAATCAAAGCAGCCCTTATTAGGATTTAACACACACACTTGACCACACTCTCGAATGACCAATACTACAACAAGGGAATATTGGAGACACTCTTGGTTGGATGGATATCAAGGCTGCTTTAAATCGACTCTCTAGTCAGTCAGTCAGTCAGATGAGCCACTTACGCATCGTCCATACACCATTCACACTTCTACAAGTCAAAGGGTCGTATTGGAATATACATCATTCTGCGACACACACTCACTCTTATACCACTATCACTATTCGAAGGAGTTGATTTAAACGCCTATCCCATCACACACACACACTCACAGACTCACTCCATCACATCAATCAATCACTCCTTCCATCCATCACTTTCAAGTCCCTATCTCTATGCCTTCCGAACGATATCTCCCATTCACTCTTCCATTTCCACGCCAACGACATTTATAATACATTCATACATATAATCAATCAAACATACATACACACATTCGCAGTCAGCTGACTCCAACTACCACCCACCACCTACCAACACAACACAATACAACAACACCTTAATTATATATATCTTGGAAACAGATACACATTTGTGTGACTCATTCATTCATTCACACTAATATCCAGTTGCAGAGAGCACATACCGAAACAAGTACGTTCCAGCACCATCCACCATCCACCCTCCATCCATCCATCATCCACACACATAAACAAACAATCACATTTATTCGTAGCAGCTGCAGGGTGCTGCTTAGAAGTCATTTTAAACTCAACCGTAACCAGTCAGCCTGTCGACCCAACAGCCAACAACCATCACACGGCCAGCTCGGCATCAGCGTCACGCTCAAACAATCAATCAAACAAACACATCCCTCCACTCATCACGTTAAAACACTGATTGATTGACCCGAGTGCGCTGGACCAACTGACTCTGCGCCCTCCCATTGTGCATCCCTGATACCATTCAAATAACTCGTTGTCGTTGTTGCTGCTGCTGCTTCTATCGTGTGTGTGTGTGTTATTATTATTACTCCATCATCCAACAACAACAATATTGTCGTCGTTGGCTGGACATTAATTATTACCTTTCGTCCTACTCTTATCAATCAATCAATCAATCAATCAATCATCAAGGCCTCACTCGATCACTCACTCATTGACTAAATATTAATTATTAACTCCAAAATATTATTTTTTAGATTATATAAACTTATAAATATATAAATTAATAATATAATATTTAATTAATATCCAACAACAATGAAGTATAACAATAACAATAATAGTTCACCATGGGAATCACCCTGTTTGGAATCCAACGAGGATGAGTATGCTTGCCAGGTACTCACATTGTTCAAGGACAAGGACACTAGCAGTCCTCCACAAATCGTTCCAAAGAAACAATATCATCAACACCAGCACCCATCACCTCCAACACCAACCTCAACAAAGATTCCAACGATCGAATTGATAATGGCATGTGGAGAACAGGCATTCAGACGCTCGACCAACTCAATGTCCAGTGTGCCAAACTCCTCCTCGTCGTCGTCATCGTCGCCAACCAAGTTGAACCAGTCATTCCCTTACGTCCCCACCCACCCCTTCCAAAGCCCAGACAAGTTCAGCGTGCACTCCCTGCTGGAAGACGAAGACGAGGATGATCCATTCTCATCCCCACACCATGCCATGCTCGCCACCGCCTCGCACCAATCGCACGGCCACTCACACTCATTGAACAACTCGCTGTCATGTGTGCCCCGTGGACAATCTATTGATGAGGAGGATGATGAGGTCAACATTATTCTGTCATCGGCATCATCGACATACTCGCGCTCATCATCGCCTGCCGCAAAGTCCTCTTCGATGGACTACAACTCACACCCACGCAGCCCTCTGGCCGCGGTGGCCGGAACACCAGGCCATCCAAACATGTCACCCCCTGCCAAGAAGCAAAAGACCGCGTCGCCACACCGCCACCAGCCACCCGTGGTCAACCAACCATGTATATTCAACAACAACTGCATACTGTGTAAGAAGGGCAAGCCCGCCATCTTGGAGCGCAACCCGACCTGGGCGGCCATCATGAAGGTTGTCTTCTACACCCTGTCCGATGCCATTCCCGAGAAGGCCTTCTTCTCGCTCAAGTCCGATGTATATAGTTTCATGACCTCCCATTGGGACCAGCTAGGTCTGGACAAGAAGAAGTCAAACAACTGGCACAAACAGATTCAAGATATGGTATGTGTTGGAATCTGTCCATTCATCAACTCACATCAACATACTAACCTCATGTCAATCAAACATATATAGTTATCACATAGTAAGAATGTATTTGAGTCTGGATCAGATGTACTTGGCCAGAATGGATTCTGGCGTCTAAAGTATAATGTTGATCCATTCACCGAGTCGGCCAAGATGTCAGACATCCCGACCATGGACGAATCATGTCCAAATGTAAATAATGTACCCAATGGATTGTCCTCATCATCATCGACATTGCCCTCCTCCTGTAAATCAAGTCTCTCTCCAGAGAAGTCATCATCCTCATCATCATCAATGTCATCATCAATGTCATCGATCAATCTTCACCATCCATACCGCAAACAACCCAAGCAACAACAGCAACATATGGGTCACCACAACACATCGATCAAGTCATCACCACTGCCATCTGTAGGCACTGCCAACATAGATTTACCATGGGGTCTAACCATGTCAGACATTGACCTCCACCACTTCGCTCAGACATCCTCTTCCTCCCATCACAACAACAACATGCTACCGAAATTCAAAGACATTGTATCCATCCTGAACGAATAGAATATCATAGAACAACAACAATATTAACAATATAGAATATAATAATAGAATATAAATAAAGTATAACAATGACATATAAACATAGAAGTGCAAGGGCAAGGGTAAGGGCAAGGGTTAGGGCAAGGGTAAGGGTTGGGAAGCGACTCGCTTCCTTTTGAAAAAACTAATTTGAAAGAAAGAAAGTAGTTGGGAACCCAACAACAACAAAACTTCATTCATTCAAGTCATGCTTGAAGCACGTCAAAGTCACAATTGTTCAAAGATCCAAACAGTTATATTACGTACGTACGATATAGATACAGATATAGATAGATAATATATTATATAATGGCTACAATCGCTACACTATCAAGTAGTAGTAGTAGCAGTAGTAGTAGTAGTAATAGCAATAGTAATAGCAATAGCAACAACAACAATAGTAATAATAACAGTAATAATAGTAATAGTAATAGTAGTAGTAGTAATAGCGGGAGTGTTTATACATCATCAAGGTATCAACCTGCCATTTGTAAATACTATAAGTCAGGAACATGTAAACTGGGCGACTCTTGTCGATTCACTCATAGTAATAGCACAACAAACAACAACAATAATAACAATAATGTCAATGGTTATATCAATGGTCATGGAAACAGCAATGGTCATACCAATGGTTATGTCAATGGCAACAACAACACTTACTCCTCCTCTTCAGCTTCATCAACCCAACCAACAACAAACACATCATCATCATCATCTTCCACAACAACACCACTGATATCAGAGCTCATTGGAGGCAGACTGATGAATGGCAATGTGCCAGCACCACTGCCTCTACCACCTGGTCTCGTACAACTACATCAACCTCCATTACCTTTACCACTTAACGCACTGTCACTTGACGACTCGTCTTCTTCGGAGGACTTTGTCTCGATGCAGTGTCGATCGAACCCATCACGCATGCTCGGTCGTCGTCCCTTCCTTCAAGTGGTCGTCCTCTTTGCCACCGACACCAGAGTACTCCGCTTTGCCAAAGAAGTCCAAAGCCTGTTCCTCGAGGGTGGCTTTGATGTCAACCTCAAGTCTGAGGAGTATGGACAATGTAAGTATTTGTTTGAATGATCGATTGATCGAATGGAGACTGACACGTGACACATAATAGCGATAAAGACAGAGAACTTAGCAGAGATAATCACTACTTCCAAGTCCGATTGCTTGGTCGTGTTGGGTGACAGGAACTTGAAGAACCGATCATGTCAGGCCAAGCGAAGGGGAAAGCTCATGGAGATGCAGATCGACGATGTGATTACAGGCATTTGGAACGAATGGACACAGTTGTTGCCCAAGGAGGATGCCGAACTCACCGAAGAACAAGTATTCGACCTTCTCGAGAGGAACTGCAAGCTACGCCATGTCAAAGACAGGCTATCAAAGTTAAGAGCCAGTATGTGTTTCTAAACAATTGAGGTCATGTGATCGATTGATCAAACATACTCACTCACTAAATCATCACAAGGCATACAAGAGTTCAAAGAGTTAAAGATACCTACACGCAAGAACAACAGCAGGAGTAACAACAATGGAATATCTTCATCGTTGGACGAGAAGATTGCGTCAAAGTTGACGACGGCACAAAAGTCACTCATCCGTTTCCATCACCAGGTTGTCGACGCGATTGTGTACATCGAGGAGATGCCCTACATCACTCACACCGAGACGCTGTCGACGACACGCGGCTCCGTCGTCTCGATGGACGTGCTCAATAGCATTAACAGCGATCAGCGACCCACGATCACCGAGTCCAACCGCGACCGCCTGCTACAGCAGCTCGATAGGATACTGCCCAAGCTCGAGTCGATGGCCGACTCGATCTCTGAGTACGGCGCACCACTCTCTGACGCATACTTTAACGACTACCGCTCAAAGTTGAACGCTTCGTCCGATGGCGACTCGCCGTCGCCCCAGAGCAACCCTGAGGAGGAGATCACGCTTAAGGCGGGTCAGTGGCGTTGTGGCCTGTGCACGTTCATCAACGAGACCATCACGCCAAACTGCTCCATGTGCGAGAAGCCCTATCCAGCCTCGGACTTTGGCAACGATGGCTCGTGGTCCGTCCCGGGCAAGAAGTCCAAGAAGCTCACCATTCAGACCAGTTACACCACGAGAGAGCCAGAGGAGAAGAGAAGGATTACAGTGCAGCCAGATGTAGTCGTCCCTTCTGCCGCTGCGGCCACCCCATCTAAACAGGCTCAGGCTTCAGTACCTGCCGCCACCGCTCAAGCACCAAGCGTTCAGACACCAACCTCCCAGACTCAGACTCAGACACCAATTGTTGTACAATCAGTTTCTCCACCACTACCTGCCACTGTCACGCCATCATCGACACCTGTAGCCACAACACCTCCTTTAGCCCCTGCACCGCTACCTTTACCGATTCCTTCCTCCACCTCCACCGCGTCAGTCAACAATCAACAACAACATTCTTTTACACAGTTGCTCTCCAGTGCGGTTATTATCTTAAACCATAATCAATCAGCTGGCAACACTGGCAACTACGTAACCTCACTAAACAACAGCAGCAACAGCAACAGCAATGCTCACCACCCCCAGACTGAACTCTCCGAAGACGAATACCCAACCTTAAATCAAGCATCCAAACCAAAGACAAGTGGAAGCTTGAAGTCCAAACAGCCCTCCACCGTCAGTCCACTCCTCAGCAGCATCGCGAGCAGCGGCCTCGGTGGCAGTGTCATCCCTCCTCAGATTGCCGCGAACATTCTCAACAACAGCAACAGCAACATCAACATCAACAACACCTCATCGACGACGCCCACCTCTGTATCTGCCTCTGCATCGGCATCAGCCTCTGCATCAGCCTCACCATCACCGCCCATCATGAACAACTCGACCTTGACAAGCTCACCGATACTAGGACCCTCGCTCTCGGCAGCGGCCAACTACCTCTCGTCGACTGGCACCGGCACGCCCACGATGAATGGCTCAGGCACATTCCCCTTCTACAGCGTGTTCTCCAACTTTGGCCCGTCCTCGACGTCCAACGGCTACCTCGACACCGCGAGCCACTCACACTCGCTCCACAGCAGTCACAGCCAGGCGTTTGCCGCGCATCCCCAGGACTCGCTGTTTGGCGGCTGGCCCTCTTCATCGTTTGGCGTTGGTGGATCGACCAACAACTACTTCTCCGACACACCCTCATTGTTCACCTCTGGAAGCATCTTCCAGGCGACACCAGACTTCTCCCTGCAATCCACGTCCGTCGGAAACGGCACAACATCGACATCCAACAGTAATAGCTACAATCACTTTACATCAACTCCCTACCAACAACAACAGCAACAGCAACAGCAACAGCAACAACAACAACATCAGTATTCAGGTGGTTACTACACGCCCAGCATTCATCACCAACAACAACAACAACAGCAACACCAACAGTATCAACAAGAGAGTCAATCAGTCGCCACACAAACAACACCAAGCATCAATCCTCGCTCTGCATTCTCATCGGGTCAACAACAGCACCAACTACAACAGTTACAGATCCAAGACCAATTTGAGAAGGATAAGAAGAGGGCTCGTGATGCCGTCATTGAGAAGTACAGGTATTCCCATGCGCCACCACAAAGACCATGTTGGTAAGTTATTCTTATTCTTCATTCATTGGCAATGCCAATGCATGCAACCCATGATCCACAATAAGGATATTCTTTGATTAGGATTGTTAACATGTTCACTGACCCATCATTCATTCATTCCACAATCAATCAATCAATCAATCAATCAATTCGATCTGGTCATACTACTACATGCTTGCCTGACTTGCCCATCAACCAAACACCTATCAACATCATTCAATCAATCACATATTTAGTTATTGTGGCGAAGAGTCGATCTTGGAGTGCAATCATTGCGCCAAGACAGGTTACGCCACCTATTTTTGCACGCCAGAGCACCAATCGTTAATGTGGAAGGAGCACATGAAGTTGCACCAAGCTACAAATAAACATCATTAACAAAGAAAGACCTTGCACATCACATCATATCGCTCTCTCACTCACACGGACGGTCCATGGTCTTGGCAACGCGCAAAGACGATCACGTGTAAGTAATACATGCAAAGAAACTTGATTACTTTGATGGGGCCACTGATCAATCAAATACATTGGTGAGTGTGTTTGTTTGGAATGATTGATGGGTATGTATGGGCCCAAATTTAGATTCTCGTTGGGCAAACAAACATAATCAAAGATTCAATGTGAAGAGAGGTTGATCCTTGATCTGGTAATGAATAGGGGGTGTGAGTACTTATGGGCAGGGTTGCGGCCTTTGTCTTGGCTTTGGGATTAAAATTGAGTTAGTCGGTTTGGTAGAAAGTAGGATAGGGTAGGGGTGATGGGGATTGAACAAACCATCTCGACCTGATGATGGAACATAGTTCGTCTCTCCATCATTCCAAACAAAAAAACACACACTGACGAACATTGTTATGTTTCATGTGACCCACCCTACATGAATGTGATCGTTTGTGTGTGGTGGTCCAGGGGTTGGGCTTTCAAAACCACACTGCACCATACAGCCCAGACGAATAAATTCGAAATGACACGCCTCAACCACGACACGCGAGACCTCTGACTGACAGACAGTACTGATGATGCTACAATGCCCATCCATTTATTAAATATCGATGTGCATGCATCGCTCAAATTCAGTCAAATTCATCTCACTCACCAAGTTAGCTACCTACAAACCTTGACGATTTACACACAAGGTTTGTGTCTATCTCTGTGCCTCAGAGCATGAATGATTGAATACGTGAGCAGCACGCCGTTAAAACTTTATGATAATTCCCACCTTGTATGGATGTTAGATAGATTGGTTGATTGAATGAATGATGTTAGTTTGTTTGTGTGTGTATGTGTGTTCAAGGACAGAGGGCGATTGATGCAACTATTCCGCCAGAACAGACGAGATTAAGCTCCGAGCAGCCCAATCCACAAACTACACACACACACACACCCTCTCACACACAAACACACAATCGAAACAATCAAACAAACAAACAATCAATCAATTCGTCGTCTGTTAAAGGACCTCTCATACCTGGTGCCAGGAATAACGGCATCTGTTGCTCTCACAATCTCACTCCCTCACACCGTCACACACACACACACTCTCTCGCTTTCATACATACCTCTAATTAATAGACCCTACCCGGATTGGCTTGGATTGGCTTCTTGGATTGGTCCATTCATTCATACAGGTTCAGCTCAGGTACACTCTCGACTCAGTCAGTCAATCAATCAATCAAAGGGTTACCGACACGACGACACGGACGAGTGTGAAGGTCCAACAACATCCACCCCTCTTCCTACTCTGATGTCAACTTTGAGATTGATTGTTGTTGTTCAAGAAGTCATTCTACAATCCACGTGACCGATACAATAATCCAATATACATACATACACACACATAATCAATCAATCAATCAATTCAAATCCAAATCCAATCACAATTGACAACCAGGACTGACACCCAAGCAGGGCCACCTAGACGACAATCATCATGGATGCCACCATCGTTATTGACGAACCAAATACATTGATGGAGCCAAGCAGTTCACCACCACTATCACATGTCCACAACTATCAACAACAAAGTCTGGACACATTCCACCAACATCACAAGTATGATTAGGATTAAGATTGGATTGATGTCTGGACATCCAAATAATAATAATAATACGAATAATACTAATAATCCACATCCATCATTTCAATTATTCAGCCACAATAGACAATGCGAGGATATGACACTTTATTCAAGCAATCCAGGTCTTCCAAATTATTATGTCTCTTCAGATTATGTCAACCAACTGTATAGTCTATCAACAAACTCACTCACAAACCTGGAACATCTTGTCAATGTAAGTTCCAAAAATAACAAACCATTTATGGAATTATTCCATCCCATAAATTAACATTATTTATCACACACTCTCACTAACAATAACAGATACTTAATGATAATGATGAGGTATTCAATGTCAAGTCACAGATCAAGGTTGCCAAGTCAATATTATATTCTTTCGTTGAATCCATTCATAAATATAAGCTACAGAAGGAGGGCTCTGCATCAGCTGCCTCTGACTCTTCAGCCCTGCCGATTCAATCCTCCTCCGCTTCATCCTCCTCGACGACATTTTCTTCCTCTACCTCTACCTCTACCTCTACATCCACCATCATGGACCAACATCAACAACTTGTTCCATCATCATCTTCCTCCTCTTCTTCTTCCTCATCCTCCACAACTCCACATTTCCAACCACATCCACATCATCCTACCGCAATTTTTTTGAACTCTGGCTTTGGTAACGGATCCATTACTTCCATGACATCACCATCATATCCTGTCAATATTGTAAATCCTTCACCATCTCCGCCACTTCGAACATTTTCCCCAAGCTCCTCAATCTCTCCTCCACAAGCATACTTTTTCCCTGGCACTAGCACTGGCAGCATCGTTCCAATGTCCAATCAACATAAACACACCACGTCCAACAACAACAACACCACCAACACCGCCAACAACATTAACAACATCAATAATAATAATAGCTTAAAATCACCAAAGACCAAACCAAAGAAGGCTGAGCCATACCCCACGCCAATAGTGTCACCAACACTTATTGCTCAGAAAGCTCAACACATGTCATTGTCATCGCCAATGATGCAGCCAATGCATGGTATGCCAAATCCATCACCTTCGCCACCTCCACCATTTTTCTACCACCCTGGACATGTCGCCAGTGCTGCCTCCGCCGCCTCCAACCTACTTTTTTCGTCTGCCGTCGCCGCCACAGCGGGACCTCCTCCAATTTTCATGCTGGACGACTATTCGCCAAGTATGGCTTCGTCCTCATCCGCCTCCTATGTAAATAGACCCCTGATGAGCTCCAAGCCTGTGGCCATCCAGGTGCCACAGTCGCCCGCCAGCCAAGCATTTTCCGGACAGTCTACGCCAATCTTCCTCCAGCCCACCCACCATCACCAACAACAACAACAACAACATCATCATCAACATCAACATCACACAGTGGCCAACTCATACCCGACAACAATGACATCAGTCGTTGGCCATCCTTTTATGCTCAATCATCACCATCACAACATGTCTGCACATCATCTCCATCACCCTCAACACATCCATCACAACCACGTTAATCTCAACGCGTCCTATGATGCGATCCAGACGACCATGAACCACCTGATGCTGTACACGCCATCTCCGTCACCGCCCCCAATGTTGCCTCTGTCCATGACCAGCAACACTGCCACTGCCACGGGTGCCAACCCCTATCAGATCGATTGGGCCTCTGTCAAGCTGTCACATTTTACATTCCAGTCCGAGATTGGCTCTGGCTCGTTCGGCACCGTCCGTCTCTATCGACACCTTCCCACCAACATCTCTTTCTGTCTCAAAGTGCTCAACCGAAGTCGCATCACCAACTCCAAACAAATCGAGCACATCCTCAATGAGAAGAACATCATGCTTTCCATCTCCAACCCATTCATTGTCAAGCTGTATGTATACGTCAACCTCAACCATGCGACATACATCCACTAACCTCTCAATCAACGTCATTAGGTTCGCCACATTCAAGACACGCTCATTCCTGTACTTCATCATGGAGTATGTTGGCAAGGGAGAACTTTTCAATTACATTCGCTCAGAGATGCAGTTTGAGGAAAGGACTGCCAAGCTCATCATTGCTGAGATAGTCCTGGCACTTGAGTACCTTCACAGACAGAACATCATTTACCGTGATCTAAAGGTATGTATATCCTTAGACCTGGCCCTTGCGTCTCACTCATCACTCACACATTTCAATCACTCCAGCCTGAGAACGTACTTGTCGACAACTATGGCCACATCAAACTGGCAGACTTTGGCTTTGCCAAGAGGATTGATGAGAAGTATGTACCTCACTTACGATGATGTGCCTCGGACAAGTCACTAACAAACATACCTTGCACCTACAGGACAATGAGCATGTGCGGAACATTGGACTATATGGCACCTGAGATCATGTTGTCAAAGGGACATGGCAAGGCCGCTGATTGGTGGTCTGTCGGCATCGTATTGTATGAGCTGATAACAGGCTACCCACCATTCTCACTGGATCCAGACAATGACAACAACTCACAAAGCAATATTGCCTTCTTCTTGGAGGGCGCTCGAGGCAATGCAAAGTCGGCCATCGTGGACTTCCCCTCGGGCTTCCCACATCATTGCAAAGACCTCGTTCAAAAGTTGTTGCACTATGATCCCGACAAGCGATTGGGATCCAAGCTGGATGCCGTTGAGATCAAGAACCACGCATGGTTCCATGATGTCGATTGGAATCAACTGGAGCGACGTGATTCGTTTGGACCATTCTTCCACCTGTCCAGCTTCATGTCTCAGCCACTGCCATCAGTCGAGTCAAGCATGGCACCTGGCGACATGGACATCCACGCACACTCTGAAGAAGGCAGATCAGATTCATTCGAAGGTTTCGATGGACACATCTAGCTTGTATCACTCATTAGTGTTGTAAATAAACAAACTATGGCTCGCGGATGGGAGGCAAGAGGCCCATTTGCAGAGCAACAACCAACTATCCACGTATGTCGTGAAGACGTGAAAGTATGAAGATATGCTGGAGGTAGACAAGACAAGAAGGTCAAGTGAATGAATGAATGAAAGAGTATAATTTATTACAAGGTTAGCTCGTTGGAGCAGCTTCCAAGAAGGTAGTGGTCGATCCATCATACCAGCCCACGACATGTCATTGAGTCTAACAATGACACTTGTGGAGTTGATCACGATGGATGGTGTATAGCTTGTTTGGAAGGCGAGGGGACTATAATTACTAATTACAACAGGTATATATTATGGTGAACAGTTGCCAGTTGACTGGGTATGTTGTGTGATGGCAGGTGCACTGGCGGCGAGTGGTCCGCGTCCACTGAGTATCGATGTCATTGACATCTCCTTGCGGATGGGTGCATGGCGACGCATGAGTGAGGGCTGCTTATGTCCATCCGTCAGGCAGGGAGAGGATGATGACTGTAGGTGGCTGGTGGTAGGGGAAGACGATGGCGAGCTTGAGGACGCAGAGAACGATGTCGACATAGGTGGTGAGGTGGGCGAGGGCAGTGCAGATGCTGGCATCGTTGAAGACGTGGCAATGGCCATATTGGGCAAAGATGAGCATGATAGCGTAGGCGACAGGTGACCCTTGGCCAGGAATGACTTGATCTGATTGTGTGTGAGTGAGTCGGTGCTGTAGTTCGGATGGATGGCACTGTTGGGGCTGGCAAAGAAGCGTGGGCTGTCTGTGATTGACTCCATCTCACTCTGGCTGATGTTCATTGAGGTGATGTACTGGTTCCTGCGATAGGCAGCACCAATCTCTTGTTGCAGCTCCTTCTCGATCTGATTGTGAGACACATCGACTGTGATCAGAGTGTGGTTGTGGGAGAGCAACTTGAGGATGGCCATGCCACACTTGTTGCCAAACAAGTTGCCATGCAGATTGAGCACCTCCAGTGTCCTGTTGTTCTTGAGCGACTCGGCCAGCTGAACTCCACCCTTGTCTGGGATGAAGTTGTTCTTGATCGATAGCTCACTCAGCTTGGTATTGATCTTCAGACCATTGGCAATGGACTTGAGACCACCAACATCAATCTGATTGTAGCCAAGTTGGAGAGTTTGTAGTGTTGTGTTCTTCTTGAGAGCCTTGCCCAGACTCTTGGCGCCGTCCTTCTTGATCGAGTTGGTGTTGAGTGACAGGTGCTTGAGTGTTGTGTTGGTGAGCAACGCTTCACCTATGAGGGCGGTGCCACGATCACCCAGGTCGGTCTCGTCCAAGTTGAGGTACTCAAGCTTGATATTGTTGAGTCCAAGTTGCAAAGCAAAGTCAAGTAGGCCACCAGGACCCAACTTGGTACGCGAGATGTCCAGGACGGTCAGTGTCTGATTGAGTGGCAGCGCACGAGCCAGTACCTTGCCAATGAGGTTGGAAGAGCGAGTGTTGGACATGTTGAGGTTGGTGATGGAGTGGTTGTTCTTGAGTGCGTCGGCAATGGCCACAGTCTTTTCGTAGAGGCCGTTGTTGCTAATGTTGAGTGTGCGAATGGACTCGTTGAGTTGGATAAAGTTGGCCAGCTCCTCACCATTTGCCTCGTTCAATTGGTTGGCACTTATGTCCAGGTTGTCAATATCTTGGTTGCGACTAAAGATGTCAAGGAAAGCGGCGAAGCCCTTGCGACCAAAGTTGATGCCTCCAATGTTCAAGTAGGTCAGGGGATGGATCTCGCACAGTGTGGATGAACGTGGACTGCCCTGAAGAGAGTCGCGCAGCTTCTCATCTTCAATCAAGTCATGCTCTTGGTAGCGAAGGGCCAGTGCCTCGGTGATGCGATCACCCAATGGCATATTACATGTGGACAACACACTGTGGAACAGCTTGATTGACTCGACTGTTGGAGAGTTTAGCAAAGCACGTAGCAGATCGTGGGCATCAGAGTCGGCAAAGGTCATAGAGCTGAGGTCAAGGCACTTTAGAGATGTGTTGGCTTTAATGGCGGCAGGCAGTCCGCGGAGTGGGTTGCGAGTACTATTGTTGTTAAAGTTGAGGGTTGCTATCGACTTGGACGTGGCGATGTAGTTACACAGACGCTTTGACACATCGGAGGACAGCTGGTACTCGTTGTATGATAGGTCCAAATGGGTGATGGTCTGGTTGGCCACCAGGGCCTCCAGTATGGAGTGGTTCTCGTCTTGGTCCAGACTGTTGAAGCTGAGGTTCAACCAGGTCAGACTCTTGTTGGCGCGGATAACGTCCGATATAATAGGAGACAGGCCTTCTGCACCCAAGTAGTTGTGGCTGAGGTCCAGGTTGGTGATGGTCTGCGAGGGCATCTTCAGGGCGAAGCCAAATGCAATCCAGGCATCCAAGTCCTTGATAGACTTGTTATGGCTTAGATTCAATGTGGAGATTGAGTGGCGAAGTTTGAGTGCTTCGGAAATAGTGACCAACTCTTGTGATGATGACAGACGGATTGTTAGGGACGACAGCGTCAGATATCTGGCGCAAAAGTCCTTGTAGAGTTGAGCCTGCTTCCTTGATGGAGAGCTTAGGCCTGATGATGATCCAATGCCAGACATTGTTTGTCCAATGAGGCTGTAGTTATTGTTGTTGATGTTGTTGTTAATGCCAGATGATGGCACTGATGAGAAGGGTGGTGTGCTGAGGCTGAAGTTGTAGTTGACTCCTCCACTAGTGTATGATCCGCCAGCTAGGTTGGCGCTATAGCTTGTTGAGCTGGGAGATGAAGGACAAGACAACGAGTTTGGCGAGGATATATTAGACAAGTTGATATTCTTTATCCTCATCGAGGGAATAATATTGAGTTTGTCGTTGGATGGAGAGACAATCATTTTGTTTGATCAGTGTGTTGCTTGGTTGGATGGTTGGATGGATTGTTGGTTGGATGGATGGCAGGCAGGCAAGGGTTCCGTGGCAGAGACGTAGTCAGTTTCCCAATCGGCTCAGGAAAGGTCAGGCAGTCAGTCTTTGTGATTAAGTGAGGGTGAGGGAGAGGAAGGGTTGGATCGGCAGGCCGGGGATAATTAGTCATCGATCAGAAATCAATCAAACATAAGGGAGAGAGCGGATACATACATGTTGGTTGGTTATAATATTATAATACAATTGAATTGAAGGAATGGACCGTGGCGGATAAATGTTTAAAGGATGCGGATGATTCAATCAATTAATTAATATACATATATGTATGATGATGGGATGTTGGAGAGATAATATTATATTATTATTATTATTATTATATTGTACAAGGTATGAGTTACAAGTCTTTGTTCCGTCCTTTGACTAAGAGATGAATGCTGGTTGGTGGATGGATAGATGGATGCTAGTCCGGTATTTAACAAAAAATATTGTGGAAGCTGGAGGAGCGATGAGATGAGCTATGTTGGTGTGATGGATTGATGGACGGTGCAGATGTGGAGAATGGGTCCCGAGTCGCTGGCTGATGATGACTTGTTTAGGAGGTCCTGTTGTATGTTTATGTTGTTGTTGTTGTATATATATGTATATATGTGTGTGTTGGATGATGGTTGACCGGATGGATCGGGGGCTGGACGGTGTTTAGACTGGTTGGCTAAGCTAGCTGGAAGTTGACTGGATGTGGCTGGATTGTGGCTGGCTGGCGGTGAATGTGAGTGAAATGCCGCGAATGGAACTACCCAACAACAGACACAACCGGGTGATGAGATGCAATGCGGTATATATTTGTCCAAACAAAGTGATTGAGTTAGAGAGTGAGTGAGTTGATGTATATATATATCTATGATTGTGTGTTAATGTGTTTATGTGTTTGATTGATTGAGCGTGCGAGTGTGTGTTGTTGGATGAAGAGATAGATATATTGACAACAATCAACAACAAGTGAAGTGAGTGACTGAGTTTGTGATGAGTGATTGATGAGTATGAGTATGTGGATGTTGATGATGTCGACGACGACGATTAGTTAATGTTTGATCAACTAACTGTACTTTGGATCAAGGTTATGATGACTGATGATACTGTTGACAAATCAAATAATCTAAAGTTATTATTGTTAGTGTTAGTGTTAGTGATGGCCCTTGGATGGCCTGTTGGATACGATACCGATACTGATACGATACGATAGGATAGTGATAGGTTGGTGTTAGGCGTCACAAGTACTTGGAGCTTGATCAACGTGATTTCTCCTCCTCCTTTTTGCACCTTGGAACTGCATCACCCAACCACGCGTTGCCAGACCAAGGTCAACACACACAGCCTAGCCTATGTACCCATTTATACACATTATATGATTTAAATCTGATGCAAGATGGATTGCATCCGTCTGCCATCCACTGTCCAATCCGCGAAGCCTCCGAGCTCGATGCACTGAGTTATTGGTGAGTAAGTTTACGTCGCTCTGTAGCTGTTTGTTTGTGAATCAGTGAGTGATTGAGTGATTGAGTGAGAGGAGTGATTGCTTGAGTGATTGAATGTGAGGGGTAGACATCAATAACAACATGCAACAACAAAGATGTAGTGTAGATGGAGGCAGGCCGCAGCAGGCAAGCAGAAGGTTCTGTTTGTTTGGAGAAAGAACAAGGTTGTTGTTGTAGTTGTTGTTGTTGTTGTGTTGTTGTTGTCTGTTGCTGATTCTCCAGGCAAGGGGCGTGCTGCGTCCAAAGGGTTTCAGTTCAGGCTGACGGATACGATAATGCAGCCTCTCTTTGTAGATCTCAGTGCCAGTGATGATTGAGTGTGTAGATGTAATTGATCTATCTCGCCCCTCTCACACAACCCAATTATTTGATCAGCACCCTCACACACATCACACAACTAACACACTGACTCAATCGTTATCGTCATCATCCCACACCACACCACACTACATCACCCCATTACCTTCCACTTCCTTTGGACCTGGAATACCAGTTGTTTGTTGTTTGCGATGGATCAGATAATCAACCTCCATCTATTATATCCTAACTACCAACAACCATTCATACATTAGTTGTTAACAATAAAGTTCCATCAGTGATGAAGTTAAGATCGAGACTCAATCCTGATCCCCTGGCGAATCCATCCTCAAATATTCTATTAATAATATTTTAGGTGGATCAATCTTAAAAGCTTAACTGCTCGACGGACTTATTGAAGGACGACAGATTTGAATTTCAATCATTCAGCTATCCAATCAATCAATCAATCAGTGAAGTGAACACAAAAGACGAACCCTCGCAGTGCGTCACTTTAAGTCTTTTTGTTTGTCCAACAGTCGTCAAAGATTCTAATTCTTGATTAGTAAGGTGGTCCTAAGTACTCTATTCTTGGACTTCCCTTCTAACATCACTAACCTTATCTTCTACCATTGACCAATCTCCTTTCCGGATTTTGATTTGTAGACCCAGCCACATCAACAACCATTCACCAAATATATTCTTGTAACATGTCCTTCCTAATATTAATAAAAATAATAATAATACAAATATTTGGAAGGACAAAGTTAACTTTGATCTGAGTCCTTCATAGATCGCCATCAATAGATAGTATCGAGTAGATTACTAAAGGCCATTGTTTGTTAATCATATTGAAATCTGGGTATCCCTGGGATCTTATTTGTAAACCAATAATAATAATTTGTATAAGAAATATATTTCCTACTACATGTTGTAATCTGATCACCATTATCCCCTCAACTGATAATTCATTCTCTCAATTGGTACCAATATTAGTCTTTAATGGTAATAGCATCAGGAATTCCCGAGAACCTCCCGTCACCAATTTACTATTGATTATTTTTGAATAATTTATACAGATATTTACAACTATATCATTATTTATAGATTGATTCAAATACATTACTTTATCTTTATATATACATCTACATAATATATGATTGATATTACCATATTGTACAATATCTCCAATAATGATGACAAAGTATTAACTATAATAGTGACATCATTGAAATAATTCGTTATTTTGTTATGGACTTTGAAAAAGTGAGAAGAGATAGAGATAGATAGAGATAGAGAGAATATGAGTAGTACAGCAACAACAGCAGCAGCAACGGCAGTACTCAATAAAGAGATGTTTAATAGGTCATTGTCAATAGTTGGTCTACTGGTCAACAAGTCAATGCTAAAGACATTGACTCAAGAGTTCAAAGGTTACCTATTCATAAGAGATAGGATCAAACATATAATAGACACCAACGAATCAACAGATAAGAAACTAGTACTACTAAGTGAGACACTTGCCAATCGTATGTGTATCATTAACTTGATTGATTGATTGATTGAGCGAGTTTGTGAGAGACTAATACAATCAACCTCGCAGAGTCACAACTACCAGAGAAGTTACAAACATTCTTAAAGACTAATAAGATAGAGGTTGTTGATCATAAGGTTGACTTGAATTATAACAACTTCACTTATGAGGAGGTGATGAGGAGTGTGTTGCCAGAGAACTTGCCAATACCTCATGCATTTGAACGCATTGGTCATATAGCTCATTTGAATCTAAAGGCTGAACTGCTACCATACAAGTCGGTAATAGGTCAGATCATATTGGATAAGAAGCGCCCGCAGATTAGGACCGTGTTGAACAAGGTGGGCAAGATCGACACTGTGTTCCGCACATTCAACTACGAGTTGCTGGCCGGCGAGAACGACCTCGAGGCTGAGATCAAGGAGAATGATTGTCTATTCCGATTCAACTTTGCCGAGGTCTACTGGAACAGTCGTCTGCAGTACGAGCACACCAACCTAATCAAGAAGTTCCGTCAGAGCGACGTCATAATGGACATGTTTGCGGGCGTTGGCCCATTCGCCGTGCCCGCCGCCAAGCTGAGCAAATGCACAGTGTATGCCAACGACCTCAACCCAAGCTCCGTCAAGTATATGCGCGAGAACGCTGCGAGAAACAAGGCGACGACATTGGTCGAGATTGCCAACATGGATGCTCGCGACTTTGTTCGCGACCTTGTCAGTCGCAACCCACCTATCCCATTCAACAACGTCATCATGAACCTGCCATCGACATCGATCGAGTTCCTCGACGTCTTTAGGGATGTGTTCCTCAAGCCAAACCAACCAGCGCCAATCCCGCCACCAACCATTCATTGCTACTGCTTCATCTCGGACAAGGACGACCTGGTTGCGGCCACTAAGCGTGCCGTCGAGGCCGTCATCCAGCATCCACTCCCTGCAGACACCGAGTGTATCGAGGTCAGGGACGTGTCACCAAACAAGCGCATGATGAGGATATCATTCAAAATGCCAACCATCTCTCCTGTAGTTGCAACAGATGCTACAGCTGTTGCTCAATCGGCGATCGATCAATCAAACACATTGAAGCGAAAGGAATCTGTTTTAGAGGAGGACTCATCATCAGCGACTTCATCATCTTCAACTTCAACTTCAACAACATCGACCACATCATCAGAGGTTGATGATAACAGCGTTCACAAGAAGACAAAGACTCAGTGAGTAGATTGATTGATCGACGATCAAGGATTGGAGCTGGCTCATTCAATCAACACATCGAGTCGTGTTGAAGAGTGTGTCAGCGTCAATGGAAGGACACTCTAGGGGTGTTCCTCACTCAGAGACATGGATACAGTTCAGCATCGGACGAACATTGAATCACTATCCGTCCGTCCGTTATCCCAAAAGCACCCGACCAACCGTCGAAACGGACTACCATCAGCCCATCAGTCTGTTTGTGAATTAAAATCCATCCGTCAATCCATCCATCCAACAATCCATGGATTAGAATAGATGGATGGTTGTTCGTCGTTTCCACCTTCACATTCACACATCCCCATTTCCACGTATCGTCCGTCCGTCCAACAACACCATTCTCTCTCTCTCTCATCAATGTTGCGCCAGACGACCTCAACTAACTCTTCTCTCTCTCTTATTCATGCAACAAGGTTGCTTAACATAATGGTCTGGATGGTCACATCAGCAACAATAAGGTCATTATAAGGGTGATCATGTGATTGATTGACTGATGGTGGTGATGAGTGTGTGAGAGTGTTGTCGCCGACTTGTGTTGGCACCACTTAACAACAACACACTCACGCCACACATAGTCAACAACACACCCAACCCATCAATCAATCAATCACTTATCCTTATCCTTCCATTTAAGGAGGAGACGACTACAGGAACGGGTGATCTAACCAAGATATGTGATGCTGATGTTTGATTGGCATTAATGTGATGTGGTGTACCAATCCAGCTCAATCTGACTTGGGTGGTCCGACATATCCCTGTTTCAGGTGTGTCATCCATCACACTTGCTTGTATGTTCTTAGTGAGTGATCATTAGAATGAATGAAGAGTGTTATCGATCAGCTAACCAAGTTAGGTAAAGACCATCTCCTAGCCATCCATCCATCCATCCATCCATCAAACAATCAATCAATCAATCAAGCAATCAATCATTCTCAGTTCTAGCTTAACCCTTTATTTGTAGATAGTAGAGATAGTAGTAGTTTATAGATAGATACAAGATACATAACTACTTGACTTGAACACAAGTAAACACAACTCAGACGATGAACAAATATACCGTTGTCAAGGTTATTGGAGTTGGAAGCGAAGCCAAGGCCATCCTTGTAAAAAAGAATGACAACGATCAACTCTTTGTCATCAAGCAGCGAACATTCTCAACTCTGGAAGATGCCAACGAAGGTCTAAACGAGGTATGTTTGGTCAAAATTTGATTGATTGATGGATTGGAATGATTCCAAATATTGAAGGATTGATTGATTGACCCGATCCCCCCTAGGCCATGTCATTGGCCAAGTTTCAACACGCTAGTATAGTTAGGTTCGAGGAGGTATTCATAGAGAAGAATGGAGCAACTCATAATCTGTGTATTGTGATGGAGTATTGTGATGGCGGTGATCTGATGGAGTTTATGATCAATTTAATATTGGCTGGAATGGTGGATACTACAACTCATAATTCAAACTCACCTGGTGGTGGAGGCCCAGCATCAATACGATGTAGGGATCGCGATACTCCTCCACCATGTGCATCACCGCCATACTCATATGCCACCGATGAGTTTGAGACCACCTACGACTCAACATCCTACGACTCATCATCATCATCCTCATCATTGACATCCAGCAGTTCATACTTGCCCTCGCCACCAATGTCCACCGCATCAACATCCCAAGCCAAGACTACCAATGGTCAATCAATCACAATACCAAGATTGGATCAGGTTAGCATGATGTCACCAGTACTTCTTTCATCTCCAACTCCTTCGACACCAGATACTCCAGATGAATATGCGATCAGACATGCATCACGTGAACAACAGATACAGAGGATACAGCAACAATATAATTGTGCACCATTACATCTAAATATCATTACATCGCCTCAACAATCACCGGCTGTGGCACCTCAGATGTCAAACAATGGAGCACAGAGGACACCATCACCAAAGAAGACTGTCTCCAAACCAACATGGTTCCGGAAGTCCAAAGGAGTGAAGCCGCCTCCCAAAGAATTCTCAATCTCATCAGACGAAGTGCCCGTCTCACCGACATCACCATCAAGTATCACACGAAGTAGTGGAGAGAAGATGGCCAGGATACTGATCCCATCAAAGGTATTTATTTATTCATCATTGATCGTCATTCAAAGGAACCATTCCAATACTCACACACTCAAACACACGATCAATCACTCAATCAATCTCTGGAACGATTCAAATAATCAACCACTAATTCACTCGGTCAATCACTTCTGGAACTATTCCATCACTCACTCCATCACTCAATCAATCAATCAGATACTTTATGGATGGATTTATCAGCTGTGCCAGGCAGTTCAATCGATACATAATTCACATGTGATTCATCGCGATCTGAAATCGGAGAACATATTCTTATCAGATTATAAGGTCAAGATTGGTGACTTTGGATTGGCAACAAGATTCGAGAATCCAGTCAAAGGAATAGCAGGAACATATTACTATTCATCACCAGAGATATTGAACAACAATTCATATTGTAGACCAGCAGATATTTTCTCACTTGGTTGTATTATATATGAGATGACCACTCTCCACTTGTTACCTTTAACCAAAAGATGCATTGCCGAGGAGTTGCTGGCCGGAACATTCGACCCATCAAGGTTTAGAAGGGAGTTCCCACATGTAAGTTACCTTGGAACTATTCCACCATCACTCGATAACTTACACTCAATCAATTCATCAAAATTTATAGGAACACTTACAGTTGGCCGAGATGGTCTTGAAGATGTTGGATCCGAATCCTGACTCAAGACCATCAATAGACTTGGTGTTACAGAATAAGATATTTGATGGATTCAAGACAAAGTCGACATTGATCACAACAAAGCCAAACCCATCACCAGAGATAGCAGCTTCATTATCAACATTTTCAATCACTTTTCATGGTGGAGTGAGGAAGCAGTTGGATAGGAGTGAACTGGGGCGTGCTGCCGCTGTGCTAGCAGAGGCATATAGGATGGATCCGCGATTCGCATGGATAAACGGACTTGGAACAAACAGTATGATGAATGACACTAGCAGCATTACAAGCAAACAATCAGATTGTTCACCAGACTTTGAGGGTATTGGAAACATGAACGATGTGTCCAAAGACAACCTGGACATTTACGACGATGGATTGAACATCCGGAATATATTCTTCACAGCAGCTCTACACATAATGTTCAAAGAAGGTTACATTATTTGGGTAATTATATCCATCAAACATTCATTCTGGAAATTTAACTAACATGTCTGGACATCAATCTTTAGGGATACTACAACTCACAGAATGTATTAAGTGGAGTAGCATGTTGGATACCTCCAAATGCCAGCAAGAGAGTGCCAGTGGTATGTACTCGATCACTCATTCAATCACTCAATCACTCATTCACTCACTCGCCAATCAATCAATCACAATTATAGTTCATGGGCAAATTGTTTAAACTATTACCAAAGCTTGGTATTAGGAATGCTTATAGGATTAGGAAGTTGATGTCGATTGTGAACTGTGTATTGATGAAGGCACATGCAGTATCAGAACAGCCACATCAATATCATTTGGCATACTGTGGCGTTACAAAGGACAGTCGATCCAAAGGAATTGGAAGATATCTCTTGTCACCAGTGTTGGAGTGGAGTGACTTTGCCAACGTTGGCTGCAAGACACTGGTGATGAAACAGCGCTCGATACCATTCTTTATGAAGATGGGCTTTGAGATGTCCTACGAGATCAAGGGCAGTCTGTTGCCCAAGGGCATGGAGGTCGTGTGGGTGATGGAGCGACGACCCAAACCACGTGCCGGCAACGGTGTCTGTGAGCCCGGTTCAGCAGCACATCTCCAACAACAATCAAGTAATCTACATCAACAAGCCATCAACAACAGTTATCATCATCATAGTTCACCAGGTGGCAACAGGAGACATCATCAGCATCACCAACAACAACAACTACGACAACAACAGATGATGATGAGTTCAAGTCCTTAAAGCATGTGTTTATGACGATGTAGTTTGTTTGCAAACTTACTAGTAATACAAGTTGATTGATTGATCGACATTATATGAACAACGTTGAATTTGAAGTAGTTGACAACAGATATTAATATAGTACATGTTCATGAAGAAGTCACGTGAAAGTGAATGTTGAAGTTAGGTAATCTCGAAGAAGTGGAACTTTTGTTTTCGATTCCACCCATCAGGTTGCACTCAAGTTGTATGTTGTTAATTCTAGAAACATTTGGATTTGACACAGAATGGTTGGATTATCACTTATATTTCATTTTGTTACATTTATTCATTCAAAAGAGAGATAATTATTATTATATTTATTATATAATAATGAATATGGACGATCCGAATATTCAACAACAACATCCTCATAATGATCATCATTACATACAAGGTTGTGCAGATGATGAATCAGATACACACTTAAGAACAACTACGACGACGACAACGACAACATCCTCGAACAATAATAATAATAATCTAGATAATGATAATGAAGATGTTGATGATGATGTAGTTGATGCTGCAGAATCATTATCAAGCATAAATCAAACATCATTAGAGACAACAACAACAACAGCAGCATCAATGCAACCAACAACATCAATGTCATTATCATCATCAAATGTAAACATTGATTCAGTTGATTTGGATGCAATTGATGATGCAGCAGTAGTAGCATCAATCAAAGATGAGAGTGGCACACATCAACATCATCAACATCAACAGAATACAGCAAGTCTGAGTAGCATTAACAATAGTAATGCAAGCGAGGTGATCGACCTCGATGACGAAGACCTCGTGGTTGTCGGAGGTGACTTGAACCCAATATATCCAGTGCCCTCAAGAGGTTTATCCCGTAGTTATACATTTAGCGATGATGAAGACGATGACAACGACCATGGTGGTGACGACGAAGAAGATGATGAGGACCTTAGAATATATCAACATATTAATCAACTTAATCAACAACATGCACACGACTTTGAAGAGGAGGACTACATATTATCACGTCAACAATACTTTAATACAATTCAACAACAACAACAAATGCTACTTCAACAACAACAACAACTTCAACGACAACAAGCAGCAGCCCAACCACAATCACAATCACAGGGACCAGAGTAAGTTGTGACGTGACAATCAATCATACTCACTCACTCACTCACTAACTAACTAACTCGATCAATCAATCAATCATAATCTAGTTGCATTGATTTAACTGATGACACTGTTGAGCAGGTGCCAGTGAACACACTGCCACCATTCTTATTGCCACCGACAATGTCTAACAGACCTATTCAATCACAGTACCAGGATATTTATGGTCATGCTCATGGTCACAACCATGGCAATCGAAGAAACAACAACAATATGGTCATATTCAATGTCATCAGTCAGAACCCAGACGTCATGTGGTACTCCAACAACAATAGTTCATGGGTCTCGCAACAACATCAACATCCTCGCGCTCCTCGTCCCTTTGCCCCATTCGTACCATTGCAGCAGCCTCAAGTGCGCTCAAACAACCCTCATTCATATGTAAATAGCGAAGAGTTCAAAGGTATCATGAACGAGAACAGTGATGATGAGTACGAAGAAGACGACGAGGGATCAGCCGCCAACAAGGACAATGAGAAGGAGAACAAAGAGAAGAGTGAAGAGGCACAGCCAAAGGTATCGGTAACAGGCTCAAAGTCATCAAATGGCTCCACCAGCCCCAACAAGAAGAAAAAGAAGAAGCTTAGACCTTCATGTCCAATCTGCTATGAGAAACCAGAGAATGTTGTGTCAACGACATGTGGTCATCTGTTCTGTATGGCCTGTATACAGAATGCTCTGAAGAGGAAGAAGAACTGTCCAATCTGCTCCAAGAGGCTCAATGGAAGCACACCCTACCATCCCATCTACTTCTGATCAAGATGCCCACTGCACCTTGCAAGGTCTCCATGACGACCACTTCACTCTCTGCATTACTCTGCTGACTTGGGCATTACTATCCCATCCCCTCTCTCCTTACACTCTTTGGCGCACACTTTACACAGGACATTGACTCACTGATATGTTGGTTCAAGCGCAACAACTACAACAACTTCAACAACTACAAACCCAACAGATGGGAATAAATGATGATGCACTCTCCTCAATAGCATTGTGGAGATGCTCTCGCCAATACAAAGGAAACACAGGGTAACATGTCACTTTATTTGCCTTCAACAACATCGGCTGCAACAGCCATGGTACTGTTGGAATTCTTGGCCAGTAGGTCCTCAACATACTGCTTGGTAAAGTCGGAGAATGTTTCCTTCTTGGGCGGGTATCGATCCTCACCCATCATCTTTAGGAACTTCTGCACATCCACGGTGATGGTGGCAGCCTTGACTGCCCTATTGATTGCATCAAATGTATCCTTTGGCAATTGATAACCTCTGTAACTATTCTGCATCCTGTCAATCAGTTGCACCAGATGATTTGGTCGCTTCTCCAACATGGCCACAACCATGGTGAAGTACTTGGGGTTGAAGATGCCAGAGGTCGCGTTGATTGCGTTGGTCAGGTTGTCCGTGTCGCCAAGTTTGTTAAAGTGTAGTATCAGTGCATAGTAGAACTTTTGGGGATCTGCTGTCAGCCCGGGGAGTAGTCTCTCCCATTCGGCAAGCTGGCCAACATTGGTCAATGAGTGTTTGTGAGCTACAATACCAATACCCGTGCAGATGGCCTCGACTTGAAGATCGGTGCATCGAGACCACATCTCCTTGGCCTCATCCATCTGACCATGTGATGACAAGTACTCGGCAGCGAATGTAGTTGAAAGGGATTGGATTGCGTTCAACTTGGGCGATGTGCTCAATGACTTGATAAAGTTGAACATCTTGAGAGCCAACTCCTCGGTGATCAAAGCATCGCGCTGCTCCTTATCCAGTAGGACGTACTTGGAGTACATTATCCCGTTGGGCGATAGGAGTAGCTTGATATTGTTGGTCATCATGTGGTCCAACAGTCGATTGGCCAACTTGTTGGCCTCGGGCTTGTCGGCGAACCATAGACCAGAGAGTAGTTGGTTCAAGAAAAATATGTTGTTGCGATGGAATGGAGCGGTCGTGTTCATTCTACGCAAGGTCGCCTCCAGATCATACATCATTGGCTGTTGGTAGTCGTTTGGATGATAGAGAATGGCGCGATGCTCTCTTGAGCAGAAGTGTTGCTCGAGGAACGTCAAGAAGCTGGCGCTGTCATTGGCGCGCAACCTGATGGCAGCCTCCATCATCAACGTTCCACATGGTATCCTCTTGTCCATGGTCTCAGGTTTCTTGAACACCTTGGCCAGTGCATCCCTCACAGCGTCGTTGTCTGTTCCCTGAAGGGCCTTCTGCAGGGCCAACTCCTCGTCGTTGGGCGGGCGCGAGCCTCGCTTATACTCGCTGCGATTCTCGAATGTTTCCACGTCATTGTCGATGGCCAGTCGCGACAGTCTGATATCATGCTCGCGCCTCGTGTCCATATTGAGCACCTGCTTGAGCTTGCTCCAATGATCCATGAGCTCGACCTGATTGTGCACCTTGTGATACGTGATGAAGCTGAACAGCGTGTGTATGTTGGGCTGCAGATTGTACTCTTCGATGAGTCGTCCGTACCAGAGCAATGCGTGCTCATACTTGTCCATGTGCAAGTAGAATCGGATGATAAAATTGATTGTGGTGCCAACATCAATGTTTCGCTGCTTCATGACGGTGATGATTTGCTGGGCAAACTTGCGACGCTGCTCGTTTTGCGAGAACTCATTCAACACGATGGTCTTGGCAACCATGGGCAGCTGCGTGCTGTCAAACTTGCGGTAATAGTCCACCAGCAGCGGGATGTACTGCGTCTTGTTCAGCTTGATGAGCAGGTCGAGCAGGGGCTGAATCAAGGTGATGGGCGCAAAGAAGCCGGCCGCCTGCATCTCGGGCAGCCACGACATGGCATACTCATAGTCGCCGCGCTTGATGGCATATTCCATGAACTGCTCGTAGGCCCTGAAGAAGGGAACATTGTTCTGATCGAGGTACAGGTTGTAAATGAGTCGCGCCTGAACCAGATTGTTGATGGACAAGTAGTACTCGATGAGGTTGCCCACGAGTGTGCGCTCCGGGTTGGCCAGCAGGCCCTGCTCGCGCAGCTTCTCCAGCACGTACTGCTCGTTGAGGCCGGCCTCACGCACCGACTTGAGGAAGAAGGGGAACTTGCTCGATGAGAGGAACGAACGGTACTTAACGATGCGCTCCAGGAAGAAGGTGCTCGCTTCCACGTGGCGGCCATGCTTGATGTAGTACACGATAAAGTAGCTGAATGGCCAGATGAACTCCTGGCTCACCTCCGCCTGCAAGTTGTTCTCGTGCAGTCGTAGCAGGTCCATCGCCTTCTTCTCCTGGCCCAGGGCAAGGTGGGCGTTCACCATGACACTGGAGAGGGACGTGTGCATCGAGATGGCCTTGGGATAGTCGCGACCGAGCAATGAGGACAAGTATCGTTTGTAGAGTTCGTTGTCAGTCGAGCGATCGATCAGGTCGACCAGCTTTGAGATCACAATGTCCAATGTAAGGATTGAGCTCGATGGCAGACTCAGCAAGTCATTCGCCAAGTTGAACATACTAGCCTCCATTATCAAGTTTGCCAAGTAGTTGGTGTAGGCGACCTTGTGCTCGCTCTCCAATCCATTGATCAAACTAACGAGTGGAGGAAATGCATGATCTGGTCTATTATGTTTGAGTAGATTCCTTGCGTATTGTTTGAAGCTAATGTATGTTTGAGTGTGTCCATTGAGTGGCGTGGTGTGGCATGGCGAGGGAGTGGCTGTGGCGTTAGTGTCAAGCGCAAATATGTTGTCTTGTGCGTTGGTGATAGTTACATTATCGGACCCTCTCCTTCTGGATCACTCTGTATCTCTTGCTCAATCTCTTTGATTGAAATGGGTAATCTATGCTGTGGATTATTATTATAATAGTTGCTGTTGTAGTTTGGAGTATGAGTCCTTGTGCTTGTGTTTGTGTTTGATGATGATGTCTTTGTCTGTGACCGTGAAGATGAAGTTGGGATTGGATTGTTGGTCCTTGGTTTTGAATGTGATGATGATGATGATGATGAGTTATAATTGTTCTTTGTCTTTGGTGTAGTCTTCGTAGTCTTTGTTGCTGTTGTTGTTTTTGTTGTATATGATTGATGATGCACTAGAGGTGTGACGATTGATTGATGACCAATTCTGAGTTGATGTCCTAATAATGATTGAATTGAACTACTACTAATACTACTAGTAGTAGTATAGTAGTAGCGTGATATTATCCTTGACGTTAACATTATATATATATATCAAACTATCAACCAACCATTAATGATCAATAGTGTTTCAAACGAATACAGGACAGCTGAACCGAACGAAAGTTTGAAACTTCTGGAAGTCCGGAATGATGTGATTGTGATTGATTTGAGCTAAAGTGATCTACACAATGGATAGGGGTTGGGAACTTGAACAAAGTGCACTTTATTCCAACTCATCAATCAACATCATAATATTTATATTAATAATAATAATATTACTTCAATGTAAGTATTCATCAGGATGTGACAAAGTCATCAGTCAAGTCAGTAGATTGTTGATTGACCATGATATTCAATCAATCAAACAATCAAATCAAATCAAATCAATCATATCAAATCAATCAGATGTCAACTGCTGCAGCATTCAAATTGGTGTTGGTACGTCATGGTGAGAGCACTTGGAACAAGGAGAATCGTTTCACTGGTTGGACTGATGTAGAGTTGTCAGAGAAGGGCGTGCAAGAGGCTGGTAACGGAGGCAGACGTCTGAAGGAGGAGAACTTGCACTTTGACATTGCCTACACTAGCGTGTTGCAGCGTGCCAACAAGACATTGGACATCATCTTGAACGAGCTCAACCAAAAGGATATCGTTCCCATCAGATCGTGGCGTCTCAACGAGAGAATGTACGGCGCCCTGCAGGGTCTCAACAAGTCCGAGACCGCCGCCAAGTACGGCGACGAGCAGGTGCTCGTCTGGAGACGTTCGTACGATGTGCCCCCACCCGCCCTCGAGCCAACCGACCCCCGCGCACCAGTCAACGACCCAATCTACAAGGACGTCGACCCAAAGCAGCTCCCACTGACCGAGTGTCTCAAGGACACCGTCGAGCGTTTCCTGCCCTTCTGGAACGAGACTGTCGCGCCATCGATCAAATCAGGCAAGAAGGTGATCATTGTCGCTCACGGCAACAGTATCCGTGCTCTCATCAAGCATTTGGAAAACATCTCTGACAAGGACATCGTCGGAGTTGAGATCCCCACCGGAATCCCACTCGTCTACGAGTTGGACGCCGACCTCAAGCCAATCAAGCCACACTACTACCTTGCTGACGAGAGTGTCCTGCATGCCGCTCAGCAAGCTGTTGCCAACCAAGGTAAGGCCAAGCAGAACTAAGCATCATCCCTTAGTTCCTTGTGATTCCACACGCTCCATTAGTTCATTCAATCAATCAATCATTCGTGGACTTTGAAAGAATTGAAAGAAACGAGCAAAATTAAAAAAACGAGGACTTGTTCAAACTCTCGTCTCATTCAATCATTCATTTATTCATTCATTTCTTGTGATCATACAGATAATATATAATAATAACAATGGTTAGAAAGAAGATTGATAACAGGATTAGAACATTGATTGAGAATGCAGTTGCAACAAACCATCGTTCATTCTTTGTGATCGTTGGTGACAATGGCAAGGACCAAGTACCCAACCTCCACTACATCCTTGCCAAGTCTGTTGTCAAAGCACGTCCAACAGTACTATGGTGTTACAAGAAAGAGCTAAGCTTCTCAAAGTATGTCGTATATATATACATCAATCACTCACTCACTCACTCAATCAATCATACTCACTCGCTCACTCAATCATTCAATCAATCAACTCCAAAGATACAAACAAAAGAAGATAAAGATGAAGGAGAGAATGAAGGCTAATGGAACAGCTACGACGAATGGTGAGGACCCATTCGATGTGTTTATCTCGACGACGAATATTAGATATACTTATTACTCCGAGACTCATAAGATCTTGGGTAACACCTTTGGCATGGTGGTGTTGCAGGACTTTGAAGCGATCACTCCCAACTTGTTGGCGCGAACAATCGAGACGGTCGAGGGTGGTGGCATGGTCATCCTGTTGCTGCGCACAATGACCTCGCTCAAACAGCTCTATACGATGGCCATGGACGTGCACAGCCGCTTCCGCGACGACGACGAGAAGAACGACGTCGTGTGCCGCTTCAACGAGCGTTTCTTGTTGTCACTCGGCAAGTGCAGCCAATGTCTGGTAATGGACGACGAGCTCAACATCCTGCCAATCTCCACAGCATCACGCACGATCGTGCCGATCACCGCGGCGTCAGAGGCCCCCGGCGCAGCCGAGCTGCGCGAGTTCAAGGAGTCTGTTCGCGACACAGAGGTGGCTGGCGAGCTCATCGAGGCGACTCGCTCACTCGACCAGGCCAAGGCCGTGCTCACATTCATCGACGCCGTCTCAGAGAAGACACTTCGCTCGACCGTCACACTGACGGCCGGTCGTGGTCGTGGCAAGTCCGCCGCACTCGGTCTGGCCATCGCCGGTGCCGTGGCTTTTGGCTACTCCAACATCTTTGTCTCTTCACCAGCACCAGAGAACTTGGTCACCCTGTTTGAGTTTGTGTTCAAAGGCTTCGACGCACTTGGCTACCAAGAGCACGTGGACTACGAGCTGGTCAAGTCGACGAACCCCGAATTCCACGACGCCATTGTGCGTGTCAACATCTTCCGCGCTCATCGCCAGACCATCCAATACATCCAGCCATCCGATCACCAGAAGCTGGGCCAGGCCGAGCTGGTCGTCATTGATGAGGCTGCCGCCATTCCTCTGCCATACGTGCGCTCGCTCCTGGGTCCATACCTCGTGTTCATGTCGTCCACGATCAATGGTTACGAGGGCACTGGTCGCTCGCTGTCGCTCAAACTCATCCGCCAGCTGCGTGAGCAGTCGGGCACTACCAGCGGACCCGCCGCCGCCACCAACACTGGCCGTGTGCTGCGTGAGATCCAACTGTTGCAGCCCATTCGTTACGCAGCTAATGATCCAGTCGAGTCGTGGCTCAACACACTGCTGTGTCTCGACGCTACTGTGGCCCCGCCCGCCACATCTGGAGGCTGCCCACATCCCTCCACATGCCAGCTCTACTACGTCAACAGGGACACATTGTTCTCATTCCACAAGGCGTCCGAAGCATTCCTGCAGAGCCTGGTGGCACTCTTTGTCGCAAGCCACTACAAGAACTCACCAAATGACTTGTTGCTAATGTCCGACTCGCCAGACCACCACCTGTACGTCTTGCTCGGTCCAATGAACGAGGAGACGGGCGGTCTGCCCGAGATTCTTTGCGCGATCCAGGTCAGTCTCGAGGGTGAGATTGCCAAGGAGGCCATCCTCAACAGCATCAAGAAGGGATACCAATCATCTGGCGACCTCATCCCATGGACACTCACACAGCACTTCCAGGACGAGGACTTCCCACGACTCTCTGGCGCCCGCGTAGTTCGCATCGCCACTCACCCAGACTACCAAAAGATGGGCTACGGCTCAAAGGCACTCGACATCCTCACACAATACTATCAAGGCGAGATCACCTCACTCGATGACAACGACAATGACAACGACTCAGAGGACGACCAATCAAACAAACAACAACAGGACAACGAGGCGATGGAGGGTGGCGACTTGCAATCAGAGGTCATCAGACCAAAGAAGAACCTGCCGCCACTGTTGTACAAGTTGACAGAGCGCAAGCCAGAGAACCTGCACTACATGGGTGTGTCATACGGTGTGACCGCCCAGCTGTATCAGTTCTGGTCCAAGTCAAAGTACCTCCCCGTGTACCTGCGCCTCTCATCAAACGAGATCACTGGCGAGCACACATGCATTATGTTGCGCGAGCTCAAGAACTCACACAACGCGACCGTGGCCTCGGCAGGCTGGCTCGAGTCCTTCTACCAGGATTTCCGCAAACGCTTTGGCAACCTGCTCGGCTACGACTTCCGCTCATTCTCGTCGTCTCTGGCACTCAACATCATGCAGGACGTTTTCGCCGCGTCACAGGCGGCCGAAGTCTCACTAAGCAGCGCCGAGCTGGACCTGATGTTCTCGAGCTACGACCTCAAGCGTCTAGAGTCGTACGCCAACAACATCGTGGACTTCACCGTCATCATTGACATGCTGCCAATCATTGGCAAGCTGCTGTTTGGTGGTAAGTTGAACGAGGTGCGCAACAACCTGTCGATGTTGCAGTCCCGCCGTACTGCTGGCCATGTCGCTGCAGCACAAGACCGTCGACCAGCTCCACTCCGAGCTGCAGCTGCAGAACAACCAGATCATCTCGCTCTTCTCACAGACGATGCGAAAGGTGTACCAGGCACTGCGCGCCGTCAAGCAGAAGGGTCTGGACGAGTCGCTGCCCAAGCCCAAGATCGCCGCACCACGCAGTGGTCTGTTGTCATCGTTCAAGGGTGACCTGGACGACAGCTCGATGATCCCACTGGCACAAGACATGGAGTCAGAGCTGGAGCTTGGCGCCGAGGATGTCAAGAAGAAGATGCAGGCCAAGTGGATGGAGGACGACAAGGAGTTGGCACAATACGCGATACAGGGTGACGACGAGGAGTGGGACAAGACCTTAAAGTCAGGCAAGATCCCAACATCAGTGAGCATCAAGACAGTCAAAAGAAAGTTGGACGACGATGAAGATGAGGAGGAGGACGACAAGAAAAAGAAGAACAACAAGAGCGGAAACAACAACAAGACTGTAAAGAGATCTTCCACTGGAGGACCTGGCAGAGGTGGTGCATCTTTCCGTGGTGGCAAGCCCAAGTCAAATGCTGGAGGAGGTGGAAAGACAAGGAAATAAAATAAAATAAAATAATATTTGTCTTTACAAGAATGAATGAACTCATCAAAGAGTCATTAGAGTGTATTTAGAAGTTAATGAGATTTAAAGACGTGCAACAATATCGATTGGGGCAATAGTAAGAAGACCTGGTATGATAACGCTACCATGGACATCTGCATCAATCAGTGCAATTGAGTTTGAAGATTGAGTTCCACCAACTAATTTGGTAGTCTGAACCTGGCTATTGTTCACAGAGTTGGAGGTCATACCAGAGAGGTTGGCAAGTGATTCTTAATTGGAAAATATATTATTAATAATTTATTTTCTTCAATATTCTTTTATTTCTTTTGGATACTTACTGTACAACATTGTTTTAATTGTTTAATTGATTGATTTAGGTATAGATCTAAAGTATTTAATTTGATTTGATGATATTAATAATGACCAAAGTTTGATCATTTTATAGTCTTTGGAAGATATATTAACGAGCGATTGATCAGAAAGAGAGACATGTGATCTAGATGAGGATCAATATTAATAATCAAAGAATAATTTTAATATACTTATTATTTGTTTGAATGGTTGTAAATATATTGCCATCATCACCCCCATGACAACTTCTCGCCCACTAAACTCCAGCAGACGTTTAAAGTCATTCGCATTTCGATTCTGTACGATATGGCACAATTAAGTTAGACTACAAAATAGAATCATGTTAATATATATTGTACAATTATTTCAATCAGTTAAATATATTAATAAATACATGCAAAACCTGTGGAACGCTTCTTTGATTCAAATAATCATATTGATGATGATAATGTTTCTTGAAGAGAACGATCTTGTTCACCAAGTATTGTTAATAACCATGTGTGCTCTCGCTCAATTGTCCTTATTCTTTGTATGAAGATATAAGGAGACATGTAAATATGACTCTGATGGTTGTCTAACTCTCACCCCAAATCTCCCTCACTTCATGTTCATTCAAAATGACCCATAAATTGTCAATTTTGATCTTTCTCACTGATTGGTGGGTGGGTATCTTTCGTTCGTTTTTTAAATGACCGATTAATTTCACTAATAATATTAACAACATACAGATATACAAATATAAACAACAATGAATATTGTAGTTGGATCAGATAATGGTCTGATAAAGAGTAGGTCAATCAAAGAATGAATGAATGAATGAGTGATCAAGATGAATGCTCACACACACCCAATCAAACGATCAATCACAATATAGTTTGTAACTTGCAGACTAAACAGGTAGTATCATCGTTTGGATCAATCACATCGTCAATTCAGAATGAGTTGCAAACAATGTCATTTGGTTGGGACAATAATGAGACTCAGATGTTGCAGGGATTCAAGGGTGGTGCGTTCAAGCATTGGCAGTTGCAAGAGGATGGCACTGGACACGTGGTGTCCGAGTGCACGTACGACTCGGCAATCCGTGCGATCAGACCATTGTCTGAGCAGCGACTACTGATCGCCACTGAGAAGGGCACAATCAATGTGGTCAAGGTCTCTGAGGATGGTGTCGACATGAAGCAGCTGGACACGCTGTCGTTCTCCAAGAGTCTGTTTGCACTCAAGGTCAACCCGAGCGATGAGTCCAAGGTAGTGATCGGTGGCAAAGAGTGCGATCTGGCCATATGCGACATCAACACGAAGCAACTGACGTGGCGCGCCAAGAACGCCCCACCCGACAAGTTGCGAGTGTCCCCACCCATTTGGATCACAGACATGGAGTACACACCGACCGATCACAACAGAATAGTCACTGGCACAGGACACTATCAGATCAGACTATACGATTGTCGCAAGAACAGAACGCCGCCCATCCTTGATCTCACCGTCACAAAGCATCCAATACTCTCGATCAAGATGTCAAGTCAATTCGAAAAGTATGAACTATACACTCATTCGTTCAATCAATCAATCACTCTCTAACATTGCTCAATCCTACTCATTTAGCTCGGTATTTGCATCAGACTCTGTTGGTAATGTCTTTGCCTATGACCTGAGGAATGGTTAGACTGCTTGGAAACTACAAGGGCAGCACTGGAAGTGTGCGTGCGCTGGATATTCATCCAACCTTGCCATTGCTGGCGGCTGTCGGACTGGACCGTCATGCAAGAATATACGATATAGAGAGTAGAGTGTGCAATCAGACAATCTTTATGAAGCAAAGGATGTCTTGTGTGATGTTCTCGGCAGAGGAGCAACCAGAGGAAGAGGAGGAGCAAGAGGACGCGGGAGCAGCTGACCAAGCAATTGGCTCGGACCAGGAGCAGGAGGAACAGGATCCAGACGAGTTGGATGATGGCACCATCGACGACGATGAGAATGAAAAGTTATGGCAACAAATGGAGACCAATGCTAAAGGCAAAAAGAATGTTTCCAAGAAGACACAAGATGATGATGATGAAGAGGAGGATGATCAGGATTTTGATAATATGTCATTCGATGGAGAGGATTATGATGATGACCAAGAAGACGACGATGATGACGATGACGATGAAGATGATGATGAAGAGGAAGAAGAAGAGGAGGATAACAATAAGAGAAGATTTGTGATGGCACCAGCAAAGTTGGCAGCAGCACTCCAGGCTAAGTCCAAGGCCAAGGCTATGTCCAACTCCAACTCCAATGCCAAGCCCACCAACAACACCAACACAAATACAAACAACAAGAAGAGAGTCGCAACAACATCTGGTAATGTGGCCAAGAAGTCCAGGAAATAAACAGCCCAGCGATACAACAACAACAACAAACATACTATAGTATTTTGGTCTTTTATTTATTATCACTCCAGCCTGATCAATCAATCAATGGTTTGTGTCTATTGATCGGTCAGGAATCCATTCGGATTTCATTTGATCACTAGGTAGTTGCGTTGGAATGATGTACTCTTGGATGATATCGTCCAGCAGCTCGAACTGAGGCGGTGTGAAAAAGGTCAGAGACTCGAGTTGTTGCTCGATGGCGTCGTCCTTGATGATCTCGTTGGCCTTGGCGATCTCGTCGCGCAGCGCCGCCGGACATTCACGCTCCAACGTCGGCTGGAATCGCCCCATGTACTGCAGTTTGGCCAGAGGGCTCTTCAAACATTTAAAGATTGACAGCAACAGGTTGCCATCCTTTATCACGCGGAATGATTCCTCGTACACCGACAGCACGACGATCGCATATTGTGACTGGCCAGTCTCATGATAATAGTTGAACAGCGCGGTGAAGAACAAACGTTTGGCCCTGTGGTGCGACATCAGGTCGGTCACGCCCAGGAAGTCCTCGAGCTGGGTCAGCGTGCTGAGGGCAGTAATGTCTCTGTCGCCGCCGCCGACATTGTCCTTGTTGTCATTCACGTCCTTGTCCTTGTTGTCATTGTTCTTGTCCTGATGCTCGAGCATCGCGTAGAAGAGGTCGATACCATTGCGCATTAGATCGTAGTCAACGTTGTGATGGGCGCACAGGCGCTGGAACATCTCGGCGGCCTCTTCCACCTCGTTCGCCTTGAGGTGGTCGTAGATCACTGTGTTTGCCAGGTAATGCCACTCTGGATGCTGGTTGTAGATCTTGCGTGTGGCCTTGGTCAGGTCGTCGGGCAGCTGACGCACATATGAATGAGTGTTGATCGTCGTGAAGAACTTCTTGACGGTCAAGGAGCTGAATGGGATGTACTTGGACAGCATCTTTTGCATGATGATGGTGGCGCGGTCCAGCAGTCCATTGTCCAGGGAGAATGTGCACAGGTAGTTGTAGTATGTGGGCGAATTGATCAGTTTGAAGTCGCGTTTGATCATCTCCAGAGCCTTGTAGGGCTCGGTCTGCATGCTCTTGATCACCCTGGGGTCCATCATGATGATGTAGAAGCTGCTGGGGATGTCCTGTAGCAGCAAGAAGTCCATGTAGCGCTGCAGGTCTAGGTCCCTGAGCACAGACACTGCGCGCACCAGCAGACAGCCCGAGGGCAATGTGTTGTGATCCATGTAATGTTGTAGCTGTGCATAGATTCCGTCGACGTCACGCTTCTCGCACAGGTCGTTGAGGAACACGTCGCTCTCGGTCCAGACGGCGCGCGAGCCTGTGATGTTGTCCAGGTTGGCAAAGACGAATGAGATCTTGGTCGCGGCAATCTGGCGAGACTTGGGGCTGGTGTCGATGCTGCCAAGCTTGTTCTCCCAGAATTCGATCATGCTGTTTTGATCGTCGACGTTGGCATCGGGCTGCTCGGCCAGACGCTTGGTCTTGATCCTGTTGTGGTACATAATGAACGGGTAGATCGTGTAGGGCGAGTTCTGCAGGTGGAAGTCGGTGAGGCGGATGGAGAACCAGCGAAGAGCGTGATGGTACTGGTCCTGCAGCAGGTACATCTGTATGATTGTGCGTGTCACTTGCAGCTGATCCTCGCGGGTCAGCGTCACCATGTGCTGCACGATCATGTCGTGCATCTGGACGTTGTCCTCCGTTTCGCTCTTGATCAGCAGCTCGGACAGCGAGCTCATGTCGTTGGCGACCTGCAGGTCGCCGCTCGTGAAGTTGCCCGCGCGCATAATGTCGTCGTCGATCAATCGTGCATCATAGCGCCAAGCGTTCAGCTTGTAGAACTCGATCGCGTGCGAGCGATCCAGCTTGGACAGGAGGATAAAGATATGTTTGAACGAGTTGCCGAGCTCCAGCTTGGTCGAGTCGGTCACCGAGTTGTAAAGATGAATGGCCTCTTTCAGATTGCCCGCAGCCGCCTGGAGGCAGATCTGCAGCTCGCGCACGTTGAAGCGGAAGAAGGCTGGCACGGCGGTGTCGTTGGCCTTGGCCAAGTTGCGCGCCTCCACATAGGCATTATCGACAAACTCCAACATCTCGGTCGTGTATCCTTTGATGCGGCAAGTGAGGGCGGTCGCATCGACCACCATGGCGTTCAGGCGTCCCACGCTCATGGCCACCTTGATCACGTCCAATATATAAGGTGATTGAATGTGGCGCAGGTAACTAATTATTGGCATCAACTCCTCAATCGTCAAACTATTGCGACGACTCGTCACTAACTCTGCCAACTTCTTGTTAAACTCTGCGATATTCTCTGGCGTGCCATAATCCTTTGATGCCTGTCCTGCATTTGTCAATGCGCTGTTGATTGATTGAGTATGAGAATGAGTATAATTGATTGGAATGGTTCCAGGTCGCTCGATCCCAACTTACTTGATCAGACCATCGATGAACTCGGGTCCAGAGAGGTTGTCAAACACTTCAGTGATCTCCTTGATGTGATCGGTCGCCGGCTTGTTGGACAGGTAAAAGACGGCCTGCGTGATCTTTGTGATATTCTTCGTTTTGAGCGACAGGATCATCTTGTGCTTGGTGTCCACTGGTAGGTTGAACATCTTGCACAGTGCTTCCAAACCTGCCATGTCCAATGTATTGATATTATTGTTCACAGGACCTCCTCCTGGTGCTGGTGCTGGTACTGGTGGTATTGGTATTGTTGCTGGTGCTTGTGCATGTGGCTTCTTCATCTTCTTCTTGTCCATCATCTTGTCCATCTTCTTATCCTTAGTCTTGTCCATCTTCTTGTCCAGCTTCTTGTCAAACTTCTTCTTGTCGTGCTTGGCCGCACTGGGCTTGTCTTGCTTGGTCGTGGTGATCGAGGTGGCCTTGGTCTTGGCCTGATCCTGCTCCTTTATCATCTTGTGTGTCGCACTCTCCAACTGACTCTCACGATGCTTTAGTGTGGAGATCAGATCACCAAGTAACTCTTTGGGCTTGGATGTCTTGCTTGGCTTGGCCTCAACATGTTGAGGAGCAGGAGTACGAACAGACTCAATCGAAGGTAACTCTGGCACAACATAAGTTGATTCCTCTTGGACCAACAATACCTCTGGTGTCCTATCATCACCATCAATATCTTGTTCCTGTTGCTCTTGCTGTTGTTGCTGTTGTTGTTGTTGTGGTTGTTGGCGCTCCGCGCGGACATGTGGTTGCGTGGCGGCCACCTGGACAGTGGTTGGGGGTGGAGCTGTAGTTGTTGATGTTGTGGATGTTGTTGATGTTGTTGATGTTGGCGCTGACTTCTTCTGCTTCTTCTTTTTGGTGGCCTTCTCCTCGCATTGCTTGAAGAAGATGAACATGGCCAAGTCATTGTGTGATGTGATCGATTGAATGTAGCCACGCTCTTTACAAATGGCCTGTAGCTCTGCCATTGACAACGCCTTCAAGCTCTTGACTGTGACTCTCTCCTCCTTCTCCTTCTCCTCCTTCTCCTTATCTTGAGCTTGCACCTTCTTCAACTTGGATGTTGTTGGCGATGGCACAACCTTTGCAACTTTGGCTTTCTCCTTCAAAGTTGAAGATTGTGTGGCTGTGGCGGCGACGGGGGTGACAGGGTCGACTGGGGCGACGACCTCACCTTTCAGCTTGGGCTTAGCCGTCTTGGTCACCTTCACCTCCTTCACCTTCACATCTGATCCTTCATCCTCCATCTGTATCTGTGTCTGTGTCTTCTTGTTGCTCTTTGTTGTGCTTGGTGATGTGCCCGCGCTTCCACTTGTACTTCCACCACGTGCCATTGATATCATCTGTTGGAACAAGTACTCTTTGTGATTGTTGATGAGATTGATAATGTCTGGCTTCTTTGAATATGAGCAAGGTAGACTCATCTCCTTACAAACTGCCTTTAGTTGTCTAATCGATAGATCATTCAAGTCAACGCTTGATGGAGGTGGTGGTGCACTTGGTGTCTTGGTCTTCTTCATCTTCTTTGTTGTTGATGTTGTTGAGGTGGTGGTACTATTGTCGGCTGTAGTTGTTGCTGTTGCTACATCATCATTATCAATATCTTGATCAGTGTCCAATACTGATGATGTTGATGTCGATGATGATGACTTATATCTAATCAACAAAGTAGTGGCAGCATGATTGTGACCCAACAATAACAAGTTGGTATTGCTAGGTGACAATATTCTCTTTGTTGACAAAGAGAGCATAACTATATATATATATATGTATTACTATGTATAACAATACCAATCAAACATGAGTCTAAAGTGTAGACTAGTCGAGCACTCAAACACAATCCAGTCTCGATGAAAGTGAAACACAAAAACGAACGAATTGAACGCATTCATTACATCATCACACAGAACTCTGGACTTGGTTTATTTTGAAAAGAATGATTGATTGAGTAACATGATGTAATAGTAATAATAAGTAACATGTTATTACATAGACAGATAATATATACATGTAGATATACTCTACTACCATTGATACAAAGACATAATACACGTATTTACTACAGCAACATCAACAACACAGACCCAAACACAGACACATTCATTCAATCACATCAACATCCACTTCATGATGTTACTTCGACGCCGACTCAGACATCATCAACAACATCAATACCAACAACAATAACATCAACATCAACATCAACATCAACATCAACATCAACATCAATATCTGAAGATGATAAACTGAATCAACTTGTTAAAGATAAAGCAGAGTATGAATGAATGATTGTATGAATGAGATAAATGAATGGTACACTTTACTCACACATTGATTGATTGATTGAATGAATGATTAGTCAACTGGGTATCAAAGAAAGAGATCTTGATGAATGGTATACAGTGTCTGACTTGACAGGACTGCCTTTGTACTCACATGGTGGCTCATTACATATGATGTTAAGAAAGGTATATCCGGATCATGATTGGCAGCCATGGAGATTTCAACAAGAACATATGATGAACTTGCAGTATCCACGCGGTCATTGGGCGGAAGTATCACATCAACGTCAATACCTGACATGGATGTCCAAACAGCTTGGTTTCGAAGCAACCGATTATGAACAGTGGTATCAAGTCACCAAGGCTGACTTTATCCGACTGCGTGGACGTGGTCTACTCCAGCTCCACAACGACTCTGTTCATCAACTATTACAAAAGCAATATCCATCTTATGATTGGCTTCCCTTCAAGTTTGTCAATACTCCAAAGTATGTATCACTCAATCATTCAATCAATCAATCTTCTAACTCCCCTCCTCACCTCACTTAGGAACTACTGGCGCGACATTGAGAATCAGAAGAAGTACATGGTATGGCTACAGACGAGACTTGGAATCAAGGAGGCAAGGGATTGGTATCGAATCAATAAGTTGGATTTCATTGATAACTATGGCAACAGTCTGTTGTTGCTCCATGGAGGCTCCCCTGCACAGGTCGTGATGGCCTTGATAGACAATGCACAGGGATGGCAAGTCTGGCGCTTTGCCAATCTGCCACGCGCCGCTCACAAGGACCCAGAGGTGCTGCGGCAGTTCCTGGAGTTTGCCGCGCGACACTACGAGATCAAGGACCAACCCGATTGGTACCGTCTGTCCTGGAGCCAGATCCGCGACATTGGCGGCTTCTCGTTGGTGAAGCGCAATGGCGGCTTCTGCCAGTCGCTGGCGCAGGTCTACCCTGAGCAGAAATGGAACCCGCGACAGTTTAACACGCCAGGCAAGAAGTCCTCGCAGCGCTTGCTCAAGCTGTACCTGACGCGATTGTTTGGCGATCACGAGGTGATCGAGGAGTACCGCGACCTGGCCCGTCTGCGATACACCAACAGCACAAACTTTGGCTTCCAGTTGGACTTTTACATCCCTTCATTGAACGTGGCGTTTGAGTATCAGGGCAAACAGCACTTCCAAGACACGAGGCTTTATGGCGACGCCAAGATCTATCGCGATAGGGATGCTGAGAAACGAGTGATCTGTAATCAATTGTCAATCAAACTGATTGATATACCTTATTGGTGGGACAATCAGATTGATTCACTTATTGGAACGATCATTGAGCATGGTGGACGAACATGGCTCGACTCATACATTACCAAACACAGTACAATCAATGGATGGACAACCAATCAACACTTTCAACGCATACCAATTGAATACCAAAAGCAACGTACAAATAAGAAGGTGCATTCCTTGTTGTAGTATATATGTATAAATAACATTATTATTGGTCCACCATCTACACATTTGTTGGGGTTAGGGCAAGGGAAAGGGCAAGGGCAAGGGCAAGGGCAAGGTTAGTGTAGGGTAAGGGTAAGGTTGATTTCCTCAAGTGATGGGATGGATGTGTCATTCGTCAAACATCCAAAGACAAGTCAACCATCAGCAAAAGTTTAATTCAAGATATCCTCTCGTTAGCATGATAGGCTCAATCAAAGGATTTATTGATAGTTGTTATGAACTGAGAGGTGCCTCGGAAGTTGGAGGGGAACATGGCTCCAGCATATTTTGTTGCGAGAACAGTTGTTGACCGGTGGCACTGAATCCACAAGGCACATACTSGAGGTTCAGACGGTACATCTGCTGGGCGTCCACGACCACGTTGGGTGGAACAGCCACAGTGATCTGCTGGTACTGTGACTGTGGCTGGTTTAGGTTGGTCATTGGGGTGCCCTGGATGACCTGGATATGGCCACTGCCTGGGTGTACAGTTATTATCTTCGGCATGCCTCTATAGATTAGTCCCCTGAGGACGCTAGTGATGACCAATGCGATCATAGCGAGCAGGCCAATCCAAATTCCCCACATGGGCTTTCCTACCACACTTTGGATTGTGTGGTAGGACGCGTAGGACAGGGAACCTCCGTTTCTCTCCATTGTGACTCCGATCCACACAAACCAGGCCAGAGCCGTCAGGAACATTGCAAGTGAAGTAGTCAGGAATTGGATAAGTGAGAGTTTCTTTGAGGACGGGCGCTTGAAATCAATTGCAATAGAGGCCACCAGCGGGAAGAGTGCAATGGTCATAAATGAGAGAGCCCAGAGAAATTGGTTGAAGACACTGCCTGGCTTCCTCCAAATCTTGATTTTCTCAATTGATTGCTTGGTAATGAAAGTCGACTAAAATATGCATTGAGGTCAGATTATGGATATCTTAAGATTGATCCATCGATCGATGGGAGAACCAACACATACATCAGCATACGCCAAAAAGTTGGTTACTTCCAGTGACGTATCTCTATTGTAATAGTAGAGGCTATAAGTGTAGTACCAAGGTGCGGCAAGTGAGATGATCAAAAATATCAAAGAGAAGATCGAGAGAACAATGCTTCCAATACGCAAACTTGATAGCGTAGCTCGAGTCAAATTCTCCTTGGTCTCATGGGTCTCATTTCTAGCTTCAAGACCACATTCGTTATTGATATAATCGTTGTTGGACATCTTCAGAATATGATTTTATGTATCTGTAGTAGTTTAAAATAGAAATGTGATACTTGGGTTCCATGCCAGACATTTGAGCTTTCTTCACTCCATTCCAATGAGGGAAAAGTCTTTTACACAGAGCTCACTCATACAACTTCCACAGTCACCATCAAGGCTCAAATGAAGATTATGCGATTAGCATGGTCAAACATCAATGATTGTGGTAAGCAAGCTGGTCTTGGAGGGTAAAAACTTTGATCAGGTATCGATGTATTGGGGGATGGATTATATCCGTGATGTCAAAGATGATATTTACATCCAACTGCACTGGGATTGTCCATCTCGAATTCCTAGAATCCATTGATTAATCAATTTCAGATGATCGGCAGTCAATCACTTATTTGAGCGTATTCTAGAAACAAGACCACTCCACACCCTAAACATGGACAAAATTATCATCTCTAGGCGAATAGTTGGGTGGCTTGTGATTGATGGTCAATTGAGAGCCTTAAAAGAATATGGTTATCAACAGACTACAAAGAAACAATGGATACTTAACATTGCCTTGGTGTCTTGGAACTACTTTCAAAGCGTCCGTCAATCATTGACAACATACTCTTGTAGTTCTTATGATGTCAAGCTCCTGGCTGATCATTTCTATCTATACAGTCAATCAAAGTTCTCCCTTTGGACACTGGTCAACATTGTTGATCCGCAAACCAATACAGATAGCTTTTGTTTTGGTCTAGCTACTAAGCAGGTGCCAGACTGTAGTGCAGAAATACTTTTGAAACATGGCATCTCGTTCAAGTCATGGGTCGATGGACCATTGTCCAATGAGATTGCACCACTTTGCAATCAAATAGAGAGCCTAATGTATGTCTTTGGTTATATCAAAGACGAGGACATTGCCTCACTCAATTAGGTCAACTATCCCAACCTCAAGAAAGTGATACTGGTGCCATATCCGGGAGAAGGAATGGAAGTTGGTTTATGTGGAGTAAAGACCATACTCTCCAAATTGACCCATATCACATCGTTGGAGATAAGAGATAACTACACTCATCAAAGATATGGTGCCATCAGCTTCACAATAACTAAATACTCTCCAACTCAATTCTTTGAAGTACTCGACCTGTTGCACAACTTGACCGAGCTCAAACTCAATCTGAGCTACAACAGAGAGGAGGAGGTGGATGCGGGGTTCACTACTGGTCTGCTAGAGTACCTTAACAAGACCACCAGCCTGACATCGCTCTCAATCGTTCCGTGGAAGTTTGCCGATGAGCAGAGACTCCTCCAGTTTGTTCTGCAGTCCCCTCGTTCAACAGTCACCCGGCTCGAACTTGGCCTTGTCTCCAATCTAGTGGCAGTCAAGAATGACATGGACTATCTTAAGTTCCATTGCATTGCCAGTGAACTCAAGTGGGAGGGTGTAGACGACTCATCTGAAGATCTCGAAGCTGTCAAGTTGTCTGTTCTAAAGTCCTACGACAATGTAAGTCATTTGGTACTGGACGCAGGATGTAGAGAGATTGGCATCTTTGTCATTGCTCATTGTCCAAACATCAAGAGTATCTCGTTAGCCGAAATAGCAATCAATGTATACAACGATGATGAAATTGATGAATGTGACAATAGATCGATTCTACTTGCTGCTCCAGCGCTGGCCGAAGCACTTCAACATAATACTACTCTGGAACATTTTAAACTTAGAGTTAAGTACCAGTCTGTGCCTCTATCTGAGCTCCAAGTTGCTGTTCATAATCATCCAGCGATCCTCAACAAGAACACTTGGTGGATATCTGATGGTATCTATTACTAACTGTTGATGTTGCCGTGTAACTAGAATTGAAGGCAATAATAATAAAAGTCAATCAAATGATTGACCAACAACAAGTTGTGCCAAGCAACAAGATTGATTGACCGATTCTCGAAAATTGAATGGACATTCATTCATTCGTAGTTCGATCGTTCAATAGTACATTACATGTAATGGATAGAAAGACGAATAGGACAACTAAACTTGCGACTACTCGCTGTCAGAAGTGTCTACAGTATGGACATGGTGGGTATCCATTCAGTTGAAGCAGTCAGTGGTCAGAACAACAGGACATCCTAACTAATACTCATAATTATTCACATACTCAGCTACATACCAATGCAAGAATGAAAGAGTATACAGTTCAAGGCCAACAAGGACAGCCTATCTGAATGATCCAGAACTATATAAGAAGGACCTGCAGAAGCTAAAGACTATGTCAGGCGCAGACAAAGACGATAAGAAGAAGAGCAGCAGCAGTGGTAGTAGCACATCAAAGAGGAATAAGAAGAAGAGATCAAGTTCAACATCATCAAGCGATAGTGATAGTAGTGATAGTAGCGATAGTGATAGCAGTGACAGCAGCAGTGATAGCGATAGCAGTGATAGTGACAGCGATAGTGACAGCAGTGACAGCAGCAGTGATGTCTCATCAGACAGCAGTGCCGACAAGAAGGAGAAGAAGCGTAAGAGAAGAGATTGAATGAAACATCCACGCGTCAGTGCGATAATGCTTGCAACAACGCGATAATATGGATCTACTTCAGTTGGACCAAATCATCATTGATGGAGCCGAATGGCAAATGCAACACTGCTAGAACTCGGCTCGAGCCTACCTTGAGTCGTGAGCGTGGCGACCAAAGAAGAAGAAGGGATTGGATCAGATGATCATCGCAATCCCCTCCATCATAGACTCGACCAATCAATGAACGAATGAACTAAAGTACAATGATACTTTTAAACTGTTATGTGTTCGATATGATGCTAGACTAGCTGGCTTTATGTAATGTAACTGTAATGACGTTGATGATAATGATAATGATTGGTTGCCTCAATATACACGCTTGGCTGGAGGGATGGAGTTCATCTCGCCCTCGTCCAAGGTCTTGGCAATGACTGGACGGTACTCGAGCGTAACCTTTCCAGTTTCGACGTCGAGGTAGGACAGGGTGTGCTTCATCCAGTTGGCATCGTCTCTCTCCTTGTAGTCCTCACGGGCGTGGGCGCCACGCGACTCCTTACGGGCCTCGGCCGAGTGCATGGTGAGCACGGCCTGGGTCATCAGGTTCTGGAGCTCGAGCGACTCGACCAGATCTGAGTTCCAGATCATGTTGCGGTCGACAGTCTTCATGTCGGTCTTGAGCGACCTGGCAAACTCGTCGATCTTCTTGACTCCCTCCTTGAGCACGACTCCGTCTCTGAAGACGGCGGCGTTGCGCTGCATGATCTTTTGCATCTCCAGACGCAGGTCGGCTGTGAGACGTGGGCCGTCGGCGAAACGAACCTTGTCCAGGTTGGCGATGGACTCCTCACCGGCGTTCTTGGGAAGTGGAGCATGTGGGGTGTTCTTTGGCAGGTCCTCGGCGATGGTGTTGGCGCAAGCGCGGCCAAAGACGACGATGTCCAGCAGTGAGTTGGCACCGAGACGGTTGGCACCGTGCACGGACACACAGGCTGCCTCTCCGGCGGCGTACAGGCCCTTGACGATCTCGTCGTTGCCCTCCTTGTTCCTGGTGACGACCTCACCTCTGTAGTTGGTGGGGATACCACCCATGTTGTAGTGGACGGTTGGAATGATGGGGATTGGCTCCTTGGTGATGTCCACGCCGGCAAAGATCATTGCAGTCTCGCGGATACCTGGAAGACGCTCCTCGATAATGTCTGGGCTGAGATGGGTCAGGTTGAGCAGGGCGTGGTCCTTCTCTGGGCCAACACCGCGGCCCTCACGCACCTCCATTGTGATAGAACGCGACACAACGTCACGCGAGGCCAGATCGGCAACGGATGGGGCGTAACGTGGCATGAAACGCTCTCCCTCGCTGTTGAGCAAGTAGCCTCCCTCACCACGGGCACCCTCAGTGATCAGACAACCACTTCCGTAGATACCGGTTGGATGGAACTGAACAAACTCGAGGTCCTGGCATGGGAGACCGGCACGAATCACCATGGCATTACCATCACCAGTGCAAGTGTGTGCGCTGGTGGCCGAGAAATAGGCACGACCGTATCCTCCTGTGGCGAGGACGGTGGCGTGCGAGCGGAACCTGTGGATGGTGCCGTCCTCCATGCAGTAGGCAATGACACCGCGACACTCGCCATTCTCCATGATCAGGTCCATGACAAAGTACTCAATGAAGAACTTGGTGTCGTGCTTGAGCGACTGGCCGTACAGAGTGTGCAGCAGTGCGTGGCCGGTACGATCGGCGGCGGCGCAGCAACGCGTAGCCTGACCTCCCTTGCCAAAGTTCTTGCTCTGTCCTCCGAACGCACGTTGGTAGATGCGACCGTCGTCCATACGCGAGAAGGGCACACCATACTGCTCGAGCTCCAACACTGTTGGCACGGCTTCACGACACATATAATGAATGGCGTCCTGGTCTCCCAACCAGTCACTGCCCTTCACAGTGTCGTATGCATGCCATCTCCAATCATCAACATCTGCGTTACCTAGAGCTGCATTGATACCTCCCTGTTTGTTTGATTCGTTCGCAATGTTGTGTTATTCGTTCATTCATTCAATCGCGATCATGTGAGTGAGTTAGTGATTGATTGGAATGATTCCAAGAGGCGAGGGACGGGTAGGTGTGTTAGTGTCGCTCAATCAATCAATCGATCATGTGATGATGCTTACTTGAGCAGCGACAGTATGTGAACGGGTTGGGAAGAGCTTTGAGATACAGGCAGTCTTGAGACCTTTCTCGGTGAGACCGAGAGCAGCACGCAGACCGGCACCACCAGCACCGACGACAATGGCGTCGTAGGTGTGGTCAATGACGGGGTAGGCGCGTGAGAACTGGCCTTGTGATGGACCGGTCTCAACACCTGTGCGTGACTGAACACCGTATGATCTGGTGTTGGTCAACGATGCTGCCGACTTGAATAGTGATGACTTTTGGAAGAGTTTGTTGCAACCGACTGTCAACATGTTTGTTGCTTTCTATACAATATATATATTATTTATATATATAATATGATGTTGTTTCCTACAAGGGTTGGTTGAGTTGATCGGATTGAGCAACTAACTGATCATTGATCAAACCTGGAGTGCGCTTACTTGCACACACAACATCATCAGCAAAAAATCAAAATAATTGAAATTGAACTTCTTCACACACCATTGTCATTTATTCGTGTTCGAGTGCTGAGTGTGTGAGAGGCAAGGGCGAGGGCAAGGGTTAGGGTAAGGGTACGTCTTAATGTTACTGTTCTTGAGCATGGTAATAGACAGGTGGCGGTGGGTATTCGTATATGATCTTGAGCTTCTCCATTTCATCGGGCATTCGATATGGAAACACTACTCTAATGTTCCGATAGAGGTAATATTTCTTCTTCTTTGGGCTGAAGAATCGAAGGTGAATCGCATACTTGAGTACTCCATTATTATTACTATTGTTATGATGATTATGATTGTTGTTGTTGTTGTGGTGATTCATCAGTCTATCATTATTAGATGATAAACTACTTGATGATGTTGTTGTGGATGATGTTGTGGATGATGTGGAGGATGTGTTGTCGACTGGGACCGAGATGATACGTTGTCTGATGAATGTCTTGGTCTCGGGTGGCATGTTGGTCAAGTCAAAGTTCACCAGGAATGTCTTGATCGGTGTATGATTGGGATTAAATAGCGTCAACTACGTATGTTTGTTTGGAGTGATGTCAGTGAATGTCCAGATGGCACCCTGGATCACAAATGAGTATATATACATACTTGGATAAGACCCTTTTGTGGCACTCGGTAGCCTTTCGGTCCAAGTTCGATTGTGGCCGCATAGGGAGCATCGTAGTCGACGTGGTAGTAGATCGCTGAGTAGGGTATCTTCTTGTGTGGCGGAAGATAGTCCTTGCCGCTTACACCCAAGTCGCCAAGATAGCCATCAAACACTGTCGATGGAGTGTTGGACATGTTTCCACTGAGTATCGACTCTTGGAATGATCCAAATGAGAGCCCGCTGCCGCCACCGACCCCAACACCCACGCCAAAGCCTCCACCATTGGGATGTGTGTCGAGTGAGAATTGGGAGTGATGTCCAATCTTGAGGTTGGACATCATTGTGATCATCGCATTGTTGGAGGAGGGATGGGAGGAGGGAGAAGTGAATATGGGACCATCAACAAACAATGGACGATGGCCGACACGTATCGGGGATGGCGGGGATGGTATTGGTTGGCGATGGAAGTGGTTGGTCGGGCTGCTTGGAGAGAATGGGCTGTATCTGAGGTATGGGGAAAGTGTTGGCGTTGATGGTGATTCGTAGGAAAAGGTGTTATAAGGTGACTTTGTCGGTGTAGTTGTATATTGATTGTTATTATTAGTGTTGGTGTTGCTGTTGTTGATAGTATTGGTGTTGTTGTTAGAGTTAGGGAGGTTGATTGGGATTGTCGGTGTGGATGATCGAGGAGGTATTGAGATTGGTGCCGATGAAGGCGATGTTGATTGAGTTGAGGTGGAGTTGGATGTGGATGGTACAGTAGGGTTGACAATTTTGTTGTTGTTGGACGCCGCAACATTAGTTGGTTGTTGTTGTTGAAGGTTGTTTGATGGATTGATTGACTGTGTATTTGAGCTTGAGCTCACGCTTGATTGTTGAAGTAGCTTTGATAGATTGTACACTTCATTGCCATGGCCAATGCCATTGCCAGTGCTATTGCCCGATACAACACGGGTAGGAGATGTCATAATGGGCTGTGATGATGACAGCGATGAAGACGATGATTGATTGTTTGAATCATTGACCACGGACAATGGATGACATTGAAGATTTGAATATGATTGTGTTGGATAGATAATAATTGACGGGGATGATGCATTGCCAATGTCCAAGTTGAGTGATGCATCTTCCTTTGGTCGACTTGAAAAGTGTACAGTGAGTGTGAGGCTACCCTTGGTAGTCTCAAACGTTGGGAAGGAAGTTTAGTTTGATCAGATGTGGATCTGGTTGGTGTTAGAAAGGCAACATATAGCATGCTCAAACTTAACTTAACTTACAATCAAGTGGATCAAAGTTCGCTGGAGGAGGGAAGTGTTTGGATGCTCCATATTTGACCTTTAGTCCAATCTCTGTATGTTGTTGCATGTATTTGATACTTGAGAACAAGGGCATTGATGAGAGGGTGTAGTAGAGACACTTGAGGACTGGACATTCATGTGAATAGTTCTGTTCATCGTCAACACCTTCCTTTGGTGACAGAGTCCCAGATTGGGATCCAACATGTATGCCTGTATCATTGATTGGGACCATCAAGCCACTCAACTCATCTGATATTGTCAACTCTCTCTCCTTTACACTACGCTCTATACTTGGTTGATGCTCAGCTGGCTTTGGTCTGTTGTTGGTGTTTGAGTGAGTGATAGAGTGAGTGAGTGAGTGCACCAGGCTGGAAGGCTGGCATATCTCTACTTACTTGAATGTGAATATCCATCTTTCCAACAATACATGCTTGTATGTATCACCTGTTTCATTCTTCCGACACTCGAATATGTCCAACTTTAGTGGAGTGGAGTCCAGATAGTCGCACCATAGGTATAAGTCTCTATTGATCTCATTGATCTCATCAAGTTCCAAAAGTATCTACACAATATAAGTCTTCTGTTAGCTCGCCTGAATGAATGAATGAATGAGCTGGATGGAGGTCCATGTCTTACATCTTTGCTTCGGTACTCGTGTAAGTCTTCGAGTGTGACGTTCCTGGATACAGGGAACCGATCGTTGTTTGACAAGAGGTGTGAGAGATCGACATCGACCAATGGTTGTTGATAAGAGAGTGCATTTGATCTTGACTTGTAAATGAGTTGCACTGCCGTCTGAATGAACTGAAGTGTCGAGGGGTCTGCCTCAAAGGATGTCGACATCGCCGTCGTCTGACTATGCGACGACGAAGTCATTAGCTTCTTCTTTGAAACAGTTGTTGTGCCTCCTTGTTCCAAAGTTCCAACAAGTGTTGAAGATAGTCGCTTAAGTTTAGTACTACTGTTGCTATTGTTGATTGTTGATTGTGATTGTGTTGGTATTGGTGATGGTGAAGGGATCTGTGGCGATGCTTTATCTTGATAGCACGACTTGAGTTTGGGAGATGGTGCAAGCTTAGTGGCTGCTGGCGATGTGTCAATACTATCTGTTGTGATATCTAATTGTCCACTACTACTACTACTACTACTGGATTGTGTTGTGACTAATGATTGATTGAGTGTTTAGTAGACTCATCAATTGAGTGAATGAAAGAACATGAAGGTTGACTTACTCAAAGGCATTGATTGATATGTTGATTGAATGAATGTTTGATTGTTTGTCACTTAATATTATTAATAAATATAACTATATCTACATTATATACAAGTTGTTGTTGGATTATATATATACACTTAATAAACACGTCAACAAGAGCTGTTTAGAGAGTGACAAAGGGTCACAAGTCGGCAGGACACAGGTGGGGGTCACTTAACACTCCAACTTATATTATGGGATTCAATTCCAAGTTGTTTGAAGTTCAGGATTTACATTGAGCTATGTTGAGTGAATCCTTCGGATAGGATGAGTTTGAGTTTGATTTGGAACGATAAAGATATTAATATGAGTTTATTATCATATTGATTCTCTATCTGTGTGAATAATTATTGATTGATTGGATGATGATTGATGGGAGTTGGAGGCATGGACAGGCTATTTGCGAGTCCACACGCCCACATTGATGAACGTGTAGCGCAAGATTCTTTAGATTGTAGCACAGTTGGTGCTGCTGAGTGAGCGATTGAGACGGAGATGCGACTTCATGAGATGGCCGGCAGACAGTGCAGCCAAAAGACTGAGCTCGCCAGCCATGACACCAGCGCATACAATGCGCGCCAGTTGATCGGCGTGCACGCCTGGACTGCCTGGCTTGGATCCCTTGACGCCGATGATGTCCAGACACGATGATTGCGCTGGCAGGAAGGTGCCGCCGCCCACGGTTCCAACCTCGATCGATGGCATCGTAACAGTTATGTACAGGTCGTTGCCCTCATTGCACTCCTCCATCAGAGTGATGCAGTTGGATGACTCGACGTTTTGTGCGCAGTCCTGGCCGGTGGCCAAGAAGATGGCGGTTACAATGTTGGAGGCGTGTGCGTTGAAGCCTCCGATCGAGCCCGACATGGCCGAGCCAACCAAGTTCTTGGACAGGTTCAGCTCGACCATTGCCTGCACGCTGGTTTTCAGGACGTTTTTGACAATGTCTCCCCTGATGGTGGCCTCGCAGACGACCGAGCGACCGCGTCCCTCGATCCAGTTGATGGCAGATGGCTTCTTGTCGGTGCACATGTTGCCAGAGATACTGATGATCTCCATATCTGCGAACAAGTTCTTCATCATCTTTAGCACTGAGTCCACGCCCTTGGACACCATGTTCATGCCCATGGCGTCGCCAGTGTCGCATCTGAATCTAATGTAGACCAGACGGCCAGCCACTGAAGTCTTGATGCCAATGAGCTTGGCGAAGCGGCTGGTGGCGTCGAACTCCTTCTTGACCGATTCGTAGTTTTCGTTGATCTTGATCCACTCGACAAATGCCGACACTTCAGTGATCGATGGGAAGCGCACGACTGGTGCGCGGGTCATGCCTCGCGAGAGGATGGTAGCGCGGGCGCCGCCCGACTCTGAGATGGCGCGGCATCCACGATGTGTGCTTGCAACGAGACAGCCCTCGGTGGTGGCCATTGGAATTAAGACCGACTTGTCGTTGAGACTGATGGGGCCGGCAGTGCCAACGGGGATGGGTACGTATCCAATGACGTTCTCGCAACAGGCTCCCAACACCTTGGAGAAGTCGTACGACAGGTGAGGGATGTCCTCGATCGACTTGTCAATGTTCTTGGTGAGGACCGCGCGTCTGATTTGCACGGCGCGCTCGCAGTCGTTGAGCTCGGCTTCCAGACGGTATAGTGCAACCTCTCCCTTCTCGACCTTGACAATGATCTCCTCATCGGAGAGGCTGGCAATGGATGAGCGCGAGACAGTGGTTGGTGAAGTTGGTGTTGGTGTTGGTGTCTCTGATGATGCATGTGCAAGTACACTTGGAGTTGGTGGGCTCTGTACAATGGTGGTGGTTGTGTTGTTTGTGTGATGCTTGGTAGTTGGTGTCGGTGAGTTGGTGATTGGAGTACCAATGGTCTTGCATTGGTTTGACATCTTGGAGCTCTCGATCTGCTCCTGCAGTAGCTTCTCCTTCTCCATCGCCTGTTGTATCTCGGCGGTTGACGCCAAGAACTCTGTGGCGCACTGATTAATACCGGTTATACGTCTATCATCTTGATGCTCTGGCTCTGGCAAATGTTTGTCGATGCCACATGCAACGGCTTCCTCACCAGTAACTATTATATTATTATTTAATATTGGTACCAAGAAGCTTGACCGTCTTATGTTGAAGCCCTATTAGTGTGATTGATTGTATGTGAGTTAGTGAGTGGACTCGGGGGTGGGCTGGGCTAGGCCAGGGTCCAAGCAAGGTGCGTTGGGCCATTGGATCGAGTTGATATACATACCCATTTGAAGAAGGGGAAGAGCTCGCGTACTGACATTCTCTGGCGGAAACCGAAAATGTAGAGAAGGATGTTTGGAAGAAGGATGTAGAGGTAACAAAACCAGAACACCTCTTTGATGTCGACTTGTGTAAGTAACTGAAGCATTGTAATGTATGTTGATTGTTTGTTAGTTTATAATAATAATAATAATAATAATAATATTAAGTGAGTTGATCGATTGGATGTGGAAGCGTAAATGCGTAAGAGTAGAAGGTGGAAGGGTGGAAGGTGGAAGGTGGAAGCGTGTGAGTGGCGGTAGTGAATGTACAACTAACTGCAACAACAACAACAACAAACATATAAAGATATAGATAGTCTCGACTGACAAGAATGAATGAATGAATGAATGAATGGTTGTGTGCTTGGAAGTTAAATGGTTGAATGGCGAAGAGGAATGCTCTTAAATGCTTTGACAGATTGACATGGAAGTGATGGCATACTGGCAGTGGGTGGAACATGTTGCCGGCGCGCAGAAGAGTGCCACTCTCTTACAGAGGCGCTGCCGTCCCCCTCTGGCCAGCCAGCCAGCCTGCCAGAATTGATTGATTGATGATGCGAAAGCACAGCACTAATATACACACACAACACATCGATATAAGGGACAAGAATAGACAGACAGGACCGTTACATGTAATACAAGTCATAATGGTCTACACATGCGCACCCGCCAGTGTGGGTAGATGCTCCATCACTGGCGTCATCACAATAAATCCAGTCCAGTCCAGTCCAGCTAGAGTGCAGACCAGTCAAGTCGACACAGCCCCCCGGCTGTTCCGAACGATGGCAATTGATGTTGGATGGTGTGGTGGTTGTTGTAGTAGTGGAGGATGTGGTTCTAGACGAAGGTGTCGCAGACAATCTGAATATAGTCGAGGAGGAGGAAGAGGCAGATCCCTGTCATCCATCTATGTCTATTACTATTGCTATCTATCTATCTATCAATCAATCAATCAATCAATCAATGTATAGATGTGGGGTGCGATATGATTGTGCAAGTCTGTCTGTCTGTCTGGCTGCCTGTATGTGTGTGTTGTTGATGTGTTGCGAATGACGATCTGATGTCTGGCAGTGTGTGTCTGATTCTGTTGTTGTTGAGTTGAGTTGAGTTGACATCGCAACAAACAAACAAACAAACTTATGTCATTGCATTTGCATTGATGCGGGTGGTGATGGGAATGGCTGTATACACGTACATGTCCGTGTATCGCGCCAATCAAATATTTGATTGGTACTTAAAGTGCCGCCCTCCCTTGTTCTATCTCTCTCTGTCTTGTCCGTCAATCAATCTGGTCTGATGTATGTGTGTGTAATAATAGGGTAGGTAGGTAATGGGATTGAATTGATTGATTGATTGTTTAATTGATTGATTGATTGACAGATAGATTGTGGAGAGGAAGTGATGACAGGGCATTCAACTGGTTAATCTTAACAATCACCAGATCTAGTGCGTCATACTTCCTACCCCCTTCCAATCACACTAACAAACACTAACTAACACACACTTACACAAACGAATTGATTGATCGAATAAACACTGGATGGAACTGATGGTGGATGGTGGATGGTGAATGAGTGGAATTCAAACACACACGAAAGAATGAATGTAGGAGTTACATTGTGTATTTTTACAGATAATAATAATAAACAAACACATAATATATATATATAAACATTATAAACGTATGAAAGAATGAATGAATGAATAGTGATCGATATAAGGTTGGAATACTGATTCTGGATTCTGATTCTACTGAAGTTGACACCCATGATACTATGACGGACATGTCCGTCGCCGCATCCTGCTACTGGCGGGGAAGGGTCCGATCATCTTTAAAATATGACTGATACATATTACATAAATTTGATTGGATTATGATAGATTGATAGATTGATTGATTGATTTGGAGATTGATTGATTTGTGTAAATGATGATGCTATGATTGACTGGGTACATGTCTTTTTTGTTACCGATCTACATAATATTTCTGTCATGGCACACACTGATAAATCATAGTGAATTGGTAACAACAAAGCGGATGGATCGATGGATTGATAGATTGGATGGATAAATGTATTGATAACTCACCTTAAAATAATATAATATGAAGGGATTCGTTCTTACTATTAATTAATTGACAGATTGACTGGTTGGAAATGATTAATTTGATTGAATTATTAATATTATGTCTCTATGTTTCCAATTCTTAAATATCTCTTAATGTGTAAACTCGAATCTGAAAATGAAAGGTGAGTGAGTGAGTGTTGTGAAATGATCGAATGAGTATGAGTTGGTGATCAGATATGATTGTTATATTATTATATTTATTTATGTGTTTGTAGTGTTTTGATTATCTGTACGAATGAGGTCCTGACTGACTGACTGACAAACAAGGCTTTGTAAAAGTAGTAATTGTATTTACACTCACTTACACTCACTGACCAGCCAATGAATGACAATCGATAGCTTTAATCTTAGTGACACATTCATCGCAGATACACACTCACACCCTTTCGCTCACCCAATCCCCATTCAGAGCAACAAAAGGGGTGTTCACAAAGCAATGTTCTCATTCCCACACCAACAACACTACACTTCACTTCACTTCATTCAGCCCAACTCATCTCAACAAACCATTCGTCAGTTTCTCATCAAACTCTGCAACGAAAACTTTTCATCCAAACAACAACAATAACAACATCACACACACTATTATAAGTCGTGTCCACCTAAGTCTATGTCAGCCAGGCAGTCAGCCGAACATAAGCCTTTCGGCACGGCTAAGACCATAGGGAGGTCTCCTATTCATATGCCTCTCCCGTCGAACAGTCGCTCGCCTGGTCGCATCATTTCAAGTCACCTCAGCTTGCTCCTGTCTGTCATTACTTGCAGGCAGCACTCAGCAGTGTATGGCCTTTACCTTAAATAATATAAAGTAGATTGGTCGACCAAGAGTCTTATCGATAAGAAAGAGTTTGCTCTCTCACTAGGGAGAGGGGAGATTGTATTGGGCGGAACCACCCCAAATGCTCTTATTAATATGTGGATTGTTGACAATCTAGATCATTCTCATTTGATATCAATTAATTACTTATTATTAACACAACCCATATATGCATCGCGATGTTGGCTTACAGTATCAAGTCAGGCTTAATGTCGCTAGCGACATCAAATACTCTTTCTCTTAGTTTCTTGTTATGGTGAACATCCTATTCAAGGACGATCTCCAGAGTCACTGAGTTATGTGGCAACAATGACAATCTCTCTGCAGACCGGTTGAGCAATAACAAGAACTCATGACACCGGTCAAGGTTCAGTCCTCTCATATCATTCATTCCCCTACAACTTGGAAGTCATATTATCGTCAACAGTTGGGTATCTTCATGAACTGAATTGAAAGTTGGTCTCCAAGATATTTAAATTATTGGAAACAATTGTTGTTGACCTCTTCCCACAGCAACTCCTCTCATCGACGGCGTTCATTAACTCTATCAACCAATCAATCAATCATTTATCGAGCACACATCCTTCAAATCAACTCATTATATTATGAGATAGTTTATTTCATTTATTATCTTGAGATACATTCAATACAAAGAAATAATGATTACGTAGATATTTAAGAAACTTAAAAATTAAGACAAGTTTATGTTTTCCACCTACAACAACAAAATCAATACTGTATCAATATCAAACCAAGATGTAACTGTTGGTGTTGCCAAATCAGGAATTTGGAACTGATGTTTGAGCGATTTTGGGCTTGTTTTGACAGGAGAATTGTGTACATCGGAGAACCCTATTTCAGATTTGGGTGGCATGTTTAGAACGATGGTTCCCGCGCGTTCCGCAAATATCCAACTACACAAAACACAACCCATCCGTTTGACATGTTTACCCCAACCCAACACAATGTCAAGAAATTGTTGTCTTTAATATCACCTTACATCCGGTCAACCTGCCTATGTGTCGAAGCATTTGTCGACAAGCCCAAGGACTGACTGGTCATGTCATAGACCCCCTCCCCTCTCCACAATCCCAACATGATAAATCATGATCCAATATGAACACACACAATAAGGGGATTGTTTTGTGGTTGTCCATCCCTTCCAAACCAAACGATCACGATCATATTTTACCGGACTGGGGACTATTGGTGTTCAAGGGTCCCTGGACAAGGCCCAACATAGGTAACCCTCAACACTACCAGATCGGTCGGACCAAGGCGCTTCGGCAATGGATGTGGTTGTGGTGTGTCTGTGCATGTCAGTAATCCTGTCAAAAGTTAGCATTGTCAATCAATCAATCAATCACAATACACTCACAAATAGACGTTCATCATCCATCATTTCATTCAATCATTTAAATATCTATTCTATTACAAACACATACATATATATTTATAATTTATAATAATGTATAATTATCTAATATTATTACTTGTGTTGACTACGACTTCCCTGGTTTGCCATGGTGCACCAGTGAAATGGAGCGTAAACAATCATTACTATGATAATGTCCAATTCCCATATCTATCAATGAGTAATTGGAACAATTTGTTAACATGGGTCGCCAACCAAAAGGCCCCATCTGGCGCACCATCCGGCTACACTGCCTACGTTGCCACCATCACAAGTGGCGACGAGTGGAACTTTATCCAAAACTCAGTGACCAACGGTAAAGACTCCTCCTACTACGTGTCTCAACAAAGGGCCTCACGCAACCTGTTCACCTACACCTCTGGACCCGAGTCCGACATGCCCCAATACGACATTGTCACTGGAGAGTGCAATACCTTTTGTTTGTGGGCCCCTGGCAAGCCGGACAACTTGCAAGCCAACAGTGTGTACTATAGTTCTTCCGACAAAGCCTTCTCAAGTGACCTATTCAATACTGATTACTCACCAATTCGTGTATTGATTGAGTGGGGACCAAGTGGAGACCTCTACGTTGCCCCTGCACCCACTGCTGGAGGACCTGCCGACATCACCAACTTGATCTCCTTCAATCAGGCTACCCTTACCGTGACCATGACACCACCAGGAGGTTCCCCAGTAACCATTCCATGGGTACGCAAGTCAACCACCTCTGTAACAGCCACATTCCCATCCGGTTCGGGACTCAACTCAATCACCATCACCGATGGAACCAAGACCTATACCAACACTATCTATCGTTACCAAAGTAAGTAATTAATCCATCAATCATATGATCGATCACTCACTCACACTCACTAATTCATTCAAATCAAACAAGGTCCATGGATTGAAATGGTATACCCATCCTACGCTTCGGGTAGTACATTGACTATGACTGGAAAGAACTTTGGTGCTTCTAACACTGACCTTCGTATCAGTCTCGGTTCTCTCGCCAAGCCATGTGGTAACATCAATATCATTACCAAACATACCCTATTCACTTGTACACTACCTTATGAGGCCACTCCGACCGTCCCAATATTCCCAATTGTCTCCCAACAGAGCACCTCAGACTCCTTCTCCTCCTCAATCATTGCAATCTGTAAGTATTATAATCAATCAATCAATCAAGTCCCATAATCTAACATTCCCCCTCACACACACTCAAATCATGATCAGACGACAAGTTCAACATGAGAGCACTCAAACTCCATTCTGCACCAATCGGATGGTTTCAATGTATTTACCAACTTACTAGTTCCGTCGGATACCAGGTGAACAGCTACCCTGGTTATATGACAGTGCCTTCGTCGTTCTCTCAGGTGGACATGGTGCGCAAGGTGTTCCCAATGTCATTGGCCAATCGCTTCCACGTCGGTATCACCGGACAGGGTAGCGCAGCTGAGATGAACAACCAAGGAGGTCCATTCGATCGCACTCAAGTAGTCAGCAACACAAAGGTGTGTGATGCGTCCAAGCTCGTCTACTGCACCCCACCCTTCACCGGTGGTCTCGCCTCGGGTGTCTACTCATCATACGACTACTCAAAGGACTTGTACTATGCTAACCCCAACGGCAACAACTATGGATGTGCATTCCAATACGGAGTAAACCCAACTACCAATGACACTACTACCAAGCGTGTCCCAACCCGCGGTGGCACGTTCAACGTCACCATGCCAACAGGCACCGGCTTCCTTTTGACCAACAGGACGCTTGTCGTAGGCGGCAAGGTCATCCCATCGACCTTCATTCTCTTCCCATCAGTGCTCCAAGTGACCACAGGCCCAGGTACTGGTAACACCCGTCCATCGAGCATCATCTTTGAGTCCTACTCTATGACTATCCCATCAGTTGGTTTCATCGCTCCAACTGCCAACAAAATCACCTCGCTCCCCACCCGCGGTGGTCCCGTCGTCATCATGGGCGACAACTTTGGAACTGATGCATCGTTGATCACCGTCACCATTGGCAAGAAGCCATGCACCTCTGTGACCATCGTCAGCCCCCACACGACCATCTCTTGCAACGGCCCACCAGGTGTTGGTATGTTTGTGACTGTCAACGTCAACGTCGATGGCCAGGACCAATCCAACCACTTGTCAACCAAGTACGACGCCCCAGCCATCGAGTCTGCCTACCACTTCGGTCTCACCCTCACTGTTGTTGGTACCAACCTTGGCAACTTACCATCTGATGCTGCCTTCCACTACCCAACCGACGCCACCATCATCTCACTCACTCTAAATGACAACGGTACTGAGACCATCATTGGCAACTTGTCGCCACTCAAAACGCAAAATGGAGACCTGTCAGTCTCTGTTGGCAGCCAGTCCGCAACATTCCCCATGTCCTACACCCCTATGCTCTCGGCCGTCGAGCCCTCGCCAGTCGCCGCAGAAGCCACCATCACATTGACCGGATACTTGATGAATGGCCGTCGTCAGGACTACACAACTGTCAACGGCTCGGTCACAGTCGATGGTAAACCATGCCTCGGTGTGTCATTCTCCAACAACGCAACGTTCAATCTCATTCAATGTACCGCTCCCAAGGGCACCGGCAAGAACCTGCCTGTCCAGGTGACCATTGATGACGAGCCATCAAACATCATCAACACCTTTACATACTTGCCACCCGTGATCACCAACTTCCAACAGGTTGATACCATTGCCACCATCGCCGGAGACAACTTTGGCGACGACTACACCGTCGTCCAAGTGAGCTACAATGGCAATACACCAGTTGCTGCCACCGGTATCCACTTGACCCGTAACTCTATGATCGTCCCCATTCCCCTCGACACACTCAACGGCAACGTTGTGATCATTGTCAATGGCCAGCCATCCGCTCCATTCCCATTGATCCTTGCGCCAATCATCCAACAAGCCTCTACCCTTGCCACTTTGGGCGGCGACCTCACCCTGACTGGTCTGTTCTTCAACGAACTCGATGCCTCTGGAGCCAAGATGGACATTACCGTTACCAAGGACCACGTGCTCTGGTGTACCAATGCCGTGATCACAGTCAGCAACACCGAGATTGTGTGCCAGGCTCCAGCTGGAACTGGTGCCAACATCACCATCGAGTTGGACATCGGTCTTTCATTCGATGACTATCAAGTATCTTATGCCGCACCAATCATTAGTGGAGTGGTCGTCACAAGCACTGACATCACCGTCACCGGACTCAACTTCGGAAGTGTATTATCCGACATTCAACTGATGTTGCCAAATGAGCTTGGATTGACTACCGCAGTTCCCGCTAAGACACTCCCAACATCCGACCAAGTCGTTACATTCACTGATCTCCCAGAGGATGTGCTCAGCGGTGACCTGTTCATCCAGGTCAGTGGCCAGAGCTCCATAACTACCAGCTACACACTTGTCCCAACTATTGAGAGCATTGGACTCGTCTCTACAGAGGGTGGAGTTGTCACCATATTCGGGCGCCATCTGACTCAGAAGCGATCAAACTCCTCATTCACCGACGTCCAAGTCATGGTCTCAGGTCAAGAGTGCAGCAGTGTTGTTGTCAATCAGTTCACCAATATCACATGCACAGTTCAGGCTGGTACTGGTGTCGCCAACCCCACCACTGTGACCATTGATGGCGCAGTTTCCAACAGCTATCCACTCGCCTACATGAAGCCAACCCTCACCTCCTGGACCCAGACCGATGCCACTTTCACCGTGATTGGTACCAACTTTGGAAACGTCCCAGCAGTCGCCTCGTCCACCTTTGGCGCCCTGACCTCGCAAGCCCTCAGCGCCAACCAGGTTCAGCTCACTGGATACATTCCAGCCTTTGCTCAATCTGGTGAGCTGTTTGTCACAGTCGACACCCAACCATCCAACGCCATTGATATCACCCTCACTCCAATGATCGAGTCCATCACATCGACCACCACCTCTGGCGGCCCCATCACAATTCTCGGCAACTATCTCAACGCTGAGCGTCAGAACAAGACCGGCACAGTCATCAATGTCATGTTCCAGTTGTCATCTGGTTCAAAGGAATGCACCCTCCCAGCTGTCTTGCCACCAATCGATGGATACTCTGCACTCCAGTGTGATGCCCCAGCCGGTACCGGTAACAACATCCCAGTGATTGTTACAATTGATGGAATGTCAGCAACCGACTACTTCTCCTACGGTGCACCCGTTGTATCCAAGGTTACAGTGAGTGAGACCAACCAGGTGACTGTCACTGGCACCAACTTTGGAACTAACCCCGCCACAGTCAAGGTCATGTTGGGATCTGTGTCTGTCACACAGTTTGATCTTCAAGATACGGTGATCACCTTCCTCGCACCTTTGACCTCGCGCAATGGAATGGTCATCATTACTGTCGACGACCGCGCGTCCAATGGACTCTCAGCCATCCTCTACCCATTGCTCTCGACTGCCACCAAGTCCGACACTCAGGGCTCACAGGTCACCGTGTCTGGTACCTACCTCAATCACTTCCGCAGTGACAACATCCCAACCAATGTCACTGTCGCAGTTGACGGCCAGGCCTGTACCGCTGTTAGCTGGACTGTCGATGATGCCAATTTATTGTGCACTGCTCCCGCCGGTACAGGTGTCAGCCACACATTGACCTTGACCATCGATGATCGTAGTGGATCTGTTGCACTCAAGTACAATGCCCCATCAATCACTGGTGTCACCCAACAAGCTGACATCATCTCGATCCAAGGTGCCAACTTTGGCAAGGCCGTGGCAACATCATCACTCTCCAACAATTATAAGATCCAATCCGTTGTTGATGATCTGGTCGTAGCCAAGATCGACCCCAATGCTCGCAACAACAAGTTCACCATCACAGTCGACACCCAGCCATCCAACGACTTCCAACTCAACATCCAACCTCTTGATATCCAGACCCAGCCCATCTCGCCAAGCGGCGGCATGGTAACAATCACTGGACGTTACCTCAACACTCTCCGTTCAGACAGCTCATCAACCGAGATCACTGTCACTGTTGATGGCCAAGCATGCCCTGTTCAGACCTCTGCCAGCAGCACTGATGGTTCGTTGTTGGTGTGTAGCCTCGGCCAAGGATCATTCAACCAAGCAGTTGTTAGCGTGACCATCGATGGAAAGACTGGTGTGGGTGCCTTCAGCTCCCTCTCCCCAACCGTCACCAGCTCAACCCAACTCTTCTACCTTGTCGGAGGAGACATTACTGTCACTGGAACCAACTTCATAGCGCCCCTCACTGTCACCATCGGCTCCAACAACGTACCATGCATCAATGCTATCTTGGTTGATCAGACCTCCCTCATCTGTCTCTTTGACGCCTCGGTACAGCAAGTTGATGCCGCTACCAAGATCACTGTACAAGTCAAGGCCGCCACTCAGACATCCGCCCCAGCCGCTGTGTTGGCCTACCTCCAGGACCAATGTCCATCAGGCTGCTCAAACAATGGCATCTGCGTGTCTGGCTTCTGTCAGTGCAACCAAGGATTCTCTGGATCAATCTGTGACATCCGTTACGACGCCCAGGTCGTGCCATCCTCCATCAGCCCAGTCTCCGCCCAATTCCTCTCCAACATCTCATTCAGTGTCGCCATCGAGTCTGTTCGCGAGTTGTCCCCCACTGGATCAGTAGTGCGCACCGTCCAAACATCATCCATGATGTGGACACAAGATGGTGCCTCTGTTATTGACGAGTCATACCGTCAATTCACAAACAGGGGTGTCATCAGCGCCGAAGATTCATTCGTCATGACTGTCACTAGCTCATGGATGTTGGCCGACAACACCACCACCTTTGTCGGCGAGAGCTTGCCCAATCCCGCCAACAGTATCAAGCACCAGATCGCCATGTCTGGCTGGAAGTTTGCCAGCCAGGAAAACTCACTCCAGCTGATCTATCGAGCTTCATACCCCGCCAACCTCACCCAGCTCGATTGCAAGAACGTCTCAGTGGCCACGACCAACTACAACAGCGACATCACCACATCGATGAAGTCACTCACAGTTGACTCACCATATGGTCTGATCGTTGGCAACTTCCCAAGTCGTATGATCAAGGATGGTGTTAACCGTCTGCTCAATGTTCAGTTGGTCCCAGCCACTGGAGATGATAATAATGCTGCCGGCAGCAGTGTTGTAGTTGCATTGAACATCCCATCATTCAACAAGGATGTCGTGGTCGACCCTTCATTCGTGTCCTATTCCAAGACGACACCAACTCAACAAACTTGCCACACTGGATCATCCGGTGGCAAGTCCAGATCATGGGTTATCCCAGTTGCCGTCGTTGTTCCAATAGTCGGTGTTGCCCTCATTGCTGGCGCCAGTGTCCTAGTCTACAAGAAGATGCAGAATCGTCGCATGGAAAACAAGATGGGTAGGATGTAATGATTAATAAATAAGTTCAATCAATCAATAATATTCATCAAAGTATTTCCAGAACGTGATCCAAAGGGGGGGGGGGGGGGGGG